>NC_137424.1:455000-1009451 GCF_964374335.1 Astatotilapia calliptera | reverse complement strand
AGGCTTTCGTAGCCTGGGGAGCGGACACCCTCACAAAGGGTGGCCAGGCGGCCCGGTCCGGGTTTTTTCTTCTTTTCTTCTTTCTTTCACACGCCTGGTGGGCGGTGCCACCCGATCACAAGGGCTGGCAAGGCTTTCGGAGCCTGGGGAGCGAACACCCGCAGAAAGGGTGGCCAGGCGGCCCGGTCCGGGTTTTTTCTTCTTTTCTTCTTTCTTTCACACGCCTGGTGGGCGGTGCCACCCGATCACAAGGGCTGGCAAGGCTTTCGGAGCCTGGGGAGCGGACACCCTCACAAAGGGTGGCCAGGCGGCCCGGTCCGGGTTTTTTCTTCTTTTCTTCTTTCTTTCACACGCCTGGTGGGCGGTGCCACCCGATCACAAGGGCTGGCAAGGCTTTCGGAGCCTGGGGAGCGGACACCCGCACAAAGGGTGGCCAGGCGGCCCGGTCCGGGTTTTTTCTTCTTTTCTTCTTTCTTTCACGCGCCTGGTGGGCGGTGCATCCCGATCACAAGGGCTGGCAAGGCTTTCGGAGCCTGGGGAGCGGACACCCTCACAAAGGGTGGCCAGGCGGCCCGGTCCGGGTTTTTTCTTCTTTTCTTCTTTCTTTCACGCGCCTGGTGGGCGGTGCCACCCGATCACAAGGGCTGGCAAGGCTTTCGGAGCCTGGGGAGCGGACACCCTCACAAAGGGTGGCCAGGCGGCCCGGTCCGGGTTTTTTCTTCTTTTCTTCTTTCTTTCACGCGCCTTGTGGGCGGTGCAACCCCATCACAAGGGCTGGCAAGGCTTTCGGAGCCTGGGGAGCGGACACCCGCACAAAGGGTGGCCAGGCGGCCCGGTCCGGGTTTTTTCTTCTTTTCTTCTTTCTTTCACACGCCTGGTGGGCGGTGCCACCCGATCACAAGGGCTGGCAAGGCCTTCGGAGCCTGGGGAGCGGACACCCGCACAAAGGGTGGCCAGGCGGCCCGGTCCGGGTTTTTTCTTCTTTTCTTCTTTCTTTCACACGCCTGGTGGGCGGTGCCACCCGATCACAAGGGCTGGCAAGGCTTTCGGAGCCTGGGGAGCGGACACCCGCACAAAGGGTGGCCAGGCGGCCCGGTCCGGGTTTTTTCTTCTTTCTTTCACACGCCTGGTGGGCGGTGCCACCCGATCACAAGGGCTGGCAAGGCTTACGTAGCCTGGGGAGCGGACACCCTCACAAAGGGTGGCCAGGCGGCCCGGTCCGGGCTTTTTCTTCTTTTCTTCTTTCTTTCACACGCCTGGTGGGCGGTGCCACCCAATCACAAGGGCTGGCAAGGCTTTCGGAGCCTGGGGAGCGGACACCCTCACAAAGGGTGGCCAGGCGGCCCGGTCCGGGTTTTTTCTTCTTTTCTTCTTTCTTTCACACGCCTGGTGGGCGGTGCCACCCGATCACAAGGGCTGGCAAGGCTTTCGGAGCCTGGGGAGCGGACACCCGCACAAAGGGTGGCCAGGCGGCCCGGTCCGGGTTTTTTCTTCTTTTCTTCTTTCTTTCACACGCCTGGTGGGCGGTGCCACCCGATCACAAGGGCTGGCAAGGATTTCGGAGCCTGGGGAGCGGACACCCGCACAAAGGGTGGCCAGGCGGCCCGGTCCGGGTTTTTTCTTCTTTTCTTCTTTCTTTCACGCGCCTGGTGGGCGGTGCCACCCGATCACAAGGGCTGGCAAGGCTTTCGGAGCCTGGGGAGCGGACACCCGCACAAAGGGTGGCCAGGCGGCCCGGTCCGGGTTTTTTCTTCTTTTCTTCTTTCTTTCACACGCCTGGTGGGCGGTGCCACCCGATCACAAGGGCTGGCAAGGCTTTCGGAGCCTGGGGAGCGAACACCCGCACAAAGGGTGGCCAGGCGGCCCGGTCTGGGTTTTTTCTTCTTTTCTTCTTTCTTTCACACGCCTGGTGGGCGGTGCCACCCGATCACAAGGGCTGGCAAGGCTTTCGGAGCCTGGGGAGCGGACACCCTCACAAAGGGTGGCCAGGCGGCCCGGTCCGGGTTTTTTCTTCTTTTCTTCTTTCTTTCACACGCCTGGTGGGCGGTGCCACCCGATCACAAGGGCTGGCAAGGCTTTCGGAGCCTGGGGAGCGGACACCCGCACAAAGGGTGGCCAGGCGGCCCGGTCCGGGTTTTTTCTTCTTTTCTTCTTTCTTTCACGCGCCTGGTGGGCGGTGCCACCCGATCACAAGGGCTGGCAAGGCTTTCGGAGCCTGGGGAGCGGACACCCTCACAAAGGGTGGCCAGGCGGCCCGGTCCGGGTTTTTTCTTCTTTTCTTCTTTCTTTCACACGCCTGGTGGGCGGTGCCACCCGATCACAAGGGCTGGCAAGGCTTTCGGAGCCTGGGGAGCGGACACCCTCACAAAGGGTGGCCAGGCGGCCAGGTCCGGGTTTTTTCTTCTTTTCTTCTTTCTTTCACGCGCCTGGTGGGCGGTGCCACCCGATCACAAGGGTTGGCAAGGCTTTCGGAGCCTGGGGAGCGGACACCCGCACAAAGGGTGGCCAAGCGGCCCGGTCCGGGTTTTTTCTTCTTTTCTTCTTTCTTTCACACGCCTGGTGGGCGGTGCCACCCGATCACAAGGGCTGGCAAGGCTTTCGGAGCCTGGGGAGCGGACACCCTCACAAAGGGTGGCCAGGCGGCCCGGTCCGGGTTTTTTCTTCTTTTCTTCTTTCTTTCACACGCCTGGTGGGCGGTGCCACCCGATCACAAGGGCTGGCAAGGCTTTCGGAGCCTGGGGAGCGAACACCCGCACAAAGGGTGGCCAGGCGGCCCGGTCCGGGTTTTTTCTTCTTTTCTTCTTTCTTTCACACGCCTGGTGGGCGGTGCCACCCGATCACAAGGGCTGGCAAGGCTTTCGGAGCCTGGGGAGCGGACACCCTCACAAAGGGTGGCCAGGCGGCCCGGTCCGGGTTTTTTCTTCTTTTCTTCTTTCTTTCACGCGCCTGGTGGGCGGTGCCACCCGATCACAAGGGCTGGCAAGGCTTTCGGAGCCTGGGGAGCGGACACCCTCACAAAGGGTGGCCAGGCGGCCCGGTCCGGGTTTTTTCTTCTTTTCTTCTTTCTTTCACACGCCTGGTGGGCGGTGCCACCCGATCACAAGGGCTGGCAAGGCTTTCGGAGCCTGGGGAGAGGACACCCGCACAAAGGGTGGCCAGGCGGCCCGGTCCGGGTTTTTTCTTCTTTTCTTCTTCCTTTCACGCGCCTGGTGGGCGGTGCCACCCGATCACAAGGGTTGGCAAGGCTTTCGGAGCCTGGGGAGCGAACACCCGCACAAAGGGTGGCCAGGCGGCCCGGTCCGGGTTTTTTCTTCTTTTCTTCTTTCTTTCACACGCCTGGTGGGCGGTGCCACCCGATCACAAGGGCTGGCAAGGCTTTCGGAGCCTGGGGAGCGGACACCCTCACAAAGGGTGGCCAGGCGGCCCGGTCCGGGTTTTTTCTTCTTTTCTTCTTTCTTTCACGCGCCTGGTGGGCGGTGCCCCGATCACAAGGGCTGGCAAGGCTGTCGGAGCCTGGGGAGCGGACACCCTCACAAAGGGTGGCCAGGCGGCCCGGTCCGGGTTTTTTCTTCTTTTCTTCTTTCTTTCACGCGCCTGGTGGGCGGTGCCACCCCATCAAAAGGGCTGGCAAGGCTTTCGGAGCCTGGGGAGCGGACACCCTCACAAAGGGTGGCCAGGCGGCCCGGTCCGGGTTTTTTCTTCTTTTCTTCTTTCTTTCACACGCCTGGTGGGCGGTGCCACCCGATCACAAGGGCTGGCAAGGCTTTCGGAGCCTGGGGAGCGGACACTCTCACAAATGTTGGCCAGGCGGCCCGGTCCGGGTTTTTTCTTCTTTTCTTCTTTCTTTCACACGCCTGGTGGGCGGTGCCACCCGATCACAAGGGCTGGCAAGGCTTTCGGAGCCTGGGGAGCGGACACCCTTCACAAAGGGTGGCCAGGCGGCCCGGTCCGGGTTTTTTCTTCTTTTCTTCTTTCTTTCACACGCCTGGTGGGCGGTGCCACCCGATCACAAGGGCTGGCAAGGCTTTCGGAGCCTGGGGAGCGGACACCCGCACAAAGGGTGGCCAGGCGGCCCGGTCCGGGTTTTTTCTTCTTTTCTTCTTTCTTTCACGCGCCTGGTGGGCGGTGCCACCCGATCACAAGGGCTGGCAAGGCTTTCGGAGCCTGGGGAGCGGACACCCGCACAAAGGGTGGCCAGGCGGCCCGGTCCGGGTTTTTTCTTCTTTTCTTCTTTCTTTCACGCGCCTGGTGGGCGGTGCCACCCGATCACAAGGGCTGGCAAGGCTTTCGGAGCCTGGGGAGCGGACACCCGCACAAAGGGTGGCCAGGCGGCCCGGTCCGGGTTTTTTCTTCTTTTCTTCTTTCTTTCACACGCCTGGTGGGCGGTGCCACCCCATCAAAAGGGCTGGCAAGGCTTTCGGAGCCTGGGGAGCGGACACCCTCACAAAGGGTGGCCAGGCGGCCCGGTCCGGGTTTTTTCTCTTTTCTTCTTTCTTTCACACGCCTGGTGGGCGGTGCCACCCGATCACAAGGGCTGGCAAGGCTTTCGGAGCCTGGGGAGCGGACACTCTCACGAATGTTGGCCAAGCGGCCCGGTCCGGGTTTTTTCTTCTTTTCTTCTTTCTTTCACACGCCTGGTGGGCGGTGCCACCCCATCACAAGGGCTGGCAAGGCTTTCGGAGCCTGGGGAGCGGACACCCGCACAAAGGGTGGCCAGGCGGCCCGGTCCGGGTTTTTTCTTCTTTTCTTCTTTCTTTCACACGCCTGGTGGGCGGTGCCACCCGATCACAAGGGCTGGCAAGGCTTTCGGAGCCTGGGGAGCGGACACCCTCACAAATGTTGGCCAGGCGGCCCGGTCCGGGTTTTTTCTTCTTTTCTTCTTTCTTTCACACGCCTGGTGGGCGGTGCCACCCGATCACAAGGGCTGGCAAGGCTTTCGAAGCCTGGAGAGCGGACACCCTCACAAATGGTGGCCAGGTGGCCCGGTCCGGGTTTTTTCTTCTTTTCTTCTTTCTTTCACACGCCTGGTGGGCGGTGCCACCCCATCACAAGGGCTGGCAAGGCTTTCGGAGCCTGGGGAGCGGACACCCGCACAAAGGGTGGCCAGGCGGCCCGGTCCGGGTTTTTTCTTCTTTTCTTCTTTCTTTCACACGCCTGGTGGGCGGTGCCACCCGATCACAAGGGCTGGCAAGGCTTTCGGAGCCTGGGGAGCGGACACCCTCACAAAGGGTGGCCAGGCGGCCCGGTCCGGGTTTTTTCTTCTTTTCTTCTTTCTTTCACACGCCTGGTGGGCGGTGCCACCCCATCACAAGGGCTGGCAAGGCTTTCGGAGCCTGGGGAGCGGACACCCGCACAAAGGGTGGCCAGGCGGACCGGTCCGGGTTTTTTCTTCTTTTCTTCTTTCTTTCACACGCCTGGTGGGCGGTGCCACCCGATCACAAGGGCTGGCAAGGCTTTCGTAGCCTGGGGAGCGGACACCCTCACAAAGGGTGGCCAGGCGGCCCGGTCCGGGTTTTTTCTTCTTTTCTTCTTTCTTTCACACGCCTGGTGGGCGGTGCCACCCGATCAGAAGGGCTGGCAAGGCTTTCGGAGCCTGGGGAGCGGACACCCGCACAAAGGGTGGCCAGGCGGCCCGGTCCGGGTTTTTTCTTCTTTTCTTCTTTCTTTCACACGCCTGGTGGGCGGTGCCACCCGATCACAAGGGCTGGCAAGGATTTCGGAGCCTGGGGAGCGGACACCCACACAAAGGGTGGCCAGGCGGCCCGGTCCGGGTTTTTTCTTCTTTTCTTCTTTCTTTCACACGCCTGGTGGGCGGTGCCACCCGATCACAAGGGCTGGCAAGGCTTTCGGAGCCTGGGGAGCGGACACCCTCACAAAGGGTGGCCAGGCGGCCCGGTCCGGGTTTTTTCTTCTTTTCTTCTTTCTTTCACACGCCTGGTGGGCGGTGCCACCCGATCACAAGGGCTGGCAAGGCTTTCGTAGCCTGGGGAGCGGACACCCTCACAAAGGGTGGCCAGGCGGTCCGGTCCGGGTTTTTTCTTCTTTTCTTCTTTCTTTCACACGCCTGGTGGGCGGTGCCACCCGATCACAAGGGCTGGCAAGGCTTTCGTAGCCTGGGGAGCGGACACCCTCACAAAGGGTGGCCAGGCGGCCGGTCCGGGTTTTTTCTTCTTTTCTTCTTTCTTTCACACGCCTGGTGGGCGGTGCCACCCGATCACAAGGGCTGCACAGGCTTTCGGAGCCTGGGGAGCGGACACCCTCACAAAGGGTGGCCAGGCGGCCCGGTCCGGGTTTTTTCTTCTTTTCTTCTTTCTTTCACACGCCTGGTGGGCGGTGCCACCCGATCACAAGGGCTGGCAAGGCTGTCGGAGCCTGGGGAGCGGACACCCTCACAAAGGGTGGCCAGGCGGCCCGGTCCAGGGTTTTTTCTTCTTTCTTTCTTTCTTTCACACGCCTGGTGGGCGGTGCCACCCGATCACAAGGGCTGGCAAGGCTTTCGGAGCCTGGGGAGCGGACACCCGCACAAAGGGTGGCCAGGCGGCCCGGTCCGGGTTTTTTCTTCTTTTCTTCTTTCTTTCACACGCCTGGTGGGCGGTGCCACCCGATCACAAGGGCTGGCAAGGCTTTCGTAGCCTGGGGAGCGGACACCCTCACAAAGGGTGGCCAGGCGGCCCGGTCCGGGTTTTTTCTTCTTTTCTTCTTTCTTTCACACGCCTGGCCGGTGCCACCCCATCACAAGGGCTGGCAAGGCTTTCGGAGCCTGGGGAGCGGACACCCGCACAAAGGGTGGCCAGGCGGCCCGGTCCGGGTTTTTTCTTCTTTTCTTCTTTCTTTCACACGCCTGGTGGGCGGTGCCACCCGATCACAAGGGCTGGCAAGGCTTTCGTAGCCTGGGGAGCGGACACCCTCACAAAGGGTGGCCAGGCGGCCCGGTCCGGGTTTTTTCTTCTTTTCTTCTTTCTTTCACACGCCTGGTGGGCGGTGCCACCCGATCACAAGGGCTGGCAAGGCTTTCGTAGCCTGGGGAGAGGACACCCTCACAAAGGGTGGCCAGGCGGCCCGGTCCGGGTTTTTTCTTCTTTTCTTCTTTCTTTCACACGCCTGGTGGGCGGTGCCACCCGATCACAAGGGCTGGCAAGGCTTTCGTAGCCTGGGGAGAGGACACCCTCACAAAGGGTGGCCAGGCGGCCCGGTCCGGGTTTTTTCTTCTTTTCTTCTTTCTTTCACACGCCTGGTGGGCGGTGCCACCCGATCACAAGGGCTGGCAAGGCTGTCGGAGCCTGGGGAGCGGACACCCTCACAAAGGGTGGCCAGGCGGCCCGGTCCGGGTTTTTTCTTCTTTTCTTCTTTCTTTCACACGCCTGGTGGGCGGTGCCACCCGATCAAAAGGGCTGGCAAGGCTTTCGGAGCCTGGGGAGCGGACACCCGCACAAAGGGTGGCCAGGCGGCCCGGTCCGGGTTTTTTCTTCTTTTCTTCTTTCTTTCACACGCCTGGTGGGCGGTGCCACCCCATCAAAAGGGCTGGCAAGGCTTTCGGAGCCTGGGGAGCGGACACCCTCACAAATGTTGGCCAGGCGGCCCGGTCCGGGTTTTTTCTTCTTTTCTTCTTTCTTTCACACGCCTGGTGGGCGGTGCCACCCGATCACAAGGGCTGGCAAGGCTTTCGGAGCCTGGGGAGCGGACACTCTCACAAATGTTGGCCAGGCGGCCCGGTCCGGGTTTTTTCTTCTTTTCTTCTTTCTTTCACACGCCTGGTGGGCGGTGCCACCCCATCACAAGGGCTGGCAAGGCTTTCGGAGCCTGGGGAGCGGACACCCGCACAAAGGGTGGCCAGGCGGCCCGGTCCGGGTTTTTTCTTCTTCTTTCTTTCACACGCCTGGTGGGCGGTGCCACCCGATCACAAGGGCTGGCAAGGCTTTCGGAGCCTGGGGAGCGGACACCCTCACAAATGTTGGCCAGGCGGCCCGGTCCGGGTTTTTTCTTCTTTTCTTCTTTCTTTCACACGCCTGGTGGGCGGTGCCACCCGATCACAAGGGCTGGCAAGGCTTTCGAAGCCTGGGGAGCGGACACCCTCACAAATGGTGGCCAGGTGGCCCGGTCCGGGTTTTTTCTTCTTTTCTTCTTTCTTTCACACGCCTGGTGGGCGGTGCCACCCCATCACAAGGGCTGGCAAGGCTTGGAGCCTGGGGAGCGGACACCCGCACAAAGGGTGGCCAGGCGGCCCGGTCCGCTTTCTTCTTTCTTTCTTTCTTTCACACGCCTGGTGGGCGGTGCCACCCGATCACAAGGGCTGGCAAGGCTTTCGGAGCCTGGGGAGAGGACACCCTCACAAAGGGTGGCCAGGCGGCCCGGTCCGGGTTTTTTCTTCTTTTCTCTTTCTTTCACACGCCTGGTGGGCGGTGCCACCCCATCACAAGGGCTGGCAAGGCTTTCGGAGCCTGGGGAGCGGACACCCGCACAAAGGGTGGCCAGGCGGACCGGTCCGGGTTTTTTCTTCTTTTCTTCTTTCTTTCACACGCCTGGTGGGCGGTGCCACCCGATCACAAGGGCTGGCAAGGCTTTCGTAGCCTGGGGAGCGGACACCCTCACAAAGGGTGGCCAGGCGGCCCGGTCCGGGTTTTTTCTTCTTTTCTTCTTTCTTTCACACGCCTGGTGGGCGGTGCCACCCGATCACAAGGGCTGGCAAGGCTTTCGGAGCCTGGGGAGCGGACACCCTCACAAATGTTGGCCAGGCGGCCCGGTCCGGGTTTTTTCTTCTTTTCTTCTTTCTTTCACACGCCTGGTGGGCGGTGCCACCCGATCACAAGGGCTGGCAAGGCTTTCGAAGCCTGGGGAGCGGACACCCTCACAAATGGTGGCCAGGTGGCCCGGTCCGGGTTTTTTCTTCTTTTCTTCTTTCTTTCACACGCCTGGTGGGCGGTGCCACCCCATCACAAGGGCTGGCAAGGCTTTCGGAGCCTGGGGAGCGGACACCCGCACAAAGGGTGGCCAGGCGGCCCGGTCCGGGTTTTTTCTTCTTTTCTTCTTTCTTTCACACGCCTGGTGGGCGGTGCCACCCGATCACAAGGGCTGGCAAGGCTTTCGGAGCCTGGGGAGAGGACACCCTCACAAAGGGTGGCCAGGCGGCCCGGTCCGGGTTTTTTCTTTTTTCTTCTTTCTTTCACACGCCTGGTGGGCGGTGCCACCCCATCACAAGGGCTGGCAAGGCTTTCGGAGCCTGGGGAGCGGACACCCGCACAAAGGGTGGCCAGGCGGACCGGTCCGGGTTTTTTCTTCTTTTCTTCTTTCTTTCACACGCCTGGTGGGCGGTGCCACCCGATCACAAGGGCTGGCAAGGCTTTCGTAGCCTGGGGAGCGGACACCCTCACAAAGGGTGGCCAGGCGGCCCGGTCCGGGTTTTTTCTTCTTTTCTTCTTTCTTTCACACGCCTGGTGGGCGGTGCCACCCGATCACAAGGGCTGGCAAGGCTTTCGTAGCCTGGGGAGCGGACACCCTCACAAAGGGTGGCCAGGCGGCCCGGTCCGGGTTTTTTCTTCTTTTCTTCTTTCTTTCACACGCCTGGTGGGCGGTGCCACCCTATCACAAGGGCTGGCAAGGCTTTCGTAGCCTGGGGAGCGGACACCCTCACAAAGGGTGGCCAGGCGGCCCGGTCCGGGTTTTTTCTTCTTTTCTTCTTTCTTTCACACGCCTGGTGGGCGGTGCCACCCCATCACAAGGGCTGGCAAGGCTTTCGGAGCCTGGGGAGCGGACACCCGCACAAAGGGTGGCCAGGCGGCCCGGTCCGGGTTTTTTCTTCTTTTCTTCTTTCTTTCACACGCCTGGTGGGCGGTGCCACCCGATCACAAGGGCTGGCAAGGCTTTCGGAGCCTGGGGAGCGGACACCCTCACAAATGTTGGCCAGGCGGCCCGGTCCGGGTTTTTTCTTCTTTTCTTCTTTCTTTCACACGCCTGGTGGGCGGTGCCACCCGATCACAAGGGCTGGCAAGGCTTTCGGAGCCTGGGGAGCGGACACCCGCACAAAGGGTGGCCAGGCGGCCCGGTCCGGGTTTTTTCTTCTTTTCTTCTTTCTTTCACACGCCTGGTGGGCGGTGCCACCCGATCACAAGGGCTGGCAAGGCTTTCGGAGCCCGGGGAGCGGACACCCGCACAAAGGGTGGCCAGGCGGCCCGGTCCGGGCTTTTTCTTCTTTTCTTCTTTCTTTCACACGCCTGGTGGGCGGTGCCACCCCATCACAAGGGCTGGCAAGGCTTTCGGAGCCTGGGGAGCGGACACCCTCACAAAGGGTGGCCAGGCAGCCCGGTCCGGGTTTTTTCTTCTTTTCTTCTTTCTTTCACACGCCTGGTGGGCGGTGCCACCCCATCACAAGGGCTGGCAAGGATTTCGGAGCCTGGGGAGCGGACACCCACACAAAGGGTGGCCAGGCGGCCCGGTCCGGGTTTTTTCTTCTTTTCTTCTTTCTTTCACACGCCTGGTGGGCGGTGCCTCCCGATCACAAGGGCTGGCAAGGCTTTCGTAGCCTGGGGAGCGGACAATTTCACAAAGGGTGGCCAGGCGGCCCGGTCCGGATTTTCTTTCTTTTCTTCTTTCTTTCACACGCCTGGTGGGCGGTGCCACCCGATCACAAGGGCTGGCAAGGCTGTCGGAGCCTGGGGAGCGGACACCCTCACAAAGGGTGGCCAGGCGGCCCGGTCCGGGTTTTTTCTTCTTTTCTTCTTTCTTTCACACGCCTGGTGGGCGGTGCCACCCGATCACAAGGGCTGGCAAGGCTTTCGGAGCCTGGGGAGCGGACACCCGCACAAAGGGTGGCCAGGCGGCCCGGTCCGGGTTTTTTCTTCTTTTCTTCTTTCTTTCACACGCCTGGTGGGCGGTGCCACCCCATCAAAAGGGCTGGCAAGGCTTTCGGAGCCTGGGGAGCGGACACCCTCACAAATGTTGGCCAGCCCATCCGGGTTTTTCTTCTTTTCTTCTTTCTTTCACACGCCTGGTGGGCGGTGCCACCCGATCACAAGGGCTGGCAAGGCTTTCGGAGCCTGGGGAGCGGACACCCGCACAAAGGGTGGCCAGGCGGCCCGGTCCGGGTTTTTTCTTCTTTTCTTCTTTCTTTCACACGCCTGGTGGGCGGTGCCACCCGATCACAAGGGCTGGCAAGGCTTTCGGAGCCTGGGGAGAGGACACCCTCACAAAGGGTGGCCAGGCGGCCCGGTCCGGGTTTTTTCTTCTTTTCTTCTTTCTTTCACACGCCTGGTGGGCGGTGCCACCCCATCACAAGGGCTGGCAAGGCTTTCGGAGCCTGGGGAGCGGACACCCGCACAAAGGGTGGCCAGGCGGAGCCGGTCCGGGTTTTTTCTTCTTTTCTTCTTTCTTTCACACGCCTGGTGGGCGGTGCCACCCGATCACAAGGGCTGGCAAGGCTTTCGTAGCCTGGGGAGCGGACACCCTCACAAAGGGTGGCCAGGCGGCCCGGTCCGGGTTTTTTCTTCTTTTCTTCTTTCTTTCACACGCCTGGTGGGCGGTGCCACCCGATCAGAAGGGCTGGCAAGGCTTTCGGAGCCTGGGGAGCGGACACCCGCACAAAGGGTGGCCAGGCGGCCCGGTCCGGGTTTTTTCTTCTTTTCTTCTTTCTTTCACACGCCTGGTGGGCGGTGCCACCCGATCACAAGGGCTGGCAAGGATTTCGGAGCCTGGGGAGCGGACACCCACACAAAGGGTGGCCAGGCGACCGGGTCCGGGTTTTTTCTTCTTTTCTTCTTTCTTTCACACGCCTGGTGGGCGGTGCCACCCCATCACAAGGGCTGGCAAGGCTTTCGGAGCCTGGGGAGCGGACACCCGCACAAAGGGTGGCCAGGCGGCCCGGTCCGGGTTTTTTCTTCTTTTCTTCTTTCTTTCACACGCCTGGTGGGCGGTGCCACCCGATCACAAGGGCTGGCAAGGCTTTCGGAGCCTGGGGAGCGGACACCCTCACAAAGGGTGGCCAGGCGGCCCGGTCCGGGTTTTTTCTTCTTTTCTTCTTTCTTTCACACGCCTGGTGGGCGGTGCCACCCGATCACAAGGGCTGGCAAGGCTTTCGTAGCCTGGGGAGCGGACACCCTCACAAAGGGTGGCCAGGCGGCCCGGTCCGGGTTTTTTCTTCTTTTCTTCTTTCTTTCACACGCCTGGTGGGCGGTGCCACCCTATCACAAGGGCTGGCAAGGCTTTCGTAGCCTGGGGAGCGGACACCCTCACAAAGGGTGGCCAGGCGGCCGAGTCCGGGTTTTTTCTTCTTTTCTTCTTTCTTTCACACGCCTGGTGGGCGGTGCCACCCCATCACAAGGGCTGGCAAGGCTTTCGGAGCCTGGGGAGCGGACACCCGCACAAAGGGTGGCCAGGCGGCCCGGTCCGGGTTTTTTCTTCTTTTCTTCTTTCTTTCACACGCCTGGTGGGCGGTGCCACCCGATCACAAGGGCTGGCAAGGCTTTCGGAGCCTGGGGAGCGGACACCCTCACAAATGTTGGCCAGGCGGCCCGGTCCGGGTTTTTTCTTCTTTTCTTCTTTCTTTCACACGCCTGGTGGGCGGTGCCACCCGATCACAAGGGCTGGCAAGGCTTTCGGAGCCTGGGGAGCGGACACCCGCACAAAGGGTGGCCAGGCGGCCCGGTCCGGGTTTTTTCTTCTTTTCTTCTTTCTTTCACACGCCTGGTGGGCGGTGCCACCCGATCACAAGGGCTGGCAAGGCTTTCGGAGCCCGGGGAGCGGACACCCGCACAAAGGGTGGCCAGGCGGCCCGGTCCGGGTTTTTTCTTCTTTTCTTCTTTCTTTCACACGCCTGGTGGGCGGTGCCACCCCATCACAAGGGCTGGCAAGGCTTTCGGAGCCTGGGGAGCGGACACCCTCAGCAAAGGGTGGCCAGGCAGCCCGGTCCGGGTTTTTTCTTCTTTTCTTCTTTCTTTCACACGCCTGGTGGGCGGTGCCACCCCATCACAAGGGCTGGCAAGGATTTCGGAGCCTGGGGAGCGGACACCCACACAAAGGGTGGCCAGGCGGCCCGGTCCGGGTTTTTTCTTCTTTTCTTCTTTCTTTCACACGCCTGGTGGGCGGTGCCTCCCGATCACAAGGGCTGGCAAGGCTTTCGTAGCCTGGGGAGCGGACAATTTCACAAAGGGTGGCCAGGCGGCCCGGTCCGGATTTTTCTTCTTTTCTTCTTTCTTTCACACGCCTGGTGGGCGGTGCCACCCGATCACAAGGGCTGGCAAGGCTTTCGGAGCCTGGGGAGCGGACACCCTCACAAAGGGTGGCCAGGCGGCCCGGTCCGGGTTTTTTCTTCTTTTCTTCTTTCTTTCACACGCCTGGTGGGCGGTGCCACCCGATCACAAGGGCTGGCAAGGCTGTCGGAGCCTGGGGAGCGGACACCCTCACAAAGGGTGGCCAGGCGGCCCGGTCCGGGTTTTTTCTTCTTTTCTTCTTTCTTTCACGCGCCTGGTGGGCGGTGCCACCCCATCAAAAGGGCTGGCAAGGCTTTCGGAGCCTGGGGAGCGGACACCCTCACAAAGGGTGGCCAGGCGGCCCGGTCCGGGTTTTTTCTTCTTTTCTTCTTTCTTTCACACGCCTGGTGGGCGGTGCCACCCGATCACAAGGGCTGGCAAGGCTTTCGGAGCCTGGGGAGCGGACACTCTCACAAATGTTGGCCAGGCGGCCCGGTCCGGGTTTTTTCTTCTTTTCTTCTTTCTTTCACACGCCTGGTGGGCGGTGCCACCCGATCACAAGGGCTGGCAAGGCTTTCGGAGCCTGGGGAGCGGACACCCTCACAAAGGGTGGCCAGGCGGCCCGGTCCGGGTTTTTTCTTCTTTTCTTCTTTCTTTCACACGCCTGGTGGGCGGTGCCACCCGATCACAAGGGCTGGCAAGGCTTTCGGAGCCTGGGGAGCGGACACCCGCACAAAGGGTGGCCAGGCGGCCCGGTCCGGGTTTTTTCTTCTTTTCTTCTTTCTTTCACGCGCCTGGTGGGCGGTGCCACCCGATCACAAGGGCTGGCAAGGCTTTCGGAGCCTGGGGAGCGGACACCCGCACAAAGGGTGGCCAGGCGGCCCGGTCCGGGTTTTTTCTTCTTTTCTTCTTTCTTTCACGCGCCTGGTGGGCGGTGCCACCCGATCACAAGGGCTGGCAAGGCTTTCGGAGCCTGGGGAGCGGACACCCGCACAAAGGGTGGCCAGGCGGCCCGGTCCGGGTTTTTTCTTCTTTTCTTCTTTCTTTCACACGCCTGGTGGGCGGTGCCACCCCATCAAAAGGGCTGGCAAGGCTTTCGGAGCCTGGGGAGCGGACACCCTCACAAAGGGTGGCCAGGCGGCCCGGTCCGGGTTTTTTCTTCTTTTCTTCTTTCTTTCACACGCCTGGTGGGCGGTGCCACCCGATCACAAGGGCTGGCAAGGCTTTCGGAGCCTGGGGAGCGGACACTCTCACGAATGTTGGCCAAGCGGCCCGGTCCGGGTTTTTTCTTCTTTTCTTCTTTCTTTCACACGCCTGGTGGGCGGTGCCACCCCATCACAAGGGCTGGCAAGGCTTTCGGAGCCTGGGGAGCGGACACCCGCACAAATGTTGGCCAGGCGGCCCGGTCCGGGTTTTTTCTTCTTTTCTTCTTTCTTTCACACGCCTGGTGGGCGGTGCCACCCGATCACAAGGGCTGGCAAGGCTTTCGAAGCCTGGGGAGCGGACACCCTCACAAATGGTGGCCAGGTGGCCCGGTCCGGGTTTTTTCTTCTTTTCTTCTTTCTTTCACACGCCTGGTGGGCGGTACCACCCCATCACAAGGGCTGGCAAGGCTTTCGGAGCCTGGGGAGCGGACACCCGCACAAAGGGTGGCCAGGCGGCCCGGTCCGGGTTTTTTCTTCTTTTCTTCTTTCTTTCACACGCCTGGTGGGCGGTGCCACCCGATCACAAGGGCTGGCAAGGCTTTCGGAGCCTGGGGAGAGGACACCCTCACAAAGGGTGGCCAGGCGGCCCGGTCCGGGTTTTTTCTTCTTTTCTTCTTTCTTTCACACGCCTGGTGGGCGGTGCCACCCCATCACAAGGGCTGGCAAGGCTGTCGGAGCCTGGGGAGCGGACACCCTCACAAAGGGTGGCCAGGCGGCCCGGTCCGGGTTTTTTCTTCTTTTCTTCTTTCTTTCACGCGCCTGGTGGGCGGTGCCACCCCATCAAAAGGGCTGGCAAGGCTTTCGGAGCCTGGGGAGCGGACACCCTCACAAAGGGTGGCCAGGCGGCCCGGTCCGGGTTTTTTCTTCTTTTCTTCTTTCTTTCACACGCCTGGTGGGCGGTGCCACCCGATCACAAGGGCTGGCAAGGCTTTCGGAGCCTGGGGAGCGGACACTCTCACAAATGTTGGCCAGGCGGCCCGGTCCGGGTTTTTTCTTTCTTTCTTCTTTCTTTCACACGCCTGGTGGGCGGTGCCACCCCATCACAAGGGCTGGCAAGGCTTTCGGAGCCTGGGGAGCGGACACCCGCACAAAGGGTGGCCAGGCGGCCCGGTCCGGGTTTTTTCTTCTTTTCTTCTTTCTTTCACACGCCTGGTGGGCGGTGCCACCCGATCACAAGGGCTGGCAAGGCTTTCGGAGCCTGGGGAGCGGACACCCTCACAAATGTTGGCCAGGCGGCCCGGTCCGGGTTTTTTCTTCTTTTCTTCTTTCTTTCACACGCCTGGTGGGCGGTGCCACCCGATCACAAGGGCTGGCAAGGCTTTCGAAGCCTGGGGAGCGGACACCCTCACAAAGGGTGGCCAGGCGGCCCGGTCCGGGTTTTTTCTTCTTCTTCTTTCTTTCACACGCCTGGTGGGCGGTGCCACCCGATCACAAGGGCTGGCAAGGCTTACGTAGCCTGGGGAGCGGACACCCTCACAAAGGGTGGCCAGGCGTTCCGGTCCGGGTTTTTTCTTCTTTTCTTCTTTCTTTCACACGCCTGGTGGGCGGTGCCACCCGATCACAAGGGCTGGCAAGGCTTTCGGAGCCTGGGGAGCGGACACCCTCACAAAGGGTGGCCAGGCGGCCCGGTCCGGGTTTTTTCTTCTTTTCTTCTTTCTTTCACACGCCTGGTGGGCGGTGCCACCCCATCACAAGGGCTGGCAAGGCTTTCGGAGCCTGGGGAGCGGACACCCGCACAAAGGGTGGCCAGGCGGCCCGGTCCGGGTTTTTTCTTCTTTTCTTCTTTCTTTCACACGCCTGGTGGGCGGTGCCACCCGATCACAAGGGCTGGCAAGGCTTTCGGAGCCCGGGGAGCGGACACCCGCACAAAGGGTGGCCAGGCGGCCCGGTCCGGGTTTTTTCTTCTTTTCTTCTTTCTTTCACACGCCTGGTGGGCGGTGCCACCCGATCACAAGGGCTGGCAAGGCTTTCGTAGCCTGGGGAGCGGACACCCGCACAAAGGGTGGCCAGGCGGCCCGGTCCGGGTTTTTTCTTCTTTTCTTCTTTCTTTCACACGCCTGGTGGGCGGTGCCACCCGATCACAAGGGCTGGCAAGGCTTTCGTAGCCTGGGGAGAGGACACCCGCACAAAGGGTGGCCAGGCGGCCCGGTCCGGGTTTTTTCTTCTTTTCTTCTTTCTTTCACGCGCCTGGTGGGCGGTGCCACCCGATCACAAGGGCTGGCAAGGCTTTCGGAGCCTGGGGAGCGGACACCCGCACAAAGGGTGGCCAGGCGGCCCGGTCCGGGTTTTTTCTTCTTTTCTTCTTTCTTTCACACGCCTGGTGGGCGGTGCCACCCCATCAAAAGGGCTGGCAAGGCTTTCGGAGCCTGGGGAGCGGACACCCTCACAAATGTTGGCCAGGCGGCCCGGTCCGGGTTTTTTCTTCTTTTCTTCTTTCTTTCACACGCCTGGTGGGCGGTGCCACCCGATCACAAGGGCTGGCAAGGCTTTCGGAGCCTGGGGAGCGGACACCCTCACAAATGTTGGCCAGGCGGCCCGGTCCGGGTTTTTTCTTCTTTTCTTCTTTCTTTCACACGCCTGGTGGGCGGTGCCACCCCATCACAAGGGCTGGCAAGGCTTTCGGAGCCTGGGGAGCGGACACCCGCACAAAGGGTGGCCAGGCGGCCCGGTCTGGGTTTTTTCTTCTTTTCTTCTTTCTTTCACACGCCTGGTGGGCGGTGCCACCCGATCACAAGGGCTGGCAAGGCTTTCGGAGCCTGGGGAGAGGACACCCTCACAAAGGGTGGCCAGGCGGCCCGGTCCGGGTTTTTTCTTCTTTTCTTCTTTCTTTCACACGCCTGGTGGGCGGTGCCACCCCATCACAAGGGCTGGCAAGGCTTTCGGAGCCTGGGGAGCGGACACCCGCACAAAGGGTGGCCAGGCGGACCGGTCCGGGTTTTTTCTTCTTTTCTTCTTTCTTTCACACGCCTGGTGGGCGGTGCCACCCGATCACAAGGGCTGGCAAGGCTTTCGTAGCCTGGGGAGCGGACACCCTCACAAAGGGTGGCCAGGCGGCCCGGTCCGGGTTTTTTCTTCTTTTCTTCTTTCTTTCACACGCCTGGTGGGCGGTGCCACCCGATCAGAAGGGCTGGCAAGGCTTTCGGAGCCTGGGGAGCGGACACCCGCACAAAGGGTGGCCAGGCGGCCCGGTCCGGGTTTTTTCTTCTTTTCTTCTTTCTTTCACACGCCTGGTGGGCGGTGCCACCCGATCACAAGGGCTGGCAAGGATTTCGGAGCCTGGGGAGCGGACACCCGCACAAAGGGTGGCCAGGCGGCCCGGTCCGGGTTTTTTCTTCTTTTCTTCTTTCTTTCACACGCCTGGTGGGCGGTGCCACCCCATCACAAGGGCTGGCAAGGCTTTCGTAGCCTGGGGAGCGGACACCCGCACAAAGGGTGGCCAGGCGGCCCGGTCCGGGTTTTTTCTTCTTTTCTTCTTTCTTTCACACGCCTGGTGGGCGGTGCCACCCGATCACAAGGGCTGGCAAGGCTTTCGGAGCCTGGGGAGCGGACACCCTCACAAAGGGTGGCCAGGCGGCCCGGTCCGGGTTTTTTCTTCTTTTCTTCTTTCTTTCACACGCCTGGTGGGCGGTGCCACCCGATCACAAGGGCTGGCAAGGCTTTCGGAGCCTGGGGAGCGGACACCCTCACAAAGGGTGGCCAGGCGGCCCGGTCCGGGTTTTTTCTTCTTTTCTTCTTTCTTTCACACGCCTGGTGGGCGGTGCCACCCCATCACAAGGGCTGGCAAGGCTTTCGTAGCCTGGGGAGCGGACACCCTCACAAAGGGTGGCCAGGCGGCCCGGTCCGGGTTTTTTCTTCTTTTCTTCTTTCTTTCACACGCCTGGTGGGCGGTGCCACCCGATCAGAAGGGCTGGCAAGGCTTTCGGAGCCTGGGGAGCGGACACCCGCACAAAGGGTGGCCAGGCGGCCCGGTCCGGGTTTTTTCTTCTTTTCTTCTTTCTTTCACACGCCTGGTGGGCGGTGCCACCCGATCACAAGGGCTGGCAAGGATTTCGGAGCCTGGGGAGCGGACACCCACACAAAGGGTGGCCAGGCGGCCCGGTCCGGGTTTTTTCTTCTTTTCTTCTTTCTTTCACACGCCTGGTGGGCGGTGCCACCCCATCACAAGGGCTGGCAAGGCTTTCGGAGCCTGGGGAGCGGACACCCGCACAAAGGGTGGCCAGGCGGCCCGGTCCGGGTTTTTTCTTCTTTTCTTCTTTCTTTCACACGCCTGGTGGGCGGTGCCACCCGATCACAAGGGCTGGCAAGGCTTTCGGAGCCTGGGGAGCGGACACCCTCACAAAGGGTGGCCAGGCGGCCCGGTCCGGGTTTTTTCTTCTTTTCTTCTTTCTTTCACACGCCTGGTGGGCGGTGCCACCCGATCAGAAGGGCTGGCAAGGCTTTCGGAGCCTGGGGAGCGGACACCCGCACAAAGGGTGGCCAGGCGGCCCGGTCCGGGTTTTTTCTTCTTTTCTTCTTTCTTTCACACGCCTGGTGGGCGGTGCCACCCGATCACAAGGGCTGGCAAGGATTTCGGAGCCTGGGGAGCGGACACCCGCACAAAGGGTGGCCAGGCGGCCCGGTCCGGGTTTTTTCTTCTTTTCTTCTTTCTTTCACACGCCTGGTGGGCGGTGCCACCCCATCACAAGGGCTGGCAAGGCTTTCGTAGCCTGGGGAGCGGACACCCGCACAAAGGGTGGCCAGGCGGCCCGGTCCGGGTTTTTTCTTCTTTTCTTCTTTCTTTCACACGCCTGGTGGGCGGTGCCACCCGATCACAAGGGCTGGCAAGGCTTTCGGAGCCTGGGGAGCGGACACCCTCACAAAGGGTGGCCAGGCGGCCCGGTCCGGGTTTTTTCTTCTTTTCTTCTTTCTTTCACACGCCTGGTGGGCGGTGCCACCCGATCACAAGGGCTGGCAAGGCTTTCGGAGCCTGGGGAGCGGACACCCTCACAAAGGGTGGCCAGGCGGCCCGGTCCGGGTTTTTTCTTCTTTTCTTCTTTCTTTCACACGCCTGGTGGGCGGTGCCACCCCATCACAAGGGCTGGCAAGGCTTTCGTAGCCTGGGGAGCGGACACCCTCACAAAGGGTGGCCAGGCGGCCCGGTCCGGGTTTTTTCTTCTTTTCTTCTTTCTTTCACACGCCTGGTGGGCGGTGCCACCCGATCAGAAGGGCTGGCAAGGCTTTCGGAGCCTGGGGAGCGGACACCCGCACAAAGGGTGGCCAGGCGGCCCGGTCCGGGTTTTTTCTTCTTTTCTTCTTTCTTTCACACGCCTGGTGGGCGGTGCCACCCGATCACAAGGGCTGGCAAGGATTTCGGAGCCTGGGGAGCGGACACCCACACAAAGGGTGGCCAGGCGGCCCGGTCCGGGTTTTTTCTTCTTTTCTTCTTTCTTTCACACGCCTGGTGGGCGGTGCCACCCCATCACAAGGGCTGGCAAGGCTTTCGGAGCCTGGGGAGCGGACACCCGCACAAAGGGTGGCCAGGCGGCCCGGTCCGGGTTTTTTCTTCTTTTCTTCTTTCTTTCACACGCCTGGTGGGCGGTGCCACCCGATCACAAGGGCTGGCAAGGCTTTCGGAGCCTGGGGAGCGGACACCCTCACAAAGGGTGGCCAGGCGGCCCGGTCCGGGTTTTTTCTTCTTTTCTTCTTTCTTTCACACGCCTGGTGGGCGGTGCCACCCGATCACAAGGGCTGGCAAGGCTTTCGTAGCCTGGGGAGCGGACACCCTCACAAAGGGTGGCCAGGCGGCCCGGTCCGGGTTTTTTCTTCTTTTCTTCTTTCTTTCACACGCCTGGTGGGCGGTGCCACCCTATCACAAGGGCTGGCAAGGCTTTCGTAGCCTGGGGAGCGGACACCCTCACAAAGGGTGGCCAGGCGGCCCGGTCCGGGTTTTTTCTTCTTTTCTTCTTTCTTTCACACGCCTGGTGGGCGGTGCCACCCCATCACAAGGGCTGGCAAGGCTTTCGGAGCCTGGGGAGCGGACACCCGCACAAAGGGTGGCCAGGCGGCCCGGTCCGGGTTTTTTCTTCTTTTCTTCTTTCTTTCACACGCCTGGTGGGCGGTGCCACCCGATCACAAGGGCTGGCAAGGCTTTCGGAGCCTGGGGAGCGGACACCCTCACAAATGTTGGCCAGGCGGCCCGGTCCGGGTTTTTTCTTCTTTTCTTCTTTCTTTCACACGCCTGGTGGGCGGTGCCACCCGATCACAAGGGCTGGCAAGGCTTTCGGAGCCTGGGGAGCGGACACCCGCACAAAGGGTGGCCAGGCGGCCCGGTCCGGGTTTTTTCTTCTTTTCTTCTTTCTTTCACACGCCTGGTGGGCGGTGCCACCCGATCACAAGGGCTGGCAAGGCTTTCGGAGCCCGGGGAGCGGACACCCGCACAAAGGGTGGCCAGGCGGCCCGGTCCGGGTTTTTTCTTCTTTTCTTCTTTCTTTCACACGCCTGGTGGGCGGTGCCACCCCATCACAAGGGCTGGCAAGGCTTTCGGAGCCTGGGGAGCGGACACCCTCACAAAGGGTGGCCAGGCAGCCCGGTCCGGGTTTTTTCTTCTTTTCTTCTTTCTTTCACACGCCTGGTGGGCGGTGCCACCCCATCACAAGGGCTGGCAAGGATTTCGGAGCCTGGGGAGCGGACACCCACACAAAGGGTGGCCAGGCGGCCCGGTCCGGGTTTTTTCTTCTTTTCTTCTTTCTTTCACACGCCTGGTGGGCGGTGCCTCCCGATCACAAGGGCTGGCAAGGCTTTCGTAGCCTGGGGAGCGGACAATTTCACAAAGGGTGGCCAGGCGGCCCGGTCCGGATTTTTCTTCTTTTCTTCTTTCTTTCACACGCCTGGTGGGCGGTGCCACCCGATCACAAGGGCTGGCAAGGCTTTCGGAGCCTGGGGAGCGGACACCCTCACAAAGGGTGGCCAGGCGGCCCGGTCCGGGTTTTTTCTTCTTTTCTTCTTTCTTTCACACGCCTGGTGGGCGGTGCCACCCGATCACAAGGGCTGGCAAGGCTGTCGGAGCCTGGGGAGCGGACACCCTCACAAAGGGTGGCCAGGCGGCCCGGTCCGGGTTTTTTCTTCTTTTCTTCTTTCTTTCACGCGCCTGGTGGGCGGTGCCACCCCATCAAAAGGGCTGGCAAGGCTTTCGGAGCCTGGGGAGCGGACACCCTCACAAAGGGTGGCCAGGCGGCCCGGTCCGGGTTTTTTCTTCTTTTCTTCTTTCTTTCACACGCCTGGTGGGCGGTGCCACCCGATCACAAGGGCTGGCAAGGCTTTCGGAGCCTGGGGAGCGGACACTCTCACAAATGTTGGCCAGGCGGCCCGGTCCGGGTTTTTTCTTCTTTTCTTCTTTCTTTCACACGCCTGGTGGGCGGTGCCACCCGATCACAAGGGCTGGCAAGGCTTTCGGAGCCTGGGGAGCGGACACCCTCACAAAGGGTGGCCAGGCGGCCCGGTCCGGGTTTTTTCTTCTTTTCTTCTTTCTTTCACACGCCTGGTGGGCGGTGCCACCCGATCACAAGGGCTGGCAAGGCTTTCGGAGCCTGGGGAGCGGACACCCGCACAAAGGGTGGCCAGGCGGCCCGGTCCGGGTTTTTTCTTCTTTTCTTCTTTCTTTCACGCGCCTGGTGGGCGGTGCCACCCGATCACAAGGGCTGGCAAGGCTTTCGGAGCCTGGGGAGCGGACACCCGCACAAAGGGTGGCCAGGCGGCCCGGTCCGGGTTTTTTCTTCTTTTCTTCTTTCTTTCACGCGCCTGGTGGGCGGTGCCACCCGATCACAAGGGCTGGCAAGGCTTTCGGAGCCTGGGGAGCGGACACCCGCACAAAGGGTGGCCAGGCGGCCCGGTCCGGGTTTTTTCTTCTTTTCTTCTTTCTTTCACACGCCTGGTGGGCGGTGCCACCCCATCAAAAGGGCTGGCAAGGCTTTCGGAGCCTGGGGAGCGGACACCCTCACAAAGGGTGGCCAGGCGGCCCGGTCCGGGTTTTTTCTTCTTTTCTTCTTTCTTTCACACGCCTGGTGGGCGGTGCCACCCGATCACAAGGGCTGGCAAGGCTTTCGGAGCCTGGGGAGCGGACACTCTCACGAATGTTGGCCAAGCGGCCCGGTCCGGGTTTTTTCTTCTTTTCTTCTTTCTTTCACACGCCTGGTGGGCGGTGCCACCCCATCACAAGGGCTGGCAAGGCTTTCGGAGCCTGGGGAGCGGACACCCGCACAAAGGGTGGCCAGGCGGCCCGGTCCGGGTTTTTTCTTCTTTTCTTCTTTCTTTCACACGCCTGGTGGGCGGTGCCACCCGATCACAAGGGCTGGCAAGGCTTTCGGAGCCTGGGGAGCGGACACCCTCACAAATGTTGGCCAGGCGGCCCGGTCCGGGTTTTTTCTTCTTTTCTTCTTTCTTTCACACGCCTGGTGGGCGGTGCCACCCGATCACAAGGGCTGGCAAGGCTTTCGAAGCCTGGAGAGCGGACACCCTCACAAATGGTGGCCAGGTGGCCCGGTCCGGGTTTTTTCTTCTTTTCTTCTTTCTTTCACACGCCTGGTGGGCGGTGCCACCCCATCACAAGGGCTGGCAAGGCTTTCGGAGCCTGGGGAGCGGACACCCGCACAAAGGGTGGCCAGGCGGCCCGGTCCGGGTTTTTTCTTCTTTTCTTCTTTCTTTCACACGCCTGGTGGGCGGTGCCACCCGATCACAAGGGCTGGCAAGGCTTTCGGAGCCTGGGGAGCGGACACCCTCACAAAGGGTGGCCAGGCGGCCCGGTCCGGGTTTTTTCTTCTTTTCTTCTTTCTTTCACACGCCTGGTGGGCGGTGCCACCCCATCACAAGGGCTGGCAAGGCTTTCGGAGCCTGGGGAGCGGACACCCGCACAAAGGGTGGCCAGGCGGACCGGTCCGGGTTTTTTCTTCTTTTCTTCTTTCTTTCACACGCCTGGTGGGCGGTGCCACCCGATCACAAGGGCTGGCAAGGCTTTCGTAGCCTGGGGAGCGGACACCCTCACAAAGGGTGGCCAGGCGGCCCGGTCCGGGTTTTTTCTTCTTTTCTTCTTTCTTTCACACGCCTGGTGGGCGGTGCCACCCGATCAGAAGGGCTGGCAAGGCTTTCGGAGCCTGGGGAGCGGACACCCGCACAAAGGGTGGCCAGGCGGCCCGGTCCGGGTTTTTTCTTCTTTTCTTCTTTCTTTCACACGCCTGGTGGGCGGTGCCACCCGATCACAAGGGCTGGCAAGGATTTCGGAGCCTGGGGAGCGGACACCCACACAAAGGGTGGCCAGGCGGCCCGGTCCGGGTTTTTTCTTCTTTTCTTCTTTCTTTCACACGCCTGGTGGGCGGTGCCACCCGATCACAAGGGCTGGCAAGGCTTTCGGAGCCTGGGGAGCGGACACCCTCACAAAGGGTGGCCAGGCGGCCCGGTCCGGGTTTTTTCTTCTTTTCTTCTTTCTTTCACACGCCTGGTGGGCGGTGCCACCCGATCACAAGGGCTGGCAAGGCTTTCGTAGCCTGGGGAGCGGACACCCTCACAAAGGGTGGCCAGGCGGTCCGGTCCGGGTTTTTTCTTCTTTTCTTCTTTCTTTCACACGCCTGGTGGGCGGTGCCACCCGATCACAAGGGCTGGCAAGGCTTTCGTAGCCTGGGGAGCGGACACCCTCACAAAGGGTGGCCAGGCGGCCCGGTCCGGGTTTTTTCTTCTTTTCTTCTTTCTTTCACACGCCTGGTGGGCGGTGCCACCCGATCACAAGGGCTGGCAAGGCTTTCGGAGCCTGGGGAGCGGACACCCTCACAAAGGGTGGCCAGGCGGCCCGGTCCGGGTTTTTTCTTCTTTTCTTCTTTCTTTCACACGCCTGGTGGGCGGTGCCACCCGATCACAAGGGCTGGCAAGGCTGTCGGAGCCTGGGGAGCGGACACCCTCACAAAGGGTGGCCAGGCGGCCCGGTCCGGGTTTTTTCTTCTTTTCTTCTTTCTTTCACACGCCTGGTGGGCGGTGCCACCCGATCACAAGGGCTGGCAAGGCTTTCGGAGCCTGGGGAGCGGACACCCGCACAAAGGGTGGCCAGGCGGCCCGGTCCGGGTTTTTTCTTCTTTTCTTCTTTCTTTCACACGCCTGGTGGGCGGTGCCACCCGATCACAAGGGCTGGCAAGGCTTTCGTAGCCTGGGGAGCGGACACCCTCACAAAGGGTGGCCAGGCGGCCCGGTCCGGGTTTTTTCTTCTTTTCTTCTTTCTTTCACACGCCTGGTGGGCGGTGCCACCCCATCACAAGGGCTGGCAAGGCTTTCGGAGCCTGGGGAGCGGACACCCGCACAAAGGGTGGCCAGGCGGCCCGGTCCGGGTTTTTTCTTCTTTTCTTCTTTCTTTCACACGCCTGGTGGGCGGTGCCACCCGATCACAAGGGCTGGCAAGGCTTTCGTAGCCTGGGGAGCGGACACCCTCACAAAGGGTGGCCAGGCGGCCCGGTCCGGGTTTTTTCTTCTTTTCTTCTTTCTTTCACACGCCTGGTGGGCGGTGCCACCCGATCACAAGGGCTGGCAAGGCTTTCGTAGCCTGGGGAGAGGACACCCTCACAAAGGGTGGCCAGGCGGCCCGGTCCGGGTTTTTTCTTCTTTTCTTCTTTCTTTCACACGCCTGGTGGGCGGTGCCACCCGATCACAAGGGCTGGCAAGGCTTTCGTAGCCTGGGGAGAGGACACCCTCACAAAGGGTGGCCAGGCGGCCCGGTCCGGGTTTTTTCTTCTTTTCTTCTTTCTTTCACACGCCTGGTGGGCGGTGCCACCCGATCACAAGGGCTGGCAAGGCTGTCGGAGCCTGGGGAGCGGACACCCTCACAAAGGGTGGCCAGGCGGCCCGGTCCGGGTTTTTTCTTCTTTTCTTCTTTCTTTCACACGCCTGGTGGGCGGTGCCACCCGATCAAAAGGGCTGGCAAGGCTTTCGGAGCCTGGGGAGCGGACACCCGCACAAAGGGTGGCCAGGCGGCCCGGTCCGGGTTTTTTCTTCTTTTCTTCTTTCTTTCACACGCCTGGTGGGCGGTGCCACCCCATCAAAAGGGCTGGCAAGGCTTTCGGAGCCTGGGGAGCGGACACCCTCACAAATGTTGGCCAGGCGGCCCGGTCCGGGTTTTTTCTTCTTTTCTTCTTTCTTTCACACGCCTGGTGGGCGGTGCCACCCGATCACAAGGGCTGGCAAGGCTTTCGGAGCCTGGGGAGCGGACACTCTCACAAATGTTGGCCAGGCGGCCCGGTCCGGGTTTTTTCTTCTTTTCTTCTTTCTTTCACACGCCTGGTGGGCGGTGCCACCCCATCACAAGGGCTGGCAAGGCTTTCGGAGCCTGGGGAGCGGACACCCGCACAAAGGGTGGCCAGGCGGCCCGGTCCGGGTTTTTTCTTCTTTTCTTCTTTCTTTCACACGCCTGGTGGGCGGTGCCACCCGATCACAAGGGCTGGCAAGGCTTTCGGAGCCTGGGGAGCGGACACCCTCACAAATGTTGGCCAGGCGGCCCGGTCCGGGTTTTTTCTTCTTTTCTTCTTTCTTTCACACGCCTGGTGGGCGGTGCCACCCGATCACAAGGGCTGGCAAGGCTTTCGAAGCCTGGGGAGCGGACACCCTCACAAATGGTGGCCAGGTGGCCCGGTCCGGGTTTTTTCTTCTTTTCTTCTTTCTTTCACACGCCTGGTGGGCGGTGCCACCCCATCACAAGGGCTGGCAAGGCTTTCGGAGCCTGGGGAGCGGACACCCGCACAAAGGGTGGCCAGGCGGCCCGGTCCGGGTTTTTTCTTCTTTTCTTCTTTCTTTCACACGCCTGGTGGGCGGTGCCACCCGATCACAAGGGCTGGCAAGGCTTTCGGAGCCTGGGGAGAGGACACCCTCACAAAGGGTGGCCAGGCGGCCCGGTCCGGGTTTTTTCTTCTTTTCTTCTTTCTTTCACACGCCTGGTGGGCGGTGCCACCCCATCACAAGGGCTGGCAAGGCTTTCGGAGCCTGGGGAGCGGACACCCGCACAAAGGGTGGCCAGGCGGACCGGTCCGGGTTTTTTCTTCTTTTCTTCTTTCTTTCACACGCCTGGTGGGCGGTGCCACCCGATCACAAGGGCTGGCAAGGCTTTCGTAGCCTGGGGAGCGGACACCCTCACAAAGGGTGGCCAGGCGGCCCGGTCCGGGTTTTTTCTTCTTTTCTTCTTTCTTTCACACGCCTGGTGGGCGGTGCCACCCGATCACAAGGGCTGGCAAGGCTTTCGGAGCCTGGGGAGCGGACACCCTCACAAATGTTGGCCAGGCGGCCCGGTCCGGGTTTTTTCTTCTTTTCTTCTTTCTTTCACACGCCTGGTGGGCGGTGCCACCCGATCACAAGGGCTGGCAAGGCTTTCGAAGCCTGGGGAGCGGACACCCTCACAAATGGTGGCCAGGTGGCCCGGTCCGGGTTTTTTCTTCTTTTCTTCTTTCTTTCACACGCCTGGTGGGCGGTGCCACCCCATCACAAGGGCTGGCAAGGCTTTCGGAGCCTGGGGAGCGGACACCCGCACAAAGGGTGGCCAGGCGGCCCGGTCCGGGTTTTTTCTTCTTTTCTTCTTTCTTTCACACGCCTGGTGGGCGGTGCCACCCGATCACAAGGGCTGGCAAGGCTTTCGGAGCCTGGGGAGAGGACACCCTCACAAAGGGTGGCCAGGCGGCCCGGTCCGGGTTTTTTCTTCTTTTCTTCTTTCTTTCACACGCCTGGTGGGCGGTGCCACCCCATCACAAGGGCTGGCAAGGCTTTCGGAGCCTGGGGAGCGGACACCCGCACAAAGGGTGGCCAGGCGGACCGGTCCGGGTTTTTTCTTCTTTTCTTCTTTCTTTCACACGCCTGGTGGGCGGTGCCACCCGATCACAAGGGCTGGCAAGGCTTTCGTAGCCTGGGGAGCGGACACCCTCACAAAGGGTGGCCAGGCGGCCCGGTCCGGGTTTTTTCTTCTTTTCTTCTTTCTTTCACACGCCTGGTGGGCGGTGCCACCCGATCACAAGGGCTGGCAAGGCTTTCGTAGCCTGGGGAGCGGACACCCTCACAAAGGGTGGCCAGGCGGCCCGGTCCGGGTTTTTTCTTCTTTTCTTCTTTCTTTCACACGCCTGGTGGGCGGTGCCACCCTATCACAAGGGCTGGCAAGGCTTTCGTAGCCTGGGGAGCGGACACCCTCACAAAGGGTGGCCAGGCGGCCCGGTCCGGGTTTTTTCTTCTTTTCTTCTTTCTTTCACACGCCTGGTGGGCGGTGCCACCCCATCACAAGGGCTGGCAAGGCTTTCGGAGCCTGGGGAGCGGACACCCGCACAAAGGGTGGCCAGGCGGCCCGGTCCGGGTTTTTTCTTCTTTTCTTCTTTCTTTCACACGCCTGGTGGGCGGTGCCACCCGATCACAAGGGCTGGCAAGGCTTTCGGAGCCTGGGGAGCGGACACCCTCACAAATGTTGGCCAGGCGGCCCGGTCCGGGTTTTTTCTTCTTTTCTTCTTTCTTTCACACGCCTGGTGGGCGGTGCCACCCGATCACAAGGGCTGGCAAGGCTTTCGGAGCCTGGGGAGCGGACACCCGCACAAAGGGTGGCCAGGCGGCCCGGTCCGGGTTTTTTCTTCTTTTCTTCTTTCTTTCACACGCCTGGTGGGCGGTGCCACCCGATCACAAGGGCTGGCAAGGCTTTCGGAGCCCGGGGAGCGGACACCCGCACAAAGGGTGGCCAGGCGGCCCGGTCCGGGTTTTTTCTTCTTTTCTTCTTTCTTTCACACGCCTGGTGGGCGGTGCCACCCCATCACAAGGGCTGGCAAGGCTTTCGGAGCCTGGGGAGCGGACACCCTCACAAAGGGTGGCCAGGCAGCCCGGTCCGGGTTTTTTCTTCTTTTCTTCTTTCTTTCACACGCCTGGTGGGCGGTGCCACCCCATCACAAGGGCTGGCAAGGATTTCGGAGCCTGGGGAGCGGACACCCACACAAAGGGTGGCCAGGCGGCCCGGTCCGGGTTTTTTCTTCTTTTCTTCTTTCTTTCACACGCCTGGTGGGCGGTGCCTCCCGATCACAAGGGCTGGCAAGGCTTTCGTAGCCTGGGGAGCGGACAATTTCACAAAGGGTGGCCAGGCGGCCCGGTCCGGATTTTTCTTCTTTTCTTCTTTCTTTCACACGCCTGGTGGGCGGTGCCACCCGATCACAAGGGCTGGCAAGGCTGTCGGAGCCTGGGGAGCGGACACCCTCACAAAGGGTGGCCAGGCGGCCCGGTCCGGGTTTTTTCTTCTTTTCTTCTTTCTTTCACACGCCTGGTGGGCGGTGCCACCCGATCACAAGGGCTGGCAAGGCTTTCGGAGCCTGGGGAGCGGACACCCGCACAAAGGGTGGCCAGGCGGCCCGGTCCGGGTTTTTTCTTCTTTTCTTCTTTCTTTCACACGCCTGGTGGGCGGTGCCACCCCATCAAAAGGGCTGGCAAGGCTTTCGGAGCCTGGGGAGCGGACACCCTCACAAATGTTGGCCAGGCGGCCCGGTCCGGGTTTTTTCTTCTTTTCTTCTTTCTTTCACACGCCTGGTGGGCGGTGCCACCCGATCACAAGGGCTGGCAAGGCTTTCGGAGCCTGGGGAGCGGACACCCGCACAAAGGGTGGCCAGGCGGCCCGGTCCGGGTTTTTTCTTCTTTTCTTCTTTCTTTCACACGCCTGGTGGGCGGTGCCACCCGATCACAAGGGCTGGCAAGGCTTTCGGAGCCTGGGGAGAGGACACCCTCACAAAGGGTGGCCAGGCGGCCCGGTCCGGGTTTTTTCTTCTTTTCTTCTTTCTTTCACACGCCTGGTGGGCGGTGCCACCCCATCACAAGGGCTGGCAAGGCTTTCGGAGCCTGGGGAGCGGACACCCGCACAAAGGGTGGCCAGGCGGACCGGTCCGGGTTTTTTCTTCTTTTCTTCTTTCTTTCACACGCCTGGTGGGCGGTGCCACCCGATCACAAGGGCTGGCAAGGCTTTCGTAGCCTGGGGAGCGGACACCCTCACAAAGGGTGGCCAGGCGGCCCGGTCCGGGTTTTTTCTTCTTTTCTTCTTTCTTTCACACGCCTGGTGGGCGGTGCCACCCGATCAGAAGGGCTGGCAAGGCTTTCGGAGCCTGGGGAGCGGACACCCGCACAAAGGGTGGCCAGGCGGCCCGGTCCGGGTTTTTTCTTCTTTTCTTCTTTCTTTCACACGCCTGGTGGGCGGTGCCACCCGATCACAAGGGCTGGCAAGGATTTCGGAGCCTGGGGAGCGGACACCCACACAAAGGGTGGCCAGGCGGCCCGGTCCGGGTTTTTTCTTCTTTTCTTCTTTCTTTCACACGCCTGGTGGGCGGTGCCACCCCATCACAAGGGCTGGCAAGGCTTTCGGAGCCTGGGGAGCGGACACCCGCACAAAGGGTGGCCAGGCGGCCCGGTCCGGGTTTTTTCTTCTTTTCTTCTTTCTTTCACACGCCTGGTGGGCGGTGCCACCCGATCACAAGGGCTGGCAAGGCTTTCGGAGCCTGGGGAGCGGACACCCTCACAAAGGGTGGCCAGGCGGCCCGGTCCGGGTTTTTTCTTCTTTTCTTCTTTCTTTCACACGCCTGGTGGGCGGTGCCACCCGATCACAAGGGCTGGCAAGGCTTTCGTAGCCTGGGGAGCGGACACCCTCACAAAGGGTGGCCAGGCGGCCCGGTCCGGGTTTTTTCTTCTTTTCTTCTTTCTTTCACACGCCTGGTGGGCGGTGCCACCCTATCACAAGGGCTGGCAAGGCTTTCGTAGCCTGGGGAGCGGACACCCTCACAAAGGGTGGCCAGGCGGCCCGGTCCGGGTTTTTTCTTCTTTTCTTCTTTCTTTCACACGCCTGGTGGGCGGTGCCACCCCATCACAAGGGCTGGCAAGGCTTTCGGAGCCTGGGGAGCGGACACCCGCACAAAGGGTGGCCAGGCGGCCCGGTCCGGGTTTTTTCTTCTTTTCTTCTTTCTTTCACACGCCTGGTGGGCGGTGCCACCCGATCACAAGGGCTGGCAAGGCTTTCGGAGCCTGGGGAGCGGACACCCTCACAAATGTTGGCCAGGCGGCCCGGTCCGGGTTTTTTCTTCTTTTCTTCTTTCTTTCACACGCCTGGTGGGCGGTGCCACCCGATCACAAGGGCTGGCAAGGCTTTCGGAGCCTGGGGAGCGGACACCCGCACAAAGGGTGGCCAGGCGGCCCGGTCCGGGTTTTTTCTTCTTTTCTTCTTTCTTTCACACGCCTGGTGGGCGGTGCCACCCGATCACAAGGGCTGGCAAGGCTTTCGGAGCCCGGGGAGCGGACACCCGCACAAAGGGTGGCCAGGCGGCCCGGTCCGGGTTTTTTCTTCTTTTCTTCTTTCTTTCACACGCCTGGTGGGCGGTGCCACCCCATCACAAGGGCTGGCAAGGCTTTCGGAGCCTGGGGAGCGGACACCCTCACAAAGGGTGGCCAGGCAGCCCGGTCCGGGTTTTTTCTTCTTTTCTTCTTTCTTTCACACGCCTGGTGGGCGGTGCCACCCCATCACAAGGGCTGGCAAGGATTTCGGAGCCTGGGGAGCGGACACCCACACAAAGGGTGGCCAGGCGGCCCGGTCCGGGTTTTTTCTTCTTTTCTTCTTTCTTTCACACGCCTGGTGGGCGGTGCCTCCCGATCACAAGGGCTGGCAAGGCTTTCGTAGCCTGGGGAGCGGACAATTTCACAAAGGGTGGCCAGGCGGCCCGGTCCGGATTTTTCTTCTTTTCTTCTTTCTTTCACACGCCTGGTGGGCGGTGCCACCCGATCACAAGGGCTGGCAAGGCTTTCGGAGCCTGGGGAGCGGACACCCTCACAAAGGGTGGCCAGGCGGCCCGGTCCGGGTTTTTTCTTCTTTTCTTCTTTCTTTCACACGCCTGGTGGGCGGTGCCACCCGATCACAAGGGCTGGCAAGGCTGTCGGAGCCTGGGGAGCGGACACCCTCACAAAGGGTGGCCAGGCGGCCCGGTCCGGGTTTTTTCTTCTTTTCTTCTTTCTTTCACGCGCCTGGTGGGCGGTGCCACCCCATCAAAAGGGCTGGCAAGGCTTTCGGAGCCTGGGGAGCGGACACCCTCACAAAGGGTGGCCAGGCGGCCCGGTCCGGGTTTTTTCTTCTTTTCTTCTTTCTTTCACACGCCTGGTGGGCGGTGCCACCCGATCACAAGGGCTGGCAAGGCTTTCGGAGCCTGGGGAGCGGACACTCTCACAAATGTTGGCCAGGCGGCCCGGTCCGGGTTTTTTCTTCTTTTCTTCTTTCTTTCACACGCCTGGTGGGCGGTGCCACCCGATCACAAGGGCTGGCAAGGCTTTCGGAGCCTGGGGAGCGGACACCCTCACAAAGGGTGGCCAGGCGGCCCGGTCCGGGTTTTTTCTTCTTTTCTTCTTTCTTTCACACGCCTGGTGGGCGGTGCCACCCGATCACAAGGGCTGGCAAGGCTTTCGGAGCCTGGGGAGCGGACACCCGCACAAAGGGTGGCCAGGCGGCCCGGTCCGGGTTTTTTCTTCTTTTCTTCTTTCTTTCACGCGCCTGGTGGGCGGTGCCACCCGATCACAAGGGCTGGCAAGGCTTTCGGAGCCTGGGGAGCGGACACCCGCACAAAGGGTGGCCAGGCGGCCCGGTCCGGGTTTTTTCTTCTTTTCTTCTTTCTTTCACGCGCCTGGTGGGCGGTGCCACCCGATCACAAGGGCTGGCAAGGCTTTCGGAGCCTGGGGAGCGGACACCCGCACAAAGGGTGGCCAGGCGGCCCGGTCCGGGTTTTTTCTTCTTTTCTTCTTTCTTTCACACGCCTGGTGGGCGGTGCCACCCCATCAAAAGGGCTGGCAAGGCTTTCGGAGCCTGGGGAGCGGACACCCTCACAAAGGGTGGCCAGGCGGCCCGGTCCGGGTTTTTTCTTCTTTTCTTCTTTCTTTCACACGCCTGGTGGGCGGTGCCACCCGATCACAAGGGCTGGCAAGGCTTTCGGAGCCTGGGGAGCGGACACTCTCACGAATGTTGGCCAAGCGGCCCGGTCCGGGTTTTTTCTTCTTTTCTTCTTTCTTTCACACGCCTGGTGGGCGGTGCCACCCCATCACAAGGGCTGGCAAGGCTTTCGGAGCCTGGGGAGCGGACACCCGCACAAATGTTGGCCAGGCGGCCCGGTCCGGGTTTTTTCTTCTTTTCTTCTTTCTTTCACACGCCTGGTGGGCGGTGCCACCCGATCACAAGGGCTGGCAAGGCTTTCGAAGCCTGGGGAGCGGACACCCTCACAAATGGTGGCCAGGTGGCCCGGTCCGGGTTTTTTCTTCTTTTCTTCTTTCTTTCACACGCCTGGTGGGCGGTACCACCCCATCACAAGGGCTGGCAAGGCTTTCGGAGCCTGGGGAGCGGACACCCGCACAAAGGGTGGCCAGGCGGCCCGGTCCGGGTTTTTTCTTCTTTTCTTCTTTCTTTCACACGCCTGGTGGGCGGTGCCACCCGATCACAAGGGCTGGCAAGGCTTTCGGAGCCTGGGGAGAGGACACCCTCACAAAGGGTGGCCAGGCGGCCCGGTCCGGGTTTTTTCTTCTTTTCTTCTTTCTTTCACACGCCTGGTGGGCGGTGCCACCCCATCACAAGGGCTGGCAAGGCTTTCGGAGCCTGGGGAGCGGACACCCGCACAAAGGGTGGCCAGGCGGCCCGGTCCGGGTTTTTTCTTCTTTTCTTCTTTCTTTCACACGCCTGGTGGGCGGTGCCACCCTATCACAAGGGCTGGCAAGGCTTTCGTAGCCTGGGGAGCGGACACCCTCACAAAGGGTGGCCAGGCGGCCCGGTCCGGGTTTTTTCTTCTTTTCTTCTTTCTTTCACACGCCTGGTGGGCGGTGCCACCCCATCACAAGGGCTGGCAAGGCTTTCGGAGCCTGGGGAGCGGACACCCGCACAAAGGGTGGCCAGGCGGCCCGGTCCGGGTTTTTTCTTCTTTTCTTCTTTCTTTCACACGCCTGGTGGGCGGTGCCACCCGATCACAAGGGCTGGCAAGGCTTTCGGAGCCTGGGGAGCGGACACCCTCACAAATGTTGGCCAGGCGGCCCGGTCCGGGTTTTTTCTTCTTTTCTTCTTTCTTTCACACGCCTGGTGGGCGGTGCCACCCGATCACAAGGGCTGGCAAGGCTTTCGGAGCCTGGGGAGCGGACACCCGCACAAAGGGTGGCCAGGCGGCCCGGTCCGGGTTTTTTCTTCTTTTCTTCTTTCTTTCACACGCCTGGTGGGCGGTGCCACCCGATCACAAGGGCTGGCAAGGCTTTCGGAGCCCGGGGAGCGGACACCCGCACAAAGGGTGGCCAGGCGGCCCGGTCCGGGTTTTTTCTTCTTTTCTTCTTTCTTTCACACGCCTGGTGGGCGGTGCCACCCCATCACAAGGGCTGGCAAGGCTTTCGGAGCCTGGGGAGCGGACACCCTCACAAAGGGTGGCCAGGCAGCCCGGTCCGGGTTTTTTCTTCTTTTCTTCTTTCTTTCACACGCCTGGTGGGCGGTGCCACCCCATCACAAGGGCTGGCAAGGATTTCGGAGCCTGGGGAGCGGACACCCACACAAAGGGTGGCCAGGCGGCCCGGTCCGGGTTTTTTCTTCTTTTCTTCTTTCTTTCACACGCCTGGTGGGCGGTGCCTCCCGATCACAAGGGCTGGCAAGGCTTTCGTAGCCTGGGGAGCGGACAATTTCACAAAGGGTGGCCAGGCGGCCCGGTCCGGATTTTTCTTCTTTTCTTCTTTCTTTCACACGCCTGGTGGGCGGTGCCACCCGATCACAAGGGCTGGCAAGGCTTTCGGAGCCTGGGGAGCGGACACCCTCACAAAGGGTGGCCAGGCGGCCCGGTCCGGGTTTTTTCTTCTTTTCTTCTTTCTTTCACACGCCTGGTGGGCGGTGCCACCCGATCACAAGGGCTGGCAAGGCTGTCGGAGCCTGGGGAGCGGACACCCTCACAAAGGGTGGCCAGGCGGCCCGGTCCGGGTTTTTTCTTCTTTTCTTCTTTCTTTCACGCGCCTGGTGGGCGGTGCCACCCCATCAAAAGGGCTGGCAAGGCTTTCGGAGCCTGGGGAGCGGACACCCTCACAAAGGGTGGCCAGGCGGCCCGGTCCGGGTTTTTTCTTCTTTTCTTCTTTCTTTCACACGCCTGGTGGGCGGTGCCACCCGATCACAAGGGCTGGCAAGGCTTTCGGAGCCTGGGGAGCGGACACTCTCACAAATGTTGGCCAGGCGGCCCGGTCCGGGTTTTTTCTTCTTTTCTTCTTTCTTTCACACGCCTGGTGGGCGGTGCCACCCCATCACAAGGGCTGGCAAGGCTTTCGGAGCCTGGGGAGCGGACACCCGCACAAAGGGTGGCCAGGCGGCCCGGTCCGGGTTTTTTCTTCTTTTCTTCTTTCTTTCACACGCCTGGTGGGCGGTGCCACCCGATCACAAGGGCTGGCAAGGCTTTCGGAGCCTGGGGAGCGGACACCCTCACAAATGTTGGCCAGGCGGCCCGGTCCGGGTTTTTTCTTCTTTTCTTCTTTCTTTCACACGCCTGGTGGGCGGTGCCACCCCATCACAAGGGCTGGCAAGGCTTTCGGAGCCTGGGGAGCGGACACCCGCACAAAGGGTGGCCAGGCGGACCGGTCCGGGTTTTTTCTTCTTTTCTTCTTTCTTTCACACGCCTGGTGGGCGGTGCCACCCGATCACAAGGGCTGGCAAGGCTTTCGTAGCCTGGGGAGCGGACACCCTCACAAAGGGTGGCCAGGCGGCCCGGTCCGGGTTTTTTCTTCTTTTCTTCTTTCTTTCACACGCCTGGTGGGCGGTGCCACCCGATCACAAGGGCTGGCAAGGCTTTCGGAGCCTGGGGAGCGGACACCCTCACAAATGTTGGCCAGGCGGCCCGGTCCGGGTTTTTTCTTCTTTTCTTCTTTCTTTCACACGCCTGGTGGGCGGTGCCACCCGATCACAAGGGCTGGCAAGGCTTTCGAAGCCTGGGGAGCGGACACCCTCACAAATGGTGGCCAGGTGGCCCGGTCCGGGTTTTTTCTTCTTTTCTTCTTTCTTTCACACGCCTGGTGGGCGGTGCCACCCCATCACAAGGGCTGGCAAGGCTTTCGGAGCCTGGGGAGCGGACACCCGCACAAAGGGTGGCCAGGCGGCCCGGTCCGGGTTTTTTCTTCTTTTCTTCTTTCTTTCACACGCCTGGTGGGCGGTGCCACCCGATCACAAGGGCTGGCAAGGCTTTCGGAGCCTGGGGAGAGGACACCCTCACAAAGGGTGGCCAGGCGGCCCGGTCCGGGTTTTTTCTTCTTTTCTTCTTTCTTTCACACGCCTGGTGGGCGGTGCCACCCCATCACAAGGGCTGGCAAGGCTTTCGGAGCCTGGGGAGCGGACACCCGCACAAAGGGTGGCCAGGCGGACCGGTCCGGGTTTTTTCTTCTTTTCTTCTTTCTTTCACACGCCTGGTGGGCGGTGCCACCCGATCACAAGGGCTGGCAAGGCTTTCGTAGCCTGGGGAGCGGACACCCTCACAAAGGGTGGCCAGGCGGCCCGGTCCGGGTTTTTTCTTCTTTTCTTCTTTCTTTCACACGCCTGGTGGGCGGTGCCACCCGATCACAAGGGCTGGCAAGGCTTTCGTAGCCTGGGGAGCGGACACCCTCACAAAGGGTGGCCAGGCGGCCCGGTCCGGGTTTTTTCTTCTTTTCTTCTTTCTTTCACACGCCTGGTGGGCGGTGCCACCCTATCACAAGGGCTGGCAAGGCTTTCGTAGCCTGGGGAGCGGACACCCTCACAAAGGGTGGCCAGGCGGCCCGGTCCGGGTTTTTTCTTCTTTTCTTCTTTCTTTCACACGCCTGGTGGGCGGTGCCACCCCATCACAAGGGCTGGCAAGGCTTTCGGAGCCTGGGGAGCGGACACCCGCACAAAGGGTGGCCAGGCGGCCCGGTCCGGGTTTTTTCTTCTTTTCTTCTTTCTTTCACACGCCTGGTGGGCGGTGCCACCCGATCACAAGGGCTGGCAAGGCTTTCGGAGCCTGGGGAGCGGACACCCTCACAAATGTTGGCCAGGCGGCCCGGTCCGGGTTTTTTCTTCTTTTCTTCTTTCTTTCACACGCCTGGTGGGCGGTGCCACCCGATCACAAGGGCTGGCAAGGCTTTCGGAGCCTGGGGAGCGGACACCCGCACAAAGGGTGGCCAGGCGGCCCGGTCCGGGTTTTTTCTTCTTTTCTTCTTTCTTTCACACGCCTGGTGGGCGGTGCCACCCGATCACAAGGGCTGGCAAGGCTTTCGGAGCCCGGGGAGCGGACACCCGCACAAAGGGTGGCCAGGCGGCCCGGTCCGGGTTTTTTCTTCTTTTCTTCTTTCTTTCACACGCCTGGTGGGCGGTGCCACCCCATCACAAGGGCTGGCAAGGCTTTCGGAGCCTGGGGAGCGGACACCCTCACAAAGGGTGGCCAGGCAGCCCGGTCCGGGTTTTTTCTTCTTTTCTTCTTTCTTTCACACGCCTGGTGGGCGGTGCCACCCCATCACAAGGGCTGGCAAGGATTTCGGAGCCTGGGGAGCGGACACCCACACAAAGGGTGGCCAGGCGGCCCGGTCCGGGTTTTTTCTTCTTTTCTTCTTTCTTTCACACGCCTGGTGGGCGGTGCCTCCCGATCACAAGGGCTGGCAAGGCTTTCGTAGCCTGGGGAGCGGACAATTTCACAAAGGGTGGCCAGGCGGCCCGGTCCGGATTTTTCTTCTTTTCTTCTTTCTTTCACACGCCTGGTGGGCGGTGCCACCCGATCACAAGGGCTGGCAAGGCTGTCGGAGCCTGGGGAGCGGACACCCTCACAAAGGGTGGCCAGGCGGCCCGGTCCGGGTTTTTTCTTCTTTTCTTCTTTCTTTCACACGCCTGGTGGGCGGTGCCACCCGATCACAAGGGCTGGCAAGGCTTTCGGAGCCTGGGGAGCGGACACCCGCACAAAGGGTGGCCAGGCGGCCCGGTCCGGGTTTTTTCTTCTTTTCTTCTTTCTTTCACACGCCTGGTGGGCGGTGCCACCCCATCAAAAGGGCTGGCAAGGCTTTCGGAGCCTGGGGAGCGGACACCCTCACAAATGTTGGCCAGGCGGCCCGGTCCGGGTTTTTTCTTCTTTTCTTCTTTCTTTCACACGCCTGGTGGGCGGTGCCACCCGATCACAAGGGCTGGCAAGGCTTTCGGAGCCTGGGGAGCGGACACCCGCACAAAGGGTGGCCAGGCGGCCCGGTCCGGGTTTTTTCTTCTTTTCTTCTTTCTTTCACACGCCTGGTGGGCGGTGCCACCCGATCACAAGGGCTGGCAAGGCTTTCGGAGCCTGGGGAGAGGACACCCTCACAAAGGGTGGCCAGGCGGCCCGGTCCGGGTTTTTTCTTCTTTTCTTCTTTCTTTCACACGCCTGGTGGGCGGTGCCACCCCATCACAAGGGCTGGCAAGGCTTTCGGAGCCTGGGGAGCGGACACCCGCACAAAGGGTGGCCAGGCGGACCGGTCCGGGTTTTTTCTTCTTTTCTTCTTTCTTTCACACGCCTGGTGGGCGGTGCCACCCGATCACAAGGGCTGGCAAGGCTTTCGTAGCCTGGGGAGCGGACACCCTCACAAAGGGTGGCCAGGCGGCCCGGTCCGGGTTTTTTCTTCTTTTCTTCTTTCTTTCACACGCCTGGTGGGCGGTGCCACCCGATCAGAAGGGCTGGCAAGGCTTTCGGAGCCTGGGGAGCGGACACCCGCACAAAGGGTGGCCAGGCGGCCCGGTCCGGGTTTTTTCTTCTTTTCTTCTTTCTTTCACACGCCTGGTGGGCGGTGCCACCCGATCACAAGGGCTGGCAAGGATTTCGGAGCCTGGGGAGCGGACACCCACACAAAGGGTGGCCAGGCGGCCCGGTCCGGGTTTTTTCTTCTTTTCTTCTTTCTTTCACACGCCTGGTGGGCGGTGCCACCCCATCACAAGGGCTGGCAAGGCTTTCGGAGCCTGGGGAGCGGACACCCGCACAAAGGGTGGCCAGGCGGCCCGGTCCGGGTTTTTTCTTCTTTTCTTCTTTCTTTCACACGCCTGGTGGGCGGTGCCACCCGATCACAAGGGCTGGCAAGGCTTTCGGAGCCTGGGGAGCGGACACCCTCACAAAGGGTGGCCAGGCGGCCCGGTCCGGGTTTTTTCTTCTTTTCTTCTTTCTTTCACACGCCTGGTGGGCGGTGCCACCCGATCACAAGGGCTGGCAAGGCTTTCGTAGCCTGGGGAGCGGACACCCTCACAAAGGGTGGCCAGGCGGCCCGGTCCGGGTTTTTTCTTCTTTTCTTCTTTCTTTCACACGCCTGGTGGGCGGTGCCACCCTATCACAAGGGCTGGCAAGGCTTTCGTAGCCTGGGGAGCGGACACCCTCACAAAGGGTGGCCAGGCGGCCCGGTCCGGGTTTTTTCTTCTTTTCTTCTTTCTTTCACACGCCTGGTGGGCGGTGCCACCCCATCACAAGGGCTGGCAAGGCTTTCGGAGCCTGGGGAGCGGACACCCGCACAAAGGGTGGCCAGGCGGCCCGGTCCGGGTTTTTTCTTCTTTTCTTCTTTCTTTCACACGCCTGGTGGGCGGTGCCACCCGATCACAAGGGCTGGCAAGGCTTTCGGAGCCTGGGGAGCGGACACCCTCACAAATGTTGGCCAGGCGGCCCGGTCCGGGTTTTTTCTTCTTTTCTTCTTTCTTTCACACGCCTGGTGGGCGGTGCCACCCGATCACAAGGGCTGGCAAGGCTTTCGGAGCCTGGGGAGCGGACACCCGCACAAAGGGTGGCCAGGCGGCCCGGTCCGGGTTTTTTCTTCTTTTCTTCTTTCTTTCACACGCCTGGTGGGCGGTGCCACCCGATCACAAGGGCTGGCAAGGCTTTCGGAGCCCGGGGAGCGGACACCCGCACAAAGGGTGGCCAGGCGGCCCGGTCCGGGTTTTTTCTTCTTTTCTTCTTTCTTTCACACGCCTGGTGGGCGGTGCCACCCCATCACAAGGGCTGGCAAGGCTTTCGGAGCCTGGGGAGCGGACACCCTCACAAAGGGTGGCCAGGCAGCCCGGTCCGGGTTTTTTCTTCTTTTCTTCTTTCTTTCACACGCCTGGTGGGCGGTGCCACCCCATCACAAGGGCTGGCAAGGATTTCGGAGCCTGGGGAGCGGACACCCACACAAAGGGTGGCCAGGCGGCCCGGTCCGGGTTTTTTCTTCTTTTCTTCTTTCTTTCACACGCCTGGTGGGCGGTGCCTCCCGATCACAAGGGCTGGCAAGGCTTTCGTAGCCTGGGGAGCGGACAATTTCACAAAGGGTGGCCAGGCGGCCCGGTCCGGATTTTTCTTCTTTTCTTCTTTCTTTCACACGCCTGGTGGGCGGTGCCACCCGATCACAAGGGCTGGCAAGGCTTTCGGAGCCTGGGGAGCGGACACCCTCACAAAGGGTGGCCAGGCGGCCCGGTCCGGGTTTTTTCTTCTTTTCTTCTTTCTTTCACACGCCTGGTGGGCGGTGCCACCCGATCACAAGGGCTGGCAAGGCTGTCGGAGCCTGGGGAGCGGACACCCTCACAAAGGGTGGCCAGGCGGCCCGGTCCGGGTTTTTTCTTCTTTTCTTCTTTCTTTCACGCGCCTGGTGGGCGGTGCCACCCCATCAAAAGGGCTGGCAAGGCTTTCGGAGCCTGGGGAGCGGACACCCTCACAAAGGGTGGCCAGGCGGCCCGGTCCGGGTTTTTTCTTCTTTTCTTCTTTCTTTCACACGCCTGGTGGGCGGTGCCACCCGATCACAAGGGCTGGCAAGGCTTTCGGAGCCTGGGGAGCGGACACTCTCACAAATGTTGGCCAGGCGGCCCGGTCCGGGTTTTTTCTTCTTTTCTTCTTTCTTTCACACGCCTGGTGGGCGGTGCCACCCGATCACAAGGGCTGGCAAGGCTTTCGGAGCCTGGGGAGCGGACACCCTCACAAAGGGTGGCCAGGCGGCCCGGTCCGGGTTTTTTCTTCTTTTCTTCTTTCTTTCACACGCCTGGTGGGCGGTGCCACCCGATCACAAGGGCTGGCAAGGCTTTCGGAGCCTGGGGAGCGGACACCCGCACAAAGGGTGGCCAGGCGGCCCGGTCCGGGTTTTTTCTTCTTTTCTTCTTTCTTTCACGCGCCTGGTGGGCGGTGCCACCCGATCACAAGGGCTGGCAAGGCTTTCGGAGCCTGGGGAGCGGACACCCGCACAAAGGGTGGCCAGGCGGCCCGGTCCGGGTTTTTTCTTCTTTTCTTCTTTCTTTCACGCGCCTGGTGGGCGGTGCCACCCGATCACAAGGGCTGGCAAGGCTTTCGGAGCCTGGGGAGCGGACACCCGCACAAAGGGTGGCCAGGCGGCCCGGTCCGGGTTTTTTCTTCTTTTCTTCTTTCTTTCACACGCCTGGTGGGCGGTGCCACCCCATCAAAAGGGCTGGCAAGGCTTTCGGAGCCTGGGGAGCGGACACCCTCACAAAGGGTGGCCAGGCGGCCCGGTCCGGGTTTTTTCTTCTTTTCTTCTTTCTTTCACACGCCTGGTGGGCGGTGCCACCCGATCACAAGGGCTGGCAAGGCTTTCGGAGCCTGGGGAGCGGACACTCTCACGAATGTTGGCCAAGCGGCCCGGTCCGGGTTTTTTCTTCTTTTCTTCTTTCTTTCACACGCCTGGTGGGCGGTGCCACCCCATCACAAGGGCTGGCAAGGCTTTCGGAGCCTGGGGAGCGGACACCCGCACAAATGTTGGCCAGGCGGCCCGGTCCGGGTTTTTTCTTCTTTTCTTCTTTCTTTCACACGCCTGGTGGGCGGTGCCACCCGATCACAAGGGCTGGCAAGGCTTTCGAAGCCTGGGGAGCGGACACCCTCACAAATGGTGGCCAGGTGGCCCGGTCCGGGTTTTTTCTTCTTTTCTTCTTTCTTTCACACGCCTGGTGGGCGGTACCACCCCATCACAAGGGCTGGCAAGGCTTTCGGAGCCTGGGGAGCGGACACCCGCACAAAGGGTGGCCAGGCGGCCCGGTCCGGGTTTTTTCTTCTTTTCTTCTTTCTTTCACACGCCTGGTGGGCGGTGCCACCCGATCACAAGGGCTGGCAAGGCTTTCGGAGCCTGGGGAGAGGACACCCTCACAAAGGGTGGCCAGGCGGCCCGGTCCGGGTTTTTTCTTCTTTTCTTCTTTCTTTCACACGCCTGGTGGGCGGTGCCACCCCATCACAAGGGCTGGCAAGGCTTTCGGAGCCTGGGGAGCGGACACCCGCACAAAGGGTGGCCAGGCGGCCCGGTCCGGGTTTTTTCTTCTTTTCTTCTTTCTTTCACACGCCTGGTGGGCGGTGCCACCCTATCACAAGGGCTGGCAAGGCTTTCGTAGCCTGGGGAGCGGACACCCTCACAAAGGGTGGCCAGGCGGCCCGGTCCGGGTTTTTTCTTCTTTTCTTCTTTCTTTCACACGCCTGGTGGGCGGTGCCACCCCATCACAAGGGCTGGCAAGGCTTTCGGAGCCTGGGGAGCGGACACCCGCACAAAGGGTGGCCAGGCGGCCCGGTCCGGGTTTTTTCTTCTTTTCTTCTTTCTTTCACACGCCTGGTGGGCGGTGCCACCCGATCACAAGGGCTGGCAAGGCTTTCGGAGCCTGGGGAGCGGACACCCTCACAAATGTTGGCCAGGCGGCCCGGTCCGGGTTTTTTCTTCTTTTCTTCTTTCTTTCACACGCCTGGTGGGCGGTGCCACCCGATCACAAGGGCTGGCAAGGCTTTCGGAGCCTGGGGAGCGGACACCCGCACAAAGGGTGGCCAGGCGGCCCGGTCCGGGTTTTTTCTTCTTTTCTTCTTTCTTTCACACGCCTGGTGGGCGGTGCCACCCGATCACAAGGGCTGGCAAGGCTTTCGGAGCCCGGGGAGCGGACACCCGCACAAAGGGTGGCCAGGCGGCCCGGTCCGGGTTTTTTCTTCTTTTCTTCTTTCTTTCACACGCCTGGTGGGCGGTGCCACCCCATCACAAGGGCTGGCAAGGCTTTCGGAGCCTGGGGAGCGGACACCCTCACAAAGGGTGGCCAGGCAGCCCGGTCCGGGTTTTTTCTTCTTTTCTTCTTTCTTTCACACGCCTGGTGGGCGGTGCCACCCCATCACAAGGGCTGGCAAGGATTTCGGAGCCTGGGGAGCGGACACCCACACAAAGGGTGGCCAGGCGGCCCGGTCCGGGTTTTTTCTTCTTTTCTTCTTTCTTTCACACGCCTGGTGGGCGGTGCCTCCCGATCACAAGGGCTGGCAAGGCTTTCGTAGCCTGGGGAGCGGACAATTTCACAAAGGGTGGCCAGGCGGCCCGGTCCGGATTTTTCTTCTTTTCTTCTTTCTTTCACACGCCTGGTGGGCGGTGCCACCCGATCACAAGGGCTGGCAAGGCTTTCGGAGCCTGGGGAGCGGACACCCTCACAAAGGGTGGCCAGGCGGCCCGGTCCGGGTTTTTTCTTCTTTTCTTCTTTCTTTCACACGCCTGGTGGGCGGTGCCACCCGATCACAAGGGCTGGCAAGGCTGTCGGAGCCTGGGGAGCGGACACCCTCACAAAGGGTGGCCAGGCGGCCCGGTCCGGGTTTTTTCTTCTTTTCTTCTTTCTTTCACGCGCCTGGTGGGCGGTGCCACCCCATCAAAAGGGCTGGCAAGGCTTTCGGAGCCTGGGGAGCGGACACCCTCACAAAGGGTGGCCAGGCGGCCCGGTCCGGGTTTTTTCTTCTTTTCTTCTTTCTTTCACACGCCTGGTGGGCGGTGCCACCCGATCACAAGGGCTGGCAAGGCTTTCGGAGCCTGGGGAGCGGACACTCTCACAAATGTTGGCCAGGCGGCCCGGTCCGGGTTTTTTCTTCTTTTCTTCTTTCTTTCACACGCCTGGTGGGCGGTGCCACCCCATCACAAGGGCTGGCAAGGCTTTCGGAGCCTGGGGAGCGGACACCCGCACAAAGGGTGGCCAGGCGGCCCGGTCCGGGTTTTTTCTTCTTTTCTTCTTTCTTTCACACGCCTGGTGGGCGGTGCCACCCGATCACAAGGGCTGGCAAGGCTTTCGGAGCCTGGGGAGCGGACACCCTCACAAATGTTGGCCAGGCGGCCCGGTCCGGGTTTTTTCTTCTTTTCTTCTTTCTTTCACACGCCTGGTGGGCGGTGCCACCCGATCACAAGGGCTGGCAAGGCTTTCGAAGCCTGGGGAGCGGACACCCTCACAAAGGGTGGCCAGGCGGCCCGGTCCGGGTTTTTTCTTCTTTTCTTCTTTCTTTCACACGCCTGGTGGGCGGTGCCACCCGATCACAAGGGCTGGCAAGGCTTACGTAGCCTGGGGAGCGGACACCCTCACAAAGGGTGGCCAGGCGTTCCGGTCCGGGTTTTTTCTTCTTTTCTTCTTTCTTTCACACGCCTGGTGGGCGGTGCCACCCGATCACAAGGGCTGGCAAGGCTTTCGGAGCCTGGGGAGCGGACACCCTCACAAAGGGTGGCCAGGCGGCCCGGTCCGGGTTTTTTCTTCTTTTCTTCTTTCTTTCACACGCCTGGTGGGCGGTGCCACCCCATCACAAGGGCTGGCAAGGCTTTCGGAGCCTGGGGAGCGGACACCCGCACAAAGGGTGGCCAGGCGGCCCGGTCCGGGTTTTTTCTTCTTTTCTTCTTTCTTTCACACGCCTGGTGGGCGGTGCCACCCGATCACAAGGGCTGGCAAGGCTTTCGGAGCCCGGGGAGCGGACACCCGCACAAAGGGTGGCCAGGCGGCCCGGTCCGGGTTTTTTCTTCTTTTCTTCTTTCTTTCACACGCCTGGTGGGCGGTGCCACCCGATCACAAGGGCTGGCAAGGCTTTCGTAGCCTGGGGAGCGGACACCCGCACAAAGGGTGGCCAGGCGGCCCGGTCCGGGTTTTTTCTTCTTTTCTTCTTTCTTTCACACGCCTGGTGGGCGGTGCCACCCGATCACAAGGGCTGGCAAGGCTTTCGTAGCCTGGGGAGAGGACACCCGCACAAAGGGTGGCCAGGCGGCCCGGTCCGGGTTTTTTCTTCTTTTCTTCTTTCTTTCACGCGCCTGGTGGGCGGTGCCACCCGATCACAAGGGCTGGCAAGGCTTTCGGAGCCTGGGGAGCGGACACCCGCACAAAGGGTGGCCAGGCGGCCCGGTCCGGGTTTTTTCTTCTTTTCTTCTTTCTTTCACACGCCTGGTGGGCGGTGCCACCCCATCAAAAGGGCTGGCAAGGCTTTCGGAGCCTGGGGAGCGGACACCCTCACAAATGTTGGCCAGGCGGCCCGGTCCGGGTTTTTTCTTCTTTTCTTCTTTCTTTCACACGCCTGGTGGGCGGTGCCACCCGATCACAAGGGCTGGCAAGGCTTTCGGAGCCTGGGGAGCGGACACCCTCACAAATGTTGGCCAGGCGGCCCGGTCCGGGTTTTTTCTTCTTTTCTTCTTTCTTTCACACGCCTGGTGGGCGGTGCCACCCCATCACAAGGGCTGGCAAGGCTTTCGGAGCCTGGGGAGCGGACACCCGCACAAAGGGTGGCCAGGCGGCCCGGTCTGGGTTTTTTCTTCTTTTCTTCTTTCTTTCACACGCCTGGTGGGCGGTGCCACCCGATCACAAGGGCTGGCAAGGCTTTCGGAGCCTGGGGAGAGGACACCCTCACAAAGGGTGGCCAGGCGGCCCGGTCCGGGTTTTTTCTTCTTTTCTTCTTTCTTTCACACGCCTGGTGGGCGGTGCCACCCGATCACAAGGGCTGGCAAGGCTTTCGGAGCCTGGGGAGAGGACACCCTCACAAAGGGTGGCCAGGCGGCCCGGTCCGGGTTTTTTCTTCTTTTCTTCTTTCTTTCACACGCCTGGTGGGCGGTGCCACCCCATCACAAGGGCTGGCAAGGCTTTCGGAGCCTGGGGAGCGGACACCCGCACAAAGGGTGGCCAGGCGGACCGGTCCGGGTTTTTTCTTCTTTTCTTCTTTCTTTCACACGCCTGGTGGGCGGTGCCACCCGATCACAAGGGCTGGCAAGGCTTTCGTAGCCTGGGGAGCGGACACCCTCACAAAGGGTGGCCAGGCGGCCCGGTCCGGGTTTTTTCTTCTTTTCTTCTTTCTTTCACACGCCTGGTGGGCGGTGCCACCCCATCACAAGGGCTGGCAAGGCTTTCGGAGCCTGGGGAGCGGACACCCGCACAAAGGGTGGCCAGGCGGCCCGGTCCGGGTTTTTTCTTCTTTTCTTCTTTCTTTCACACGCCTGGTGGGCGGTGCCACCCGATCACAAGGGCTGGCAAGGCTTTCGGAGCCTGGGGAGCGGACACCCTCACAAATGTTGGCCAGGCGGCCCGGTCCGGGTTTTTTCTTCTTTTCTTCTTTCTTTCACACGCCTGGTGGGCGGTGCCACCCGATCACAAGGGCTGGCAAGGCTTTCGAAGCCTGGGGAGCGGACACCCTCACAAATGGTGGCCAGGTGGCCCGGTCCGGGTTTTTTCTTCTTTTCTTCTTTCTTTCACACGCCTGGTGGGCGGTGCCACCCCATCACAAGGGCTGGCAAGGCTTTCGGAGCCTGGGGAGCGGACACCCGCACAAAGGGTGGCCAGGCGGCCCGGTCCGGGTTTTTTCTTCTTTTCTTCTTTCTTTCACACGCCTGGTGGGCGGTGCCACCCGATCACAAGGGCTGGCAAGGCTTTCGGAGCCTGGGGAGAGGACACCCTCACAAAGGGTGGCCAGGCGGCCCGGTCCGGGTTTTTTCTTCTTTTCTTCTTTCTTTCACACGCCTGGTGGGCGGTGCCACCCCATCACAAGGGCTGGCAAGGCTTTCGGAGCCTGGGGAGCGGACACCCGCACAAAGGGTGGCCAGGCGGACCGGTCCGGGTTTTTTCTTCTTTTCTTCTTTCTTTCACACGCCTGGTGGGCGGTGCCACCCGATCACAAGGGCTGGCAAGGCTTTCGTAGCCTGGGGAGCGGACACCCTCACAAAGGGTGGCCAGGCGGCCCGGTCCGGGTTTTTTCTTCTTTTCTTCTTTCTTTCACACGCCTGGTGGGCGGTGCCACCCGATCAGAAGGGCTGGCAAGGCTTTCGGAGCCTGGGGAGCGGACACCCGCACAAAGGGTGGCCAGGCGGCCCGGTCCGGGTTTTTTCTTCTTTTCTTCTTTCTTTCACACGCCTGGTGGGCGGTGCCACCCGATCACAAGGGCTGGCAAGGATTTCGGAGCCTGGGGAGCGGACACCCGCACAAAGGGTGGCCAGGCGGCCCGGTCCGGGTTTTTTCTTCTTTTCTTCTTTCTTTCACACGCCTGGTGGGCGGTGCCACCCCATCACAAGGGCTGGCAAGGCTTTCGTAGCCTGGGGAGCGGACACCCGCACAAAGGGTGGCCAGGCGGCCCGGTCCGGGTTTTTTCTTCTTTTCTTCTTTCTTTCACACGCCTGGTGGGCGGTGCCACCCGATCACAAGGGCTGGCAAGGCTTTCGGAGCCTGGGGAGCGGACACCCTCACAAAGGGTGGCCAGGCGGCCCGGTCCGGGTTTTTTCTTCTTTTCTTCTTTCTTTCACACGCCTGGTGGGCGGTGCCACCCGATCACAAGGGCTGGCAAGGCTTTCGTAGCCTGGGGAGCGGACACCCTCACAAAGGGTGGCCAGGCGGCCCGGTCCGGGTTTTTTCTTCTTTTCTTCTTTCTTTCACACGCCTGGTGGGCGGTGCCACCCTATCACAAGGGCTGGCAAGGCTTTCGTAGCCTGGGGAGCGGACACCCTCACAAAGGGTGGCCAGGCGGCCCGGTCCGGGTTTTTTCTTCTTTTCTTCTTTCTTTCACACGCCTGGTGGGCGGTGCCACCCCATCACAAGGGCTGGCAAGGCTTTCGGAGCCTGGGGAGCGGACACCCGCACAAAGGGTGGCCAGGCGGCCCGGTCCGGGTTTTTTCTTCTTTTCTTCTTTCTTTCACACGCCTGGTGGGCGGTGCCACCCGATCACAAGGGCTGGCAAGGCTTTCGGAGCCTGGGGAGCGGACACCCTCACAAATGTTGGCCAGGCGGCCCGGTCCGGGTTTTTTCTTCTTTTCTTCTTTCTTTCACACGCCTGGTGGGCGGTGCCACCCGATCACAAGGGCTGGCAAGGCTTTCGGAGCCTGGGGAGCGGACACCCGCACAAAGGGTGGCCAGGCAGCCCGGTCCGGGTTTTTTCTTCTTTTCTTCTTTCTTTCACACGCCTGGTGGGCGGTGCCACCCCATCACAAGGGCTGGCAAGGATTTCGGAGCCTGGGGAGCGGACACCCACACAAAGGGTGGCCAGGCGGCCCGGTCCGGGTTTTTTCTTCTTTTCTTCTTTCTTTCACACGCCTGGTGGGCGGTGCCTCCCGATCACAAGGGCTGGCAAGGCTTTCGTAGCCTGGGGAGCGGACAATTTCACAAAGGGTGGCCAGGCGGCCCGGTCCGGATTTTTCTTCTTTTCTTCTTTCTTTCACACGCCTGGTGGGCGGTGCCACCCGATCACAAGGGCTGGCAAGGATTTCGGAGCCTGGGGAGCGGACACCCACACAAAGGGTGGCCAGGCGGCCCGGTCCGGGTTTTTTCTTCTTTTCTTCTTTCTTTCACACGCCTGGTGGGCGGTGCCTCCCGATCACAAGGGCTTGCAAGGCTTTCGTAGCCTGGGGAGCGGACACCCTCACAAAGGGTGGCCAGGCGGCCCGGTCCGGGTTTTTTCTTCTTTTCTTCTTTCTTTCACACGCCTGGTGGGCGGTGCCACCCGATCACAAGGGCTGGCAAGGATTTCGGAGCCTGGGGAGCGGACACCCACACAAAGGGTGGCCAGGCGGCCCGGTCCGGGTTTTTTCTTCTTTTCTTCTTTCTTTCACACGCCTGGTGGGCGGTGCCTCCCGATCACAAGGGCTGGCAAGGCTTTCGTAGCCTGGGGAGCGGACACCCGCACAAAGGGTGGCCAGGCGGCCCGGTCCGGGTTTTTTCTTCTTTTCTTCTTTCTTTCACACGCCTGGTGGGCGGTGCCACCCGATCACAAGGGCTGGCAAGGCTTTCGTAGCCTGGGGAGCGGACACCCTCACAAAGGGTGGCCAGGCGGCCCGGTCCGGGTTTTTTCTTCTTTTCTTCTTTCTTTCACACGCCTGGTGGGCGGTGCCACCCGATCACAAGGGCTGGCAAGGCTTTCGTAGCCTGGGGAGCGGACACCCTCACAAAGGGTGGCCAGGCGGCCCGGTCCGGGTTTTTTCTTCTTTTCTTCTTTCTTTCACACGCCTGGTGGGCGGTGCCACCCGATCACAAGGGCTGGCAAGGCTTTCGGAGCCTGGGGAGCGGACACCCTCACAAAGGGTGGCCAGGCGGCCCGGTCCGGGTTTTTTCTTCTTTTCTTCTTTCTTTCACACGCCTGGTGGGTCGTGCCACCCGATCACAAGGGCTGGCAAGGCTGTCGGAGCCTGGGGAGCGGACACCCTCACAAAGGGTGGCCAGGCGGCCCGGTCCGGGTTTTTTCTTCTTTTCTTCTTTCTTTCACACGCCTGGTGGGCGGTGCCACCCGATCACAAGGGCTGGCAAGGCTTTCGGAGCCTGGGGAGCGGACACCCGCACAAAGGGTGGCCAGGCGGCCCGGTCCGGGTTTTTTCTTCTTTTCTTCTTTCTTTCACGCGCCTGGTGGGCGGTGCCACCCGATCACAAGGGCTGGCAAGGCTTTCGGAGCCTGGGGAGCGGACACCCGCACAAAGGGTGGCCAGGCGGCCCGGTCCGGGTTTTTTCTTCTTTTCTTCTTTCTTTCACGCGCCTGGTGGGCGGTGCCACCCCATCAAAAGGGCTGGCAAGGCTTTCGGAGCCTGGGGAGCGGACACCCTCACAAAGGGTGGCCAGGCGGCCCGGTCCGGGTTTTTTCTTCTTTTCTTCTTTCTTTCACACGCCTGGTGGGCGGTGCCACCCGATCACAAGGGCTGGCAAGGCTTTCGGAGCCTGGGGAGCGGACACTCTCACAAATGTTGGCCAGGCGGCCCGGTCCGGGTTTTTTCTTCTTTTCTTCTTTCTTTCACACGCCTGGTGGGCGGTGCCACCCGATCACAAGGGCTGGCAAGGCTTTCGGAGCCTGGGGAGCGGACACCCGCACAAAGGGTGGCCAGGCGGCCCGGTCCGGGTTTTTTCTTCTTTTCTTCTTTCTTTCACACGCCTGGTGGGCGGTGCCACCCGATCACAAGGGCTGGCAAGGCTTTCGGAGCCTGGGGAGCGGACACCCGCACAAAGGGTGGCCAGGCGGCCCGGTCCGGGTTTTTTGTTTTTTCTTCTTTTCTTCTTTCTTTCACACGCCTGGTGGGCGGTGCCACCCGATCACAAGGGCTGGCAAGGCTTTCGGAGCCTGGGGAGCGGACACCCGCAGAAAGGGTGGCCAGGCGGCCCGGTCTGGGTTTTTTCTTCTTTTCTTCTTTCTTTCACACGCCTGGTGGGCGGTGCCACCCGATCACAAGGGCTGGCAAGGCTTTCGGAGCCTGGGGAGCGGACACCCGCACAAAGGGTGGCCAGGCGGCCCGGTCCGGGTTTTTTCTTCTTTTCTTCTTTCTTTCACACGCCTGGTGGGCGGTGCCACCCGATCACAAGGGCTGGCAAGGCTTTCGGAGCCTGGGGAGCGGACACCCGCAGAAAGGGTGGCCAGGCGGCCCGGACCGGGTTTTTTCTTCTTTTCTTCTTTCTTTCACTCGCCTGGTGGGCGGTGCCACCCGATCACAAGGGCTGGCAAGGCTTTCGGAGCCTGGGGAGCGGACACCTGCAGAAAGGGTGGCCAGGCGGCCCGGACCGGGTTTTTTCTTCTTTTCTTCTTTCTTTCACTCGCCTGGTGGGCGGTGCCACCCGATCACAAGGGCTGGCAAGGCTTTCGGAGCCTGGGGAGCGGACACCCGCACAAAGGGTGGCCAGGCGGCCCGGTCCGGGTTTTTTCTTCTTTTCTTCTTTCTTTCACACGCCTGGTGGGCGGTGCTACCCGATCACAAGGGCTGGCAAGGCTTTCGGAGCCTGGGGAGCGGACACCCGCAGAAAGGGTGGCCAGGCGGCCCGGTCCGGGTCTTTTCTTCTTTTCTTCTTTCTTTCACATGCCTGGTGGGCGGTGCCACCCGATCACAAGGGCTGGCAAGGCTTTCGGAGCCTGGGGAGCGGACACCCGCACAAAGGGTGGCCAGGCGGCCCGGTCCGGGTTTTTTCTTCTTTTCTTCTTTCTTTCACAAGGGCTGGCAAGGCTTTCGGAGCCTGGGGAGCGGACACCCGCACAAAGGGTGGCCAGGCGGCCCGGTCCGGGTTTTTTCTTCTTTTCTTCTTTCTTTCACACGCCTGGTGGGCGGTGCTACCCGATCACAAGGGCTGGCAAGGCTTTCGGAGCCTGGGGAGCGGACACCCGCACAAAGGGTGGCCAGGCGGCCCGGTCCGGGTTTTTTCTTCTTTTCTTCTTTCTTTCACACGCCTGGTGGGCGGTGCCACCCGATCACAAGGGCTGGCAAGGCTTTCGGAGCCTGGGGAGCGGACACCCGCACAAAGGGTGGCCAGGCGGCCCGGTCCGGGTTTTTTCTTCTTTTCTTCTTTCTTTCACACGCCTGGTGGGCGGTGCCACCCGATCACAAGGGCTGGCAAGGCTTTCGGAGCCTGGGGAGCGGACACCCGCACAAAGGGTGGCCAGGCGGCCCGGTCCGGGTTTTTTCTTCTTTTCTTCTTTCTTTCACACGCCTGGTGGGCGGTGCCACCCGATCACAAGGGCTGGCAAGGCTTTCGGAGCCTGGGGAGCGGACACCCGCAGAAAGGGTGGCCAGGCGGCCCGGACCGGGTTTTTTCTTCTTTTCTTCTTTCTTTCACACGCCTGGTGGGCGGTGCCACCCGATCACAAGGGCTGGCAAGGCTTTCGGAGCCTGGGGAGCGGACACCCGCAGAAAGGGTGGCCAGGCGGCCCGGTCCGGGTTTTTTCTTCTTTTCTTCTTTCTTTCACACGCCTGGTGGGCGGTGCCACCCGATCACAAGGGCTGGCAAGGCTTTCGGAGCCTGGGGAGCGGACACCCGCACAAAGGGTGGCCAGGCGGCCCGGTCCGGGTTTTTTCTTCTTTTCTTCTTTCTTTCACACGCCTGGTGGGCGGTGCCACCCGATCACAAGGGCTGGCAAGGCTTTCGGAGCCTGGGGAGCGGACACCCGCACAAAGGGTGGCCAGGCGGCCCGGTCCGGGTTTTTTCTTCTTTTCTTCTTTCTTTCACACGCCTGGTGGGCGGTGCCACCCGATCACAAGGGCTGGCAAGGCTTTCGGAGCCTGGGGAGCGGACACCCGCAGAAAGGGTGGCCAGGCGGCCCGGTCCGGGTTTTTTCTTCTTTTCTTCTTTCTTTCACACGCCTGGTGGGCGGTGCCACCCGATCACAAGGGCTGGCAAGGCTTTCGGAGCCTGGGGAGCGGACACCCGCACAAAGGGTGGCCAGGCGGCCCGGTCCGGGTTTTTTCTTCTTTTCTTCTTTCTTTCATACGCCTGGTGGTCGGTGCCACCCGATCACAAGGGCTGGCAAGGCTTTCGGAGCCTGGGGAGCGGACACCCGCACAAAGGGTGGCCAGGCAGCCCGGTCCGGGTTTTTTCTTCTTTTCTTCTTTCTTTCACTCGCCTGGTGGGCGGTGCCACCCGATCACAAGGGCTGGCAAGGCTTTCGGAGCCTGGGGAGCGGACACCCGCACAAAGGGTGGCCAGGCGGCCCGGTCCGGGTTTTTTCTTCTTTTCTTCTTTCTTTCATACGCCTGGTGGTCGGTGCCACCCGATCACAAGGGCTGGCAAGGCTTTCGGAGCCTGGGGAGCGGACACCCGCACAAAGGGTGGCCAGGCGGCCCGGTCCGGGTTTTTTCTTCTTTTCTTCTTTCTTTCACTCGCCTGGTGGGCGGTGCCACCCGATCACAAGGGCTGGCAAGGCTTTCGGAGCCTGGGGAGCGGACACCCGCACAAAGGGTGGCCAGGCGGCCCGGTCCGGGTTTTTTGTATTTTCTTCTTTTCTTCTTTCTTTCACACGCCTGGTGGGCGGTGCCACCCGATCACAAGGGCTGGCAAGGCTTTCGGAGCCTGGGGAGCGGACACCCGCAGAAAGGGTGGCCAGGCGGCCCGGTCTGGGTTTTTTCTTCTTTTCTTCTTTCTTTCACACGCCTGGTGGGCGGTGCCACCCGATCACAAGGGCTGGCAAGGCTTTCGGAGCCTGGGGAGCGGACACCCGCACAAAGGGTGGCCAGGCGGCCCGGTCCGGGTTTTTTCTTCTTTTCTTCTTTCTTTCACTCCCCTGGTGGGCGGTGCCACCCGATCACAAGGGCTGGCAAGGCTTTCGGAGCCTGGGGAGCGGACACCCGCAGAAAGGGTGGCCAGGCGGCCCGGACCGGGTTTTTTCTTCTTTTCTTCTTTCTTCCACACGCCTGGTGGGCGGTGCCACCCGATCACAAGGGCTGGCAAGGCTTTCGGAGCCTGGGGAGCGGACACCCGCAGAAAGGGTGGCCAGGCGGCCCGGTCCGGGTTTTTTCTTCTTTTCTTCTTTCTTTCACACGCCTGGTGGGCGGTGCCACCCGATCACAAGGGCTGGCAAGGCTTTCGGAGCCTGGGGAGCGGACACCCGCAGAAAGGGTGGCCAGGCGGCCCGGACCGGGTTTTTTCTTCTTTTCTTCTTTCTTTCACACGCCTGGTGGGCGGTGCTACCCGATCACAAGGGCTGGCAAGGCTTTCGGAGCCTGGGGAGCGGACACCCGCACAAAGGGTGGCCAGGCGGCCCGGTCCGGGTTTTTTCTTCTTTTCTTCTTTCTTTCACACGCCTGGTGGGCGGTGCCACCCGATCACAAGGGCTGGCAAGGCTTTCGGAGCCTGGGGAGCGGACACCCGCACAAAGGGTGGCCAGGCGGCCCGGTCCGGGTTTTTTCTTCTTTTCTTCTTTCTTTCACACGCCTGGTGGGCGGTGCCACCCGATCACAAGGGCTGGCAAGGCTTTCGGAGCCTGGGGAGCGGACACCCGCACAAAGGGTGGCCAGGCGGCCCGGTCCGGGTTTTTTCTTCTTTTCTTCTTTCTTTCATACGCCTGGTGGTCGGTGCCACCTGATCACAAGGGCTGGCAAGGCTTTCGGAGCCTGGGGAGCGGACACCCGCACAAAGGGTGGCCAGGCAGCCCGGTCCGGGTTTTTTCTTCTTTTCTTCTTTCTTTCACTCGCCTGGTGGGCGGTGCCACCCGATCACAAGGGCTGGCAAGGCTTTCGGAGCCTGGGGAGCGGACACCCGCACAAAGGGTGGCCAGGCGGCCCGGTCCGGGTTTTTTGTTTTTTCTTCTTTTCTTCTTTCTTTCACACGCCTGGTGGGCGGTGCCACCCGATCACAAGGGCTGGCAAGGCTTTCGGAGCCTGGGGAGCGGACACCCGCAGAAAGGGTGGCCAGGCGGCCCGGTCTGGGTTTTTTCTTCTTTTCTTCTTTCTTTCACACGCCTGGTTCGCGGTGCCACCCGATCACAAGGGCTGGCAAGGCTTTCGGAGCCTGGGGAGCGGACACCCGCACAAAGGGTGGCCAGGCGGCCCGGTCCGGGTTTTTTCTTCTTTTCTTCTTTCTTTCACTCCCCTGGTGGGCGGTGCCACCCGATCACAAGGGCTGGCAAGGCTTTCGGAGCCTGGGGAGCGGACACCCGCAGAAAGGGTGGCCAGGCGGCCCGGACCGGGTTTTTTCTTCTTTTCTTCTTTCTTCCACACGCCTGGTGGGCGGTGCCACCCGATCACAAGGGCTGGCAAGGCTTTCGGAGCCTGGGGAGCGGACACCCGCAGAAAGGGTGGCCAGGCGGCCCGGTCCGGGTTTTTTCTTCTTTTCTTCTTTCTTTCACACGCCTGGTGGGCGGTGCCACCCGATCACAAGGGCTGGCAAGGCTTTCGGAGCCTGGGGAGCGGACACCCGCACAAAGAGTGGCCAGGCGGCCCGGTCCGGGTTTTTTCTTCTTTTCTTCTTTCTTTCACACGCCTGGTGGGCGGTGCCACCCGATCACAAGGGCTGGCAAGGCTGTCGGAGCCTGGGGAGCGGACACCCGCACAAAGGGTGGCCAGGCGGCCCGGTCCGGGTTTTTTCTTCTTTTCTTCTTTCTTTCACTCGCCTTGTGGGCGGTGCCACCCGATCACAAGGGCTGGCAAGGCTTTCGGAGCCTGGGGAGCGGACACCCGCACAAAGGGTGGCCAGGCGGCCCGGTCCGGGTTTTTTCTTCTTTTCTTCTTTCTTTCATACGCCTGGTGGGCGGTGCCACCCGATCACAAGGGCTGGCAAGGCTTTCGGAGCCTGGGGAGCGGACACCCGCACAAAGGGTGGCCAGGCGGCCCGGTCCGGGTTTTTTCTTCTTTTCTTCTTTCTTTCACTCGCCTGGTGGGTGGTGCCACCCGATCACAAGGGCTGGCAAGGCTTTCGGAGCCTGGGGAGCAGACACCCGCAGAAAGGGTGGCCAGGCGGCCCGGACCGGGTTTTTTCTTCTTTTCTTCTTTCTTTCACTCGCCTGGTGGGCGGTGCCACCCGATCACAAGGGCTGGCAAGGCTTTCGGAGCCTGGGGAGCGGACACCCGCAGAAAGGGTGGCCAGGCGGCCCGGTCCGGGTTTTTTCTTGTTTTCTTCTTTCTTTCACACGCCTGGTGGGCGGTGCCACCCGATCACAAGGGCTGGCAAGGCTTTCGGAGCCTGGGGAGCGGACACCCGCACAAAGGGTGGCCAGGCGGCCCGGTCCGGGTTTTTTCTTCTTTTCTTCTTTCTTTCACAAGGGCTGGCAAGGCTTTCGGAGCCTGGGGAGCGGACACCCGCACAAAGGGTGGCCAGGCGGCCCGGTCCGGGTTTTTTCTTCTTTTCTTCTTTCTTTCACACGCCTGGTGGGCGGTGCTACCCGATCACAAGGGCTGGCAAGGCTTTCGGAGCCTGGGGAGCGGACACCCGCACAAAGGGTGGCCAGGCGGCCCGGTCCGGGTTTTTTGTTTTTTCTTCTTTTCTTCTTTCTTTCACACGCCTGGTGGGCGGTGCCACCCGATCACAAGGGCTGGCAAGGCTTTCGGAGCCTGGGGAGCGGACACCCGCACAAAGGGTGGCCAGGCGGCCCGGTCCGGGTTTTTTCTTCTTTTCTTCTTTCTTTCACTCGCCTGGTGGGTGGTGCCACCCGATCACAAGGGCTGGCAAGGCTTTCGGAGCCTGGGGAGCGGACACCCGCACAAAGGGTGGCCAGGCGGCCCGGTCCGGGTTTTTTCTTCTTTTCTTCTTTCTTTCATACGCCTGGTGGGCGGTGCCACCCGATCACAAGGGCTGGCAAGGCTTTCGGAGCCTGGGGAGCGGACACCCGCACAAAGGGTGGCCAGGCGGCCCGGTCCGGGTTTTTTCTTCTTTTCTTCTTTCTTTCACTCGCCTGGTGGGTGGTGCCACCCGATCACAAGGGCTGGCAAGGCTTTCGGAGCCTGGGGAGCAGACACCCGCAGAAAGGGTGGCCAGGCGGCCCGGACCGGGTTTTTTCTTCTTTTCTTCTTTCTTTCACTCGCCTGGTGGGCGGTGCCACCCGATCACAAGGGCTGGCAAGGCTTTCGGAGCCTGGGGAGCGGACACCCGCAGAAAGGGTGGCCAGGCGGCCCGGTCCGGGTTTTTTCTTGTTTTCTTCTTTCTTTCACACGCCTGGTGGGCGGTGCCACCCGATCACAAGGGCTGGCAAGGCTTTCGGAGCCTGGGGAGCGGACACCCGCACAAAGGGTGGCCAGGCGGCCCGGTCCGGGTTTTTTCTTCTTTTCTTCTTTCTTTCACAAGGGCTGGCAAGGCTTTCGGAGCCTGGGGAGCGGACACCCGCACAAAGGGTGGCCAGGCGGCCCGGTCCGGGTTTTTTCTTCTTTTCTTCTTTCTTTCACACGCCTGGTGGGCGGTGCTACCCGATCACAAGGGCTGGCAAGGCTTTCGGAGCCTGGGGAGCGGACACCCGCACAAAGGGTGGCCAGGCGGCCCGGTCCGGGTTTTTTGTTTTTTCTTCTTTTCTTCTTTCTTTCACACGCCTGGTGGGCGGTGCCACCCGATCACAAGGGCTGGCAAGGCTTTCGGAGCCTGGGGAGCGGACACCCGCAGAAAGGGTGGCCAGGCGGCCCGGTCTGGGTTTTTTCTTCTTTTCTTCTTTCTTTCACACGCCTGGTGGGCGGTGCCACCCGATCACAAGGGCTGGCAAGGCTTTCGGAGCCTGGGGTGCGGACACCCGCACAAAGGGTGGCCAGGCGGCCCGGTCCGGGTTTTTTCTTCTTTTCTTCTTTCTTTCACACGCCTGGTGGGCGGTGCCACCCGATCACAAGGGCTGGCAAGGCTTTCGGAGCCTGGGGAGCGGACACCCGCAGAAAGTGTGGCCAGGCGGCCCGGACCGGGTTTTTTCTTCTTTTCTTCTTTCTTTCACACGCCTGGTGGGCGGTGCCACCCGATCACAAGGGCTGGCAAGGCTTTCGGAGCCTGGGGAGCGGACACCCGCAGAAAGGGTGGCCAGGCGGCCCGTTCCGGGTTTTTTCTTCTTTTCTTCTTTCTTTCACAAGGGCTGGCAAGGCTTTCGGAGCCTGGGGAGCGGACACCCGCACAAAGGGTGGCCAGGCGGCCCGGTCCGGGTTTTTTCTTCTTTTCTTCTTTCTTTCACACGCCTGGTGGGCGGTGCCACCCGATCACAAGGGCTGGCAAGGCTTTCGGAGCCTGGGGAGCGGACACCCGCAGAAAGGGTGGCCAGGCGGCCCGGACCGGGTTTTTTCTTCTTTTCTTCTTTCTTTCACACGCCTGGTGGGCGGTGCCACCCGATCACAAGGGCTGGCAAGGCTTTCGGAGCCTGGGGAGCGGACACCCGCAGAAAGGGTGGCCAGGCGGCCCGGTCCGGGTTTTTTCTTCTTTTCTTCTTTCTTTCACACGCCTGGTGGGCGGTGCTACCCGATCACAAGGGCTGGCAAGGCTTTCGGAGCCTGGGGAGCGGACACCCGCACAAAGGGTGGCCAGGCGGCCCGGTCCGGGTTTTTTGTTTTTTCTTCTTTTCTTCTTTCTTTCACACGCCTGGTGGGCGGTGCCACCCGATCACAAGGGCTGGCAAGGCTTTCGGAGCCTGGGGAGCGGACACCCGCAGAAAGGGTGGCCAGGCGGCCCGGTCTGGGTTTTTTCTTCTTTTCTTCTTTCTTTCACACGCCTGGTGGGCGGTGCCACCCGATCACAAGGGCTGGCAAGGCTTTCGGAGCCTGGGGTGCGGACACCCGCACAAAGGGTGGCCAGGCGGCCCGGTCCGGGTTTTTTCTTCTTTTCTTCTTTCTTTCACACGCCTGGTGGGCGGTGCCACCCGATCACAAGGGCTGGCAAGGCTTTCGGAGCCTGGGGAGCGGACACCCGCAGAAAGGGTGGCCAGGCGGCCCGGACCGGGTTTTTTCTTCTTTTCTTCTTTCTTTCACACGCCTGGTGGGCGGTGCCACCCGATCACAAGGGCTGGCAAGGCTTTCGGAGCCTGGGGAGCGGACACCCGCAGAAAGGGTGGCCAGGCGGCCCGGTCCGGGTTTTTTCTTCTTTTCTTCTTTCTTTCACACGCCTGGTGGGCGGTGCCACCCGATCACAAGGGCTGGCAAGGCTTTCGGAGCCTGGGGAGCGGACACCCGCACAAAGGGTGGCCAGGCGGCCCGGTCCGGGTTTTTTCTTCTTTTCTTCTTTCTTCCACACGCCTGGTGGGCGGTGCCACCCGATCACAAGGGCTGGCAAGGCTTTCGGAGCCTGGGGAGCGGACACCCGCAGAAAGGGTGGCCAGGCGGCCCGGTCCGGGTTTTTTCTTCTTTTCTTCTTTCTTTCACACGCCTGGTGGGCGGTGCCACCCGATCACAAGGGCTGGCAAGGCTTTCGGAGCCTGGGGAGCGGACACCCGTACAAAGGGTGGCCAGGCGGCCCGGTCCGGGTTTTTTCTTCTTTTCTTCTTTCTTTCACACGCCTGGTGGGCGGTGCTACCCGATCACAAGGGCTGGCAAGGCTGTCGGAGCCTGGGGAGCGGACACCCGCACAAAGGGTGGCCAGGCGGCCCGGTCCGGGTTTTTTCTTCTTTTCTTCTTTCTTTCACTCGCCTTGTGGGCGGTGCCACCCGATCACAAGGGCTGGCAAGGCTTTCGGAGCCTGGGGAGCGGACACCCGCACAAAGGGTGGCCAGGCGGCCCGGTCCGGGTTTTTTCTTCTTTTCTTCTTTCTTTCATACGCCTGGTGGGCGGTGCCACCCGATCACAAGGGCTGGCAAGGCTTTCGGAGCCTGGGGAGCGGACACCCGCACAAAGGGTGGCCAGGCGGCCCGGTCCGGGTTTTTTCTTCTTTTCTTCTTTCTTTCACTCGCCTGGTGGGCGGTGCCACCCGATCACAAGGGCTGGCAAGGCTTTCGGAGCCTGGGGAGCAGACACCCGCAGAAAGGGTGGCCAGGCGGCCCGGACCGGGTTTTTTCTTCTTTTCTTCTTTCTTTCACTCGCCTGGTGGGCGGTGCCACCCGATCACAAGGGCTGGCAAGGCTTTCGGAGCCTGGGGAGCGGACACCCGCAGAAAGGGTGGCCAGGCGGCCCGGTCCGGGTTTTTTCTTGTTTTCTTCTTTCTTTCACACGCCTGGTGGGCGGTGCCACCCGATCACAAGGGCTGGCAAGGCTTTCGGAGCCTGGGGAGCGGACACCCGCACAAAGGGTGGCCAGGCGGCCCGGTCCGGGTTTTTTCTTCTTTTCTTCTTTCTTTCACAAGGGCTGGCAAGGCTTTCGGAGCCTGGGGAGCGGACACCCGCACAAAGGGTGGCCAGGCGGCCCGGTCCGGGTTTTTTCTTCTTTTCTTCTTTCTTTCACACGCCTGGTGGGCGGTGCTACCCGATCACAAGGGCTGGCAAGGCTTTCGGAGCCTGGGGAGCGGACACCCGCACAAAGGGTGGCCAGGCGGCCCGGTCCGGGTTTTTTGTTTTTTCTTCTTTTCTTCTTTCTTTCACACGCCTGGTGGGCGGTGCCACCCGATCACAAGGGCTGGCAAGGCTTTCGGAGCCTGGGGAGCGGACACCCGCACAAAGGGTGGCCAGGCGGCCCGGTCCGGGTTTTTTCTTCTTTTCTTCTTTCTTTCACTCGCCTGGTGGGTGGTGCCACCCGATCACAAGGGCTGGCAAGGCTTTCGGAGCCTGGGGAGCGGACACCCGCACAAAGGGTGGCCAGGCGGCCCGGTCCGGGTTTTTTCTTCTTTTCTTCTTTCTTTCATACGCCTGGTGGGCGGTGCCACCCGATCACAAGGGCTGGCAAGGCTTTCGGAGCCTGGGGAGCGGACACCCGCACAAAGGGTGGCCAGGCGGCCCGGTCCGGGTTTTTTCTTCTTTTCTTCTTTCTTTCACTCGCCTGGTGGGTGGTGCCACCCGATCACAAGGGCTGGCAAGGCTTTCGGAGCCTGGGGAGCAGACACCCGCAGAAAGGGTGGCCAGGCGGCCCGGACCGGGTTTTTTCTTCTTTTCTTCTTTCTTTCACTCGCCTGGTGGGCGGTGCCACCCGATCACAAGGGCTGGCAAGGCTTTCGGAGCCTGGGGAGCGGACACCCGCAGAAAGGGTGGCCAGGCGGCCCGGTCCGGGTTTTTTCTTGTTTTCTTCTTTCTTTCACACGCCTGGTGGGCGGTGCCACCCGATCACAAGGGCTGGCAAGGCTTTCGGAGCCTGGGGAGCGGACACCCGCACAAAGGGTGGCCAGGCGGCCCGGTCCGGGTTTTTTCTTCTTTTCTTCTTTCTTTCACAAGGGCTGGCAAGGCTTTCGGAGCCTGGGGAGCGGACACCCGCACAAAGGGTGGCCAGGCGGCCCGGTCCGGGTTTTTTCTTCTTTTCTTCTTTCTTTCACACGCCTGGTGGGCGGTGCTACCCGATCACAAGGGCTGGCAAGGCTTTCGGAGCCTGGGGAGCGGACACCCGCACAAAGGGTGGCCAGGCGGCCCGGTCCGGGTTTTTTGTTTTTTCTTCTTTTCTTCTTTCTTTCACACGCCTGGTGGGCGGTGCCACCCGATCACAAGGGCTGGCAAGGCTTTCGGAGCCTGGGGAGCGGACACCCGCAGAAAGGGTGGCCAGGCGGCCCGGTCTGGGTTTTTTCTTCTTTTCTTCTTTCTTTCACACGCCTGGTGGGCGGTGCCACCCGATCACAAGGGCTGGCAAGGCTTTCGGAGCCTGGGGTGCGGACACCCGCACAAAGGGTGGCCAGGCGGCCCGGTCCGGGTTTTTTCTTCTTTTCTTCTTTCTTTCACACGCCTGGTGGGCGGTGCCACCCGATCACAAGGGCTGGCAAGGCTTTCGGAGCCTGGGGAGCGGACACCCGCAGAAAGTGTGGCCAGGCGGCCCGGACCGGGTTTTTTCTTCTTTTCTTCTTTCTTTCACACGCCTGGTGGGCGGTGCCACCCGATCACAAGGGCTGGCAAGGCTTTCGGAGCCTGGGGAGCGGACACCCGCAGAAAGGGTGGCCAGGCGGCCCGTTCCGGGTTTTTTCTTCTTTTCTTCTTTCTTTCACAAGGGCTGGCAAGGCTTTCGGAGCCTGGGGAGCGGACACCCGCACAAAGGGTGGCCAGGCGGCCCGGTCCGGGTTTTTTCTTCTTTTCTTCTTTCTTTCACACGCCTGGTGGGCGGTGCCACCCGATCACAAGGGCTGGCAAGGCTTTCGGAGCCTGGGGAGCGGACACCCGCAGAAAGGGTGGCCAGGCGGCCCTGACCGGGTTTTTTCTTCTTTTCTTCTTTCTTTCACACGCCTGGTGGGCGGTGCCACCCGATCACAAGGGCTGGCAAGGCTTTCGGAGCCTGGGGAGCGGACACCCGCAGAAAGGGTGGCCAGGCGGCCCGGTCCGGGTTTTTTCTTCTTTTCTTCTTTCTTTCACACGCCTGGTGGGCGGTGCTACCCGATCACAAGGGCTGGCAAGGCTTTCGGAGCCTGGGGAGCGGACACCCGCACAAAGGGTGGCCAGGCGGCCCGGTCCGGGTTTTTTGTTTTTTCTTCTTTTCTTCTTTCTTTCACACGCCTGGTGGGCGGTGCCACCCGATCACAAGGGCTGGCAAGGCTTTCGGAGCCTGGGGAGCGGACACCCGCAGAAAGGGTGGCCAGGCGGCCCGGTCTGGGTTTTTTCTTCTTTTCTTCTTTCTTTCACACGCCTGGTGGGCGGTGCCACCCGATCACAAGGGCTGGCAAGGCTTTCGGAGCCTGGGGTGCGGACACCCGCACAAAGGGTGGCCAGGCGGCCCGGTCCGGGTTTTTTCTTCTTTTCTTCTTTCTTTCACACGCCTGGTGGGCGGTGCCACCCGATCACAAGGGCTGGCAAGGCTTTCGGAGCCTGGGGAGCGGACACCCGCAGAAAGGGTGGCCAGGCGGCCCGGACCGGGTTTTTTCTTCTTTTCTTCTTTCTTTCACACGCCTGGTGGGCGGTGCCACCCGATCACAAGGGCTGGCAAGGCTTTCGGAGCCTGGGGAGCGGACACCCGCAGAAAGGGTGGCCAGGCGGCCCGGTCCGGGTTTTTTCTTCTTTTCTTCTTTCTTTCACACGCCTGGTGGGCGGTGCCACCCGATCACAAGGGCTGGCAAGGCTTTCGGAGCCTGGGGAGCGGACACCCGCACAAAGGGTGGCCAGGCGGCCCGGTCCGGGTTTTTTCTTCTTTTCTTCTTTCTTCCACACGCCTGGTGGGCGGTGCCACCCGATCACAAGGGCTGGCAAGGCTTTCGGAGCCTGGGGAGCGGACACCCGCAGAAAGGGTGGCCAGGCGGCCCGGTCCGGGTTTTTTCTTCTTTTCTTCTTTCTTTCACACGCCTGGTGGGCGGTGCCACCCGATCACAAGGGCTGGCAAGGCTTTCGGAGCCTGGGGAGCGGACACCCGTACAAAGGGTGGCCAGGCGGCCCGGTCCGGGTTTTTTCTTCTTTTCTTCTTTCTTTCACACGCCTGGTGGGCGGTGCTACCCGATCACAAGGGCTGGCAAGGCTGTCGGAGCCTGGGGAGCGGACACCCGCACAAAGGGTGGCCAGGCGGCCCGGTCCGGGTTTTTTCTTCTTTTCTTCTTTCTTTCACTCGCCTTGTGGGCGGTGCCACCCGATCACAAGGGCTGGCAAGGCTTTCGGAGCCTGGGGAGCGGACACCCGCACAAAGGGTGGCCAGGCGGCCCGGTCCGGGTTTTTTCTTCTTTTCTTCTTTCTTTCACAAGCCTGGTGGGCGGTGCCACCCGATCACAAGGGCTGGCAAGGCTTTCGGAGCCTGGGGAGCGGACACCCGCAGAAAGGGTGGCCAGGCGGCCCGGACCGGGTTTTTTCTTCTTTTCTTCTTTCTTTCACACGCCTGGTGGGCGGTGCTACCCGATCACAAGGGCTGGCAAGGCTTTCGGAGCCTGGGGAGCGGACACCCGCACAAAGGGTGGCCAGGCGGCCCGGTCCGGGTTTTTTCTTCTTTTCTTCTTTCTTTCACACGCCTGGTGGGCTGTGCCACCCGATCACAAGGGCTGGCAAGGCTTTCGGAGCCTGGGGAGCGGACACCCGCACAAAGGGTGGCCAGGCGGCCCGGTCCGGGTTTTTTGTTTTTTCTTCTTTTCTTCTTTCTTTCACACGCCTGGTGGGCGGTGCCACCCGATCACAAGGGCTGGCAAGGCTTTCGGAGCCTGGGGAGCGGACACCCGCAGAAAGGGTGGCCAGGCGGCCCGGTCCGGGTTTTTTCTTCTTTTCTTCTTTCTTTCACTCGCCTGGTGGGCGGTGCCACCCGATCACAAGGGCTGGCAAGGCTTTCGGAGCCTGGGGAGCGGACACCCGCAGAAAGGGTGGCCAGGCGGCCCGGACCGGGTTTTTTCTTCTTTTCTTCTTTCTTTCACTCGCCTGGTGGGCGGTGCCACCCGATCACAAGGGCTGGCAAGGCTTTCGGAGCCTGGGGAGCGGACACCTGCAGAAAGGGTGGCCAGGCGGCCCGGACCGGGTTTTTTCTTCTTTTCTTCTTTCTTTCACTCGCCTGGTGGGCGGTGCCACCCGATCACAAGGGCTGGCAAGGCTTTCGGAGCCTGGGGAGCGGACACCCGCACAAAGGGTGGCCAGGCGGCCCGGTCCGGGTTTTTTCTTCTTTTCTTCTTTCTTTCACACGCCTGGTGGGCGGTGCTACCCGATCACAAGGGCTGGCAAGGCTTTCGGAGCCTGGGGAGCGGACACCCGCAGAAAGGGTGGCCAGGCGGCCCGGTCCGGGTCTTTTCTTCTTTTCTTCTTTCTTTCACATGCCTGGTGGGCGGTGCCACCCGATCACAAGGGCTGGCAAGGCTTTCGGAGCCTGGGGAGCGGACACCCGCACAAAGGGTGGCCAGGCGGCCCGGTCCGGGTTTTTTCTTCTTTTCTTCTTTCTTTCACAAGGGCTGGCAAGGCTTTCGGAGCCTGGGGAGCGGACACCCGCACAAAGGGTGGCCAGGCGGCCCGGTCCGGGTTTTTTCTTCTTTTCTTCTTTCTTTCACACGCCTGGTGGGCGGTGCTACCCGATCACAAGGGCTGGCAAGGCTTTCGGAGCCTGGGGAGCGGACACCCGCAGAAAGGGTGGCCAGGCGGCCCGGTCCGGGTTTTTTCTTCTTTTCTTCTTTCTTTCACACGCCTGGTGGGCGGTGCCACCCGATCACAAGGGCTGGCAAGGCTTTCGGAGCCTGGGGAGCGGACACCCGCACAAAGGGTGGCCAGGCGGCCCGGTCCGGGTTTTTTCTTCTTTTCTTCTTTCTTTCACACGCCTGGTGGGCGGTGCCACCCGATCACAAGGGCTGGCAAGGCTTTCGGAGCCTGGGGAGCGGACACCCGCACAAAGGGTGGCCAGGCGGCCCGGTCCGGGTTTTTTCTTCTTTTCTTCTTTCTTTCACACGCCTGGTGGGCGGTGCCACCCGATCACAAGGGCTGGCAAGGCTTTCGGAGCCTGGGGAGCGGACACCCGCAGAAAGGGTGGCCAGGCGGCCCGGACCGGGTTTTTTCTTCTTTTCTTCTTTCTTTCACACGCCTGGTGGGCGGTGCCACCCGATCACAAGGGCTGGCAAGGCTTTCGGAGCCTGGGGAGCGGACACCCGCAGAAAGGGTGGCCAGGCGGCCCGGTCCGGGTTTTTTCTTCTTTTCTTCTTTCTTTCACACGCCTGGTGGGCGGTGCCACCCGATCACAAGGGCTGGCAAGGCTTTCGGAGCCTGGGGAGCGGACACCCGCACAAAGGGTGGCCAGGCGGCCCGGTCCGGGTTTTTTCTTCTTTTCTTCTTTCTTTCACACGCCTGGTGGGCGGTGCCACCCGATCACAAGGGCTGGCAAGGCTTTCGGAGCCTGGGGAGCGGACACCCGCACAAAGGGTGGCCAGGCGGCCCGGTCCGGGTTTTTTCTTCTTTTCTTCTTTCTTTCACACGCCTGGTGGGCGGTGCCACCCGATCACAAGGGCTGGCAAGGCTTTCGGAGCCTGGGGAGCGGACACCCGCAGAAAGGGTGGCCAGGCGGCCCGGTCCGGGTTTTTTCTTCTTTTCTTCTTTCTTTCACACGCCTGGTGGGCGGTGCCACCCGATCACAAGGGCTGGCAAGGCTTTCGGAGCCTGGGGAGCGGACACCCGCACAAAGGGTGGCCAGGCGGCCCGGTCCGGGTTTTTTCTTCTTTTCTTCTTTCTTTCATACGCCTGGTGGTCGGTGCCACCCGATCACAAGGGCTGGCAAGGCTTTCGGAGCCTGGGGAGCGGACACCCGCACAAAGGGTGGCCAGGCAGCCCGGTCCGGGTTTTTTCTTCTTTTCTTCTTTCTTTCACTCGCCTGGTGGGCGGTGCCACCCGATCACAAGGGCTGGCAAGGCTTTCGGAGCCTGGGGAGCGGACACCTGCAGAAAGGGTGGCCAGGCGGCCCGGACCGGGTTTTTTCTTCTTTTCTTCTTTCTTTCACTCGCCTGGTGGGCGGTGCCACCCGATCACAAGGGCTGGCAAGGCTTTCGGAGCCTGGGGAGCGGACACCCGCACAAAGGGTGGCCAGGCGGCCCGGTCCGGGTTTTTTCTTCTTTTCTTCTTTCTTTCACACGCCTGGTGGGCGGTGCTACCCGATCACAAGGGCTGGCAAGGCTTTCGGAGCCTGGGGAGCGGACACCCGCAGAAAGGGTGGCCAGGCGGCCCGGTCCGGGTCTTTTCTTCTTTTCTTCTTTCTTTCACATGCCTGGTGGGCGGTGCCACCCGATCACAAGGGCTGGCAAGGCTTTCGGAGCCTGGGGAGCGGACACCCGCACAAAGGGTGGCCAGGCGGCCCGGTCCGGGTTTTTTCTTCTTTTCTTCTTTCTTTCACAAGGGCTGGCAAGGCTTTCGGAGCCTGGGGAGCGGACACCCGCACAAAGGGTGGCCAGGCGGCCCGGTCCGGGTTTTTTCTTCTTTTCTTCTTTCTTTCACACGCCTGGTGGGCGGTGCTACCCGATCACAAGGGCTGGCAAGGCTTTCGGAGCCTGGGGAGCGGACACCCGCAGAAAGGGTGGCCAGGCGGCCCGGTCCGGGTTTTTTCTTCTTTTCTTCTTTCTTTCACACGCCTGGTGGGCGGTGCCACCCGATCACAAGGGCTGGCAAGGCTTTCGGAGCCTGGGGAGCGGACACCCGCACAAAGGGTGGCCAGGCGGCCCGGTCCGGGTTTTTTCTTCTTTTCTTCTTTCTTTCACACGCCTGGTGGGCGGTGCCACCCGATCACAAGGGCTGGCAAGGCTTTCGGAGCCTGGGGAGCGGACACCCGCACAAAGGGTGGCCAGGCGGCCCGGTCCGGGTTTTTTCTTCTTTTCTTCTTTCTTTCACACGCCTGGTGGGCGGTGCCACCCGATCACAAGGGCTGGCAAGGCTTTCGGAGCCTGGGGAGCGGACACCCGCAGAAAGGGTGGCCAGGCGGCCCGGACCGGGTTTTTTCTTCTTTTCTTCTTTCTTTCACACGCCTGGTGGGCGGTGCCACCCGATCACAAGGGCTGGCAAGGCTTTCGGAGCCTGGGGAGCGGACACCCGCAGAAAGGGTGGCCAGGCGGCCCGGTCCGGGTTTTTTCTTCTTTTCTTCTTTCTTTCACACGCCTGGTGGGCGGTGCCACCCGATCACAAGGGCTGGCAAGGCTTTCGGAGCCTGGGGAGCGGACACCCGCACAAAGGGTGGCCAGGCGGCCCGGTCCGGGTTTTTTCTTCTTTTCTTCTTTCTTTCACACGCCTGGTGGGCGGTGCCACCCGATCACAAGGGCTGGCAAGGCTTTCGGAGCCTGGGGAGCGGACACCCGCACAAAGGGTGGCCAGGCGGCCCGGTCCGGGTTTTTTCTTCTTTTCTTCTTTCTTTCACACGCCTGGTGGGCGGTGCCACCCGATCACAAGGGCTGGCAAGGCTTTCGGAGCCTGGGGAGCGGACACCCGCAGAAAGGGTGGCCAGGCGGCCCGGTCCGGGTTTTTTCTTCTTTTCTTCTTTCTTTCACACGCCTGGTGGGCGGTGCCACCCGATCACAAGGGCTGGCAAGGCTTTCGGAGCCTGGGGAGCGGACACCCGCACAAAGGGTGGCCAGGCGGCCCGGTCCGGGTTTTTTCTTCTTTTCTTCTTTCTTTCATACGCCTGGTGGTCGGTGCCACCCGATCACAAGGGCTGGCAAGGCTTTCGGAGCCTGGGGAGCGGACACCCGCACAAAGGGTGGCCAGGCAGCCCGGTCCGGGTTTTTTCTTCTTTTCTTCTTTCTTTCACTCGCCTGGTGGGCGGTGCCACCCGATCACAAGGGCTGGCAAGGCTTTCGGAGCCTGGGGAGCGGACACCCGCACAAAGGGTGGCCAGGCGGCCCGGTCCGGGTTTTTTCTTCTTTTCTTCTTTCTTTCACTCGCCTGGTGGGCGGTGCCACCCGATCACAAGGGCTGGCAAGGCTTTCGGAGCCTGGGGAGCGGACACCCGCACAAAGGGTGGCCAGGCGGCCCGGTCCGGGTTTTTTGTATTTTCTTCTTTTCTTCTTTCTTTCACACGCCTGGTGGGCGGTGCCACCCGATCACAAGGGCTGGCAAGGCTTTCGGAGCCTGGGGAGCGGACACCCGCAGAAAGGGTGGCCAGGCGGCCCGGTCCGGGTTTTTTCTTCTTTTCTTCTTTCTTTCACACGCCTGGTGGGCGGTGCTACCCGATCACAAGGGCTGGCAAGGCTTTCGGAGCCTGGGGAGCGGACACCCGCACAAAGGGTGGCCAGGCGGCCCGGTCCGGGTTTTTTGTTTTTTCTTCTTTTCTTCTTTCTTTCACACGCCTGGTGGGCGGTGCCACCCGATCACAAGGGCTGGCAAGGCTTTCGGAGCCTGGGGAGCGGACACCCGCACAAAGGGTGGCCAGGCGGCCCGGTCCGGGTTTTTTCTTCTTTTATTCTTTCTTTCACACGCCTGGTGGGCGGTGCCACCTGATCACAAGGGCTGGCAAGGCTTTCGGAGCCTGGGGAGCGGACACCCGCACAAAGGGTGGCCAGGCGGCCCGGTCCGGGTTTTTTCTTCTTTTCTTCTTTCTTTCACTCGCCTTGTGGGCGGTGCCACCCGATCACAAGGGCTGGCAAGGCTTTCGGAGCCTGGGGAGCGGACACCCGCACAAAGGGTGGCCAGGCGGCCCGGTCCGGGTTTTTTCTTCTTTTCTTCTTTCTTTCACTCGCCTGGTGGGCGGTGCCACCCGATCACAAGGGCTGGCAAGGCTTTCGGAGCCTGGGGAGCGGACACCCGCACAAAGGGTGGCCAGGCGGCCCGGTCCGGGTTTTTTGTATTTTCTTCTTTTCTTCTTTCTTTCACACGCCTGGTGGGCGGTGCCACCCGATCACAAGGGCTGGCAAGGCTTTCGGAGCCTGGGGAGCGGACACCCGCAGAAAGGGTGGCCAGGCGGCCCGGTCCGGGTTTTTTCTTCTTTTCTTCTTTCTTTCACACGCCTGGTGGGCGGTGCTACCCGATCACAAGGGCTGGCAAGGCTTTCGGAGCCTGGGGAGCGGACACCCGCACAAAGGGTGGCCAGGCGGCCCGGTCCGGGTTTTTTCTTCTTTTCTTCTTTCTTTCACTCGCCTTGTGGGCGGTGCCACCCGATCACAAGGGCTGGCAAGGCTTTCGGAGCCTGGGGAGCGGACACCCGCACAAAGGGTGGCCAGGCGGCCCGGTCCGGGTTTTTTCTTCTTTTCTTCTTTCTTTCACACGCCTGGTGGGCGGTGCCACCCGATCACAAGGGCTGGCAAGGCTTTCGGAGCCTGGGGAGCGGACACCCGCACAAAGGGTGGCCAGGCGGCCCGGTCCGGGTTTTTTCTTCTTTTCTTCTTTCTTTCACACGCCTGGTGGGCGGTGCCACCCGATCACAAGGGCTGGCAAGGCTTTCGGAGCCTGGGGAGCGGACACCCGCACAAAGGGTGGCCAGGCGGCCCGGTCCGGGTTTTTTCTTCTTTTCTTCTTTCTTTCACACGCCTGGTGGGCGGTGCCACCCGATCACAAGGGCTGGCAAGGCTTTCGGAGCCTGGGGAGCGGACACCCGCACAAAGGGTGGCCAGGCGGCCCGGTCCGGGTTTTTTGTTTTTTCTTCTTTTCTTCTTTCTTTCACACGCCTGGTGGGCGGTGCCACCCGATCACAAGGGCTGGCAAGGCTTTCGGAGCCTGGGGAGCGGACACCCGCACAAAGGGTGGCCAGGCGGCCCGGTCCGGGTTTTTTCTTCTTTTCTTCTTTCTTTCACACGCCTGGTGGGCGGTGCCACCCGATCACAAGGGCTGGCAAGGCTTTCGGAGCCTGGGGAGCGGACACCCGCACAAAGGGTGGCCAGGCGGCCCGGTCCGGGTTTTTTCTTCTTTTCTTCTTTCTTTCACACGCCTGGTGGGCGGTGCCACCCGATCACAAGGGCTGGCAAGGCTTTCGGAGCCTGGGGAGCGGACACCCGCACAAAGGGTGGCCAGGCGGCCCGGTCCGGGTTTTTTCTTCTTTTCTTCTTTCTTTCACACGCCTGGTGGGCGGTGCCACCCGATCACAAGGGCTGGCAAGGCTTTCGGAGCCTGGGGAGCGGACACCCGCAGAAAGGGTGGCCAGGTGGCCCGGACCGGGTTTTTTCTTCTTTTCTTCTTTCTTCCACACGCCTGGTGGGCGGTGCCACCCGATCACAAGGGCTGGCAAGGCTTTCGGAGCCTGGGGAGCGGACACCCGCACAAAGGGTGGCCAGGCGGCCCGGTCCGGGTTTTTTCTTCTTTTCTTCTTTCTTTCACTCGCCTGGTGGGCGGTGCCACCCGATCACAAGGGCTGGAAAGACTTTCGGAGCCTGGGGAGCGGACACCCGCAGAAAGGGTGGCCATGCGGCCCGGTCTGGGTTTTTTCTTCTTTTCTTCTTTCTTTCACATGCCTGGTGGGCGGTGCCACCCGATCACAAGGGCTGGCAAGGCTTTCGGAGCCTGGGGAGCGGACACCCGCACAAAGGGTGGCCAGGCGGCCCGGTCCGGGTTTTTTGTTTTTTCTTCTTTTCTTCTTTCTTTCACACGCCTGGTGGGCGGTGCCACCCGATCACAAGGGCTGGCAAGGCTTTCGGAGCCTGGGGAGCGGACACCCGCACAAAGGGTGGCCAGGCGGCCCGGTCCGGGTTTTTTCTTCTTTTATTCTTTCTTTCACACGCCTGGTGGGCGGTGCCACCTGATCACAAGGGCTGGCAAGGCTTTCGGAGCCTGGGGAGCGGACACCCGCACAAAGGGTGGCCAGGCGGCCCGGTCCGGGTTTTTTCTTCTTTTCTTCTTTCTTTCACACGCCTGGTGGGCGGTGCCACCCGATCACAAGGGCTGGCAAGGCTGTCGGAGCCTGGGGAGCGGACACCCGCACAAAGGGTGGCCAGGCGGCCCGGTCCGGGTTTTTTCTTCTTTTCTTCTTTCTTTCACTCGCCTTGTGGGCGGTGCCACCCGATCACAAGGGCTGGCAAGGCTTTCGGAGCCTGGGGAGCGGACACCCGCACAAAGGGTGGCCAGGCGGCCTGGTCCGGGTTTTTTCTTCTTTTCTTCTTTCTTTCATACGCCTGGTGGGCGGTGCCACCCGATCACAAGGGCTGGCAAGGCTTTCGGAGCCTGGGGAGCGGACACCCGCACAAAGGGTGGCCAGGCGGCCCGGTCCGGGTTTTTTCTTCTTTTCTTCTTTCTTTCACTCGCCTGGTGGGCGGTGCCACCCGATCACAAGGGCTGGCAAGGCTTTCGGAGCCTGGGGAGCGGACACCCGCAGAAAGGGTGGCCAGGCGGCCCGGACCGGGTTTTTTCTTCTTTTCTTCTTTCTTTCACTCGCCTGGTGGGCGGTGCCACCCGATCACAAGGGCTGGCAAGGCTTTCGGAGCCTGGGGAGCGGACACCCGCACAAAGGGTGGCCAGGCGGCCCGGTCCGGGTTTTTTCTTCTTTTCTTCTTTCTTTCACACGCCTGGTGGGCGGTGCTACCCGATCACAAGGGCTGGCAAGGCTTTAGGAGCCTGGGGAGCGGACACCCGCAGAAAGGGTGGCCAGGCGGCCCGGTCCGGGTTTTTTCTTCTTTTCTTCTTTCTTTCACACGCCTGGTGGGCGGTGCCACCCGATCACAAGGGCTGGCAAGGCTTTCGGAGCCTGGGGAGCGGACACCCGCACAAAGGGTGGCCAGGCGGCCCGGTCCGGGTTTTTTCTTCTTTTCTTCTTTCTTTCACACGCCTGGTGGGCGGTGCCACCCGATCACAAGGGCTGGCAAGGCTTTCGGAGCCTGGGGAGCGGACACCCGCAGAAAGGGTGGCCAGGCGGCCCGGTCCGGGTTTTTTCTTCTTTTCTTCTTTCTTTCATACGCCTGGTGGGCGGTGCCACCCGATCACAAGGGCTGGCAAGGCTTTCGGAGCCTGGGGAGCGGACACCCGCACAAAGGGTGGCCAGGCGGCCCGGTCCGGGTTTTTTCTTCTTTTCTTCTTTCTTTCACTCGCCTGGTGGGCGGTGCCACCCGATCACAAGGGCTGGCAAGGCTTTCGGAGCCTGGGGAGCGGACACCCGCACAAAGGGTGGCCAGGCGGCCCGGTCCGGGTTTTTTGTTTTTTCTTCTTTTCTTCTTTCTTTCACACGCCTGGTGGGCGGTGCCACACGATCACAAGGGCTGGCAAGGCTTTCGGAGCCTGGGGAGCGGACACCCGCACAAAGGGTGGCCAGGCGGCCCGGTCCGGGTTTTTTCTTCTTTTCTTCTTTCTTTCACACGCCTGGTGGGCGGTGCCACACGATCACAAGGGCTGGCAAGGCTTTCGGAGCCTGGGGAGCGGACACCCGCAGAAAGGGTGGCCAGGCGGCCCGGTCTGGGTTTTTTCTTCTTTTCTTCTTTCTTTCACACGCCTGGTGGGCGGTGCCACCCGATCACAAGGGCTGGCAAGGCTTTCGGAGCCTAGGGAGCGGACACCCGCACAAAGGGTGGCCAGGCGGCCCGGTCCGGGTTTTTTCTTCTTTTCTTCTTTCTTTCACACGCCTGGTGGGCGGTGCCACCCGATCACAAGGGCTGGCAAGGCTTTCGGAGCCTGGGGAGCGGACACCCGCAGAAAGGGTGGCCAGGCGGCCCGGTCCGGGTTTTTTCTTCTTTTCTTCTTTCTTTCACACGCCTGGTGGGCGGTGCCACCCGATCACAAGGGCTGGCAAGGCTTTCGGAGCCTGGGGAGCGGACACCCGCAGAAAGGGTGGCCAGGCGGCCCGGACCGGGTTTTTTCTTCTTTTCTTCTTTCTTCCACACGCCTGGTGGGCGGTGCCACCCGATCACAAGGGCTGGCAAGGCTTTCGGAGCCTGGGGAGCGGACACCCGCAGAAAGGGTGGCCAGGCGGCCCGGTCCGGGTTTTTTCTTCCTTTCTTCTTTCTTTCATACGCCTGGTGGGCGGTGCCACCCGATCACAAGGGCTGGCAAGGCTTTCGGAGCCTGGGGAGCGGACACCCGCACAAAGGGTGGCCAGGCGGCCCGGTCCGGGTTTTTTCTTCTTTTCTTCTTTCTTTCACTCGCCTGGTGGGCGGTGCCACCCGATCACAAGGGCTGGCAAGGCTTTCGGAGCCTGGGGAGCGGACACCCGCAGAAAGGGTGGCCAGGCGGCCCGGTCCGGGTTTTTTCTTCTTTTCTTCTTTCTTTCACTCGCCTGGTGGGCGGTGCCACCCGATCACAAGGGCTGGCAAGGCTTTCGGAGCCTGGGGAGCGGACACCCGCAGAAAGGGTGGCCAGGCGGCCCGGTCCGGGTTTTTTGTTTTTTCTTCTTTTCTTCTTTCTTTCACACGCCTGGTGGGCGGTGCCACCCGATCACAAGGGCTGGCAAGGCTTTCGGAGCCTGGGGAGCGGACACCCGCAGAAAGGGTGGCCAGGCGGCCCGGTCTGGGTTTTTTCTTCTTTTCTTCTTTCTTTCACACGCCTGGTGGGCGGTGCCACCCGATCACAAGGGCTGGCAAGGCTTTCGGAGCCTGGGGAGCGGACACCCGCACAAAGGGTGGCCAGGTGGCCCGGTCCGGGTTTTTTCTTCTTTTCTTCTTTCTTTCACACGCCTGGTGGGCGGTGCCACCCGATCACAAGGGCTGGCAAGGCTTTCGGAGCCTGGGGAGCGGACACCCGCAGAAAGGGTGGCCAGGCGGCCCGGACCGGGTTTTTTCTTCTTTTCTTCTTTCTTCCACACGCCTGGTGGGCGGTGCCACCCGATCACAAGGGCTGGCAAGGCTTTCGGAGCCTGGGGAGCGGACACCCGCAGAAAGGGTGGCCAGGCGGCCCGGACCGGGTTTTTTCTTCTTTTCTTCTTTCTTCCACACGCCTGGTGGGCGGTGCCACCCGATCACAAGGGCTGGCAAGGCTTTCGGAGCCTGGGGAGCGGACACCCGCACAAAGGGTGGCCAGGCGGCCCGGTCCGGGTTTTTTCTTCTTTTCTTCTTTCTTTCACACGCCTGGTGGGCGGTGCCACACGATCACAAGGGCTGGCAAGGCTTTCGGAGCCTGGGGAGCGGACACCCGCAGAAAGGGTGGCCAGGCGGCCCGGTCTGGGTTTTTTCTTCTTTTCTTCTTTCTTTCACACGCCTGGTGGGCGGTGCCACCCGATCACAAGGGCTGGCAAGGCTTTCGGAGCCTGGGGAGCGGACACCCGCACAAAGGGTGGCCAGGCGGCCCGGTCCGGGTTTTTTCTTCTTTTCTTCTTTCTTTCACTCGCCTGGTGGGCGGTGCCACCCGATCACAAGGGCTGGCAAGGCTTTCGGAGCCTGGGGAGCGGACACCCGCACAAAGGGTGGCCAGGCGGCCCGGTCCGGGTTTTTTGTTTTTTCTTCTTTTCTTCTTTCTTTCACACGCCTGGTGGGCGGTGCCACCCGATCACAAGGGCTGGCAAGGCTTTCGGAGCCTGGGGAGCGGACACCCGCACAAAAGGTGGCCAGGCGGCCCGGTCCGGGTTTTTTCTTCTTTTCTTCTTTCTTTCACTCGCCTGGTGGGCGGTGCCACCCGATCACAAGGGCTGGCAAGGCTTTCGGAGCCTGGGGAGCGGACACCCGCACAAAGGGTGGCCAGGCGGCCCGGACTGGGTTTTTTCTTCTTTTCTTCTTTCTTTCACACGCCTGGTGGGCGGTGCCACCCGATCACAAGGGCTGGCAAGGCTTTCGGAGCCTGGGGAGCGGACACCCGCAGAAAGGGTGGCCAGGCGGCCCGGTCCGGGATTTTTCTTCTTTTCTTCTTTCTTTCACACGCCTGGTGGGCGGTGCTACCCGATCACAAGGGCTGGCAAGGCTTTCGGAGCCTGGGGAGCGGACACCCGCAGAAAGGGTGGCCAGGCGGCCCGGTCTGGGTTTTTTCTTCTTTTCTTCTTTCTTTCACACGCCTGGTGGGTCGTGCCACCCGATCACAAGGGCTGGCAAGGCTTTCGGAGCCTGGGGAGCGGACACCCGCACAAAGGGTGGCCAGGCGGCCCGGTCCGGGTTTTTTGTTTTTTCTTCTTTTCTTCTTTCTTTCACACGCCTGGTGGGCGGTGCCACCCGATCACAAGGGCTGGCAAGGCTTTCGGAGCCTGGGGAGCGGACACCCGCAGAAAGGGTGGCCAGGCGGCCCGGTCTGGGTTTTTTCTTCTTTTCTTCTTTCTTTCACACGCCTGGTGGGCGGTGCCACCCGATCACAAGGGCTGGCAAGGCTTTCGGAGCCTGGGGAGCGGACACCCGCACAAAGGGTGGCCAGGCGGCCCGGTCCGGGTTTTTTGTTTTTTCTTCTTTTCTTCTTTCTTTCACACGCCTGGTGGGCGGTGCCACCCGATCACAAGGGCTGGCAAGGCTTTCGGAGCCTGGGGAGCGGACACCCGCACAAAGGGTGGCCAGGCGGCCCGGTCCGGGTTTTTTCTTCTTTTCTTCTTTCTTTTACTCGCCTGGTGGGCGGTGCCACCCGATCACAAGGGCTGGCAAGGCTTTCGGAGCCTGGGGAGCGGACACCCGCACAAAGGGTGGCCAGGCGGCCCGGTCCGGGTTTTTTCTTCTTTTCTTCTTTCTTTCACTCGCCTGGTGGGCGGTGCCACCCGATCACAAGGGCTGGCAAGGCTTTCGGAGCCTGGGGAGCGGACACCCGCACAAAGGGTGGCCAGGCGGCCCGGTCCGGGTTTTTTCTTCTTTTCTTCTTTCTTTCACTCGCCTGGTGGGCGGTGCCACCCGATCACAAGGGCTGGCAAGGCTTTCGGAGCCTGGGGAGCGGACACCCGCACAAAGGGTGGCCAGGCGGCCCGGTCCGGGATTTTTCTTCTTTTCTTCTTTCTTTCACTCGCCTGGTGGGCGGTGCCACCCGATCACAAGGGCTGGCAAGGCTTTCGGAGCCTGGGGAGCGGACACCCGCACAAAGGGTGGCCAGGCGGCCCGGTCCGGGTTTTTTGTTCTTTCTTCTTTTCTTCTTTCTTTCACTCGCCTGGTGGGCGGTGCCACCCGATCACAAGGGCTGGCAAGGCTTTCGGAGCCTGGGGAGCGGACACCCGCACAAAGGGTGGCCAGGCGGCCCGGTCCGGGTTTTTTCTTCTTTTCTTCTTTCTTTCACTCGCCTGGTGGGCGGTGCCACTCGATCACAAGGGCTGGCAAGGCTTTCGGAGCCTGGGGAGCGGACACCCGCACAAAGGGTGGCCAGGCGGCCCGGTCCGGGTTTTTTGTTTTTTCTTCTTTCTTTCACACGCCTGGTGGGCGGTGCCACCCGATCACAAGGGCTGGCAAGGCTTTCGGAGCCTGGGGAGCGGACACCCGCAGAAAGGGTGGCCAGGCGGCCCGGTCCGGGTTTTTTCTTCTTTTCTTCTTTCTTTCACACGCCTGGTGGGCGGTGCCACCCGATCACAAGGGCTGGCAAGGCTTTCGGAGCCTGGGGAGCGGACACCCACAGAAAGGGTGGCCAGGCGGCCCGGACAGGGTTTTTTCTTCTTTTCTTCTTTCTTCCACACGCCTGGTGGGCGGTGCCACCCGATCACAAGGGCTGGCAAGGCTTTCGGAGCCTGGGGAGCGGACACCCGCAGAAAGGGTGGCCAGGCGGCCCGGTCCGGGTTTTTTCTTCTTTTCTTCTTTCTTTCACACGCCTGGTGGGCGGTGCTACCCGATCACAAGGGCTGGCAAGGCTTTCGGAGCCTGGGGAGCGGACACCCGCAGAAAGGGTGGCCAGGCGGCCCGGTCCGGGTTTTTTCTTCTTTTCTTCTTTCTTTCACACGCCTGGTGGGCGGTGCCACCCGATCACAAGGGCTGGCAAGGCTTTCGGAGTCTGGGGAGCGGACACCCGCACAAAGGGTGGCCAGGCGGCCCGGTCCGGGTTTTTTCTTCTTTTCTTCTTTCTTTCACTCGCCTGGTGGGCGGTGCCACCCGATCACAAGGGCTGGCAAGGCTTTCGGAGCCTGGGGAGCGGACACCCGCACAAAGGGTGGCCAGGCGGCCCGGTCCGGGTTTTTTCTTCTTTTCTTCTTTCTTTCACACGCCTGGTGGGCGGTGCCACCCGATCACAAGGGCTGGCAAGGCTTTCGGAGCCTGTGGAGCGGACACCCGCACAAAGGGTGGCCAGGCGGCCCGGTCCGGGTTTTTTCTTCTTTTCTTCTTTCTTTCACACGCCTGGTGGGCGGTGCCACCCGATCACAAGGGCTGGCAAGGCTTTCGGAGCCTGGGGAGCGGACACCCGCACAAAGGGTGGCCAGGCGGCCCGGTCCGGGTTTTTTGTTTTTTCTTCTTTTCTTCTTTCTTTCACACGCCTGGTGGGCGGTGCCACCCGATCACAAGGGCTGGCAAGGCTTTCGGAGCCTGGGGAGCGGACACCCGCACAAAGGGTGGCCAGGCGGCCCGGTCCGGGTTTTTTGTTTTTTCTTCTTTTCTTCTTTCTTTCACACGCCTGGTGGGCGGTGCCACCCGATCACAAGGGCTGGCAAGGCTTTCGGAGCCTGGGGAGCGGACACCCGCACAAAGGGTGGCCAGGCGGCCCGGTCCGGGTTTTTTCTTCTTTTCTTCTTTCTTTCACTCGCCTGGTGGGCGGTGCCACCCGATCACAAGGGCTGGCAAGGCTTTCGGAGCCTGGGGAGCGGACACCCGCACAAAGGGTGGCCAGGCGGCCCGGTCCGGGTTTTTTCTTCTTTTCTTCTTTCTTTCACTCGCCTGGTGGGCGGTGCCACCCGATCACAAGGGCTGGCAAGGCTTTCGGAGCCTGGGGAGCGGACACCCGCACAAAGGGTGGCCAGGCGGCCCGGTCCGGGTTTTTTGTTTTTTCTTCTTTCTTTCACACGCCTGGTGGGCGGTGCCACCCGATCACAAGGGCTGGCAAGGCTTTCGGAGCCTGGGGAGCGGACACCCGCAGAAAGGGTGGCCAGGCGGCCCGGTCCGGGTTTTTTCTTCTTTTCTTCTTTCTTTCACACGCCTGGTGGGCGGTGCCACCCGATAACAAGGGCTGGCAAGGCTTTCGGAGCCTGGGGAGCGGACACCCGCAGAAAGGGTGGCCAGGCGGCCCGGACCGGGTTTTTTCTTCTTTTCTTCTTTCTTCCACACGCCTGGTGGGCGGTGCCACCCGATCACAAGGGCTGGCAAGGCTTTCGGAGCCTGGGGAGCGGACACCCGCAGAAAGGGTGGCCAGGTGGCCCGGTCCGGGTTTTTTCTTCTTTTCTTCTTTCTTTCACACGCCTGGTGGGCGGTGCCACCCGATCACAAGGGCTGGCAAGGCTTTCGGAGCCTGGGGAGCGGACACCCGCAGAAAGGGTGGCCAGGCGGCCCGGTCCGGGTTTTTTCTTCTTTTCTTCTTTCTTTCACACGCCTGGTGGGCGGTGCCACCCGATCACAAGGGCTGGCAAGGCTTTCGGAGCCTGGGGAGCGGACACCCACACAAAGGGTGGCCAGGCGGCCCGGTCCGGGTTTTTTCTTCTTTTCTTCTTTCTTTCACTCGCCTGGTGGGCGGTGCCACCCGATCACAAGGGCTGGCAAGGCTTTCGGAGCCTGGGGAGCGGACACCCGCACAAAGGGTGGCCAGGCGGCCCGGTCCGGGATTTTTCTTCTTTTCTTCTCTTTCACACGCCTGGTGGGCGGTGCCACCCGATCACAAGGGCTGGCAAGGCTTTCGGAGCCTGGGGAGCGGACACCCGCACAAAGGGTGGCCAGGCGGCCCGGTCCGGGTTTTTTCTTCTTTTCTTCTTTCTTTCATACGCCTGGTGGGCGATGCCACCCGATCACAAGGGCTGGCAAGGCTTTCGGAGCCTGGGGAGCGGACACCCGCACAAAGGGTGGCCAGGCGGCCCGGTCCGGGTTTTTTCTTCTTTTCTTCTTTCTTTCACTCGCCTGGTGGGCGGTGCCACCCGATCACAAGGGCTGGCAAGGCTTTCGGAGCCTGGGGAGCGGACACCCGCACAAAGGGTGGCCAGGCGGCCCGGTCCGGGTTTTTTCTTCTTTTCTTCTTTCGTTCACTCGCCTGGTGGGCGGTGCCACCCGATCACAAGGGCTGGCAAGGCTTTCGGAGCCTGGGGAGCGGACACCCGCACAAAGGGTGGCCAGGCGGCCCGGTCCGGGTTTTTTGTTTTTTCTTCTTTCTTTCACACGCCTGGTGGGCGGTGCCACCCGATCACAAGGGCTGGCAAGGCTTTCGGAGCCTGGGGAGCGGACACCCGCAGAAAGGGTGGCCAGGCGGCCCGGTCTGGGTTTTTTCTTCTTTTCTTCTTTCTTTCACTCGCCTGGTGGGCGGCGCCACCCGATCACAAGGGCTGGCAAGGCTTTCGGAGCCTGGGGAGCGGACACCCGCAGAAAGGGTGGCCAGGCGGCCCGGACCGGGTTTTTTCTTCTTTTCTTCTTTCTTCCACACGCCTGGTGGGCGGTGCCACCCGATCACAAGGGCTGGCAAGGCTTTCGGAGCCTGGGGAGCGGACACCCGCAGAAAGGGTGGCCAGGCGGCCCGGTCCGGGTTTTTTCTTCTTTTCTTCTTTCTTTCACACGCCTGGTGGGCGGTGCTACCCGATCACAAGGGCTGGCAAGGCTTTCGGAGCCTGGGGAGCGGACACCCGCAGAAAGGGTGGCCAGGCGGCCCGGTCCGGGTTTTTTCTTCTTTTCTTCTTTCTTTCACACGCCTGGTGGGCGGTGCCACCCGATCACAAGGGCTGGCAAGGCTTTCGGAGCCTGGGGAGCGGACACCCGCACAAAGGGTGGCCAGGCGGCCCGGTCCGGGTTTTTTCTTCTTTTCTTCTTTCTTTCACTCGCCTGGTGGGCGGTGCCACCCGATCACAAGGGCTGGCAAGGCTTTCGGAGCCTGGGGAGCGGACACCCGCACAAAGGGTGGCCAGGCGGCCCGGTCCGGGATTTTTCTTCTTTTCTTCTTTCTTTCACTCGCCTGGTGGGCGGTGCCACCCGATCACAAGGGCTGGCAAGGCTTTCGGAGCCTGGGGAGCGGACACCCGCACAAAGGGTGGCCAGGCGGCCCGGTCCGGGTTTTTTGTTTTTTCTGCTTTTCTTCTTTCTTTCACTCGCCTGGTGGGCGGTGCCACCCGATCACAAGGGCTGGCAAGGCTTTCGGAGCCTGGGGAGCGGACACCCGCAGAAAGGGTGGCCAGGCGGCCCGGTCCGGGTTTTTTCTTCTTTTCTTCTTTCTTTCACTCGCCTGGTGGGCGGCGCCACCCGATCACAAGGGCTGGCAAGGCTTTCGGAGCCTGGGGAGCGGACACCCGCAGAAAGGGTGGCCAGGCGGCCCGGACCGGGTGTTTTCTTCTTTTCTTCTTTCTTCCACACGCCTGGTGGGCGGTGCCACCCGATCACAAGGGCTGGCAAGGCTTTCGGAGCCTGGGGAGCGGACACCCGCAGAAAGGGTGGCCAGGCGGCCCGGTCCGGGTTTTTTCTTCTTTTCTTCTTTCTTTCACACGCCTGGTGGGCGGTGCTACCCGATCACAAGGGCTGGCAAGGCTTTCGGAGCCTGGGGAGCGGACACCCGCAGAAAGGGTGGCCAGGCGGCCCGGTCCGGGTTTTTTCTTCTTTTCTTCTTTCTTTCACACGCCTGGTGGGCGGTGCCACCCGATCACAAGGGCTGGCAAGGCTTTCGGAGCCTGGGGAGCGGACACCCGCACAAAGGGTGGCCAGGCGGCCCGGTCCGGGTTTTTTCTTCTTTTCTTCTTTCTTTCACTCGCCTGGTGGGCGGTGCCACCCGATCACAAGGGCTGGCAAGGCTTTCGGAGCCTGGGGAGCGGACACCCGCACAAAGGGTGGCCAGGCGGCCCGGTCCGGGATTTTTCTTCTTTTCTTCTTTCTTTCACTCGCCTGGTGGGCGGTGCCACCCGATCACAAGGGCTGGCAAGGCTTTCGGAGCCTGGGGAGCGGACACCCGCACAAAGGGTGGCCAGGCGGCCCGGTCCGGGTTTTTTGTTTTTTCTGCTTTTCTTCTTTCTTTCACTCGCCTGGTGGGCGGTGCCACCCGATCACAAGGGCTGGCAAGGCTTTCGGAGCCTGGGGAGCGGACACCCGCACAAAGGGTGGCCAGGCGGCCCGGTCCGGGTTTTTTCTTCTTTTCTTCTTTCTTTCATACGCCTGGTGGGCGATGCCACCCGATCACAAGGGCTGGCAAGGCTTTCGGAGCCTGGGGAGCGGACACCCGCACAAAGGGTGGCCAGGCGGCCCGGTCCGGGTTTTTTCTTCTTTTCTTCTTTCTTTCACTCGCCTGGTGGGCGGTGCCACCCGATCACAAGGGCTGGCAAGGCTTTCGGAGCCTGGGGAGCGGACACCCGCACAAAGGGTGGCCAGGCGGCCCGGTCCGGGTTTTTTCTTCTTTTCCTCTTTCGTTCACTCGCCTGGTGGGCGGTGCCACCCGATCACAAGGGCTGGCAAGGCTTTCGGAGCCTGGGGAGCGGACACCCGCACAAAGGGTGGCCAGGCGGCCCGGTCCGGGTTTTTTGTTTTTTCTTCTTTCTTTCACACGCCTGGTGGGCGGTGCCACCCGATCACAAGGGCTGGCAAGGCTTTCGGAGCCTGGGGAGCGGACACCCGCAGAAAGGGTGGCCAGGCGGCCCGGTCCGGGTTTTTTCTTCTTTTCTTCTTTCTTTCACTCGCCTGGTGGGCGGCGCCACCCGATCACAAGGGCTGGCAAGGCTTTCGGAGCCTGGGGAGCGGACACCCGCAGAAAGGGTGGCCAGGCGGCCCGGACCGGGTTTTTTCTTCTTTTCTTCTTTCTTCCACACGCCTGGTGGGCGGTGCCACCCGATCACAAGGGCTGGCAAGGCTTTCGGAGCCTGGGGAGCGGACACCCGCAGAAAGGGTGGCCAGGCGGCCCGGTCCGGGTTTTTTCTTCTTTTCTTCTTTCTTTCACACGCCTGGTGGGCGGTGCTACCCGATCACAAGGGCTGGCAAGGCTTTCGGAGCCTGGGGAGCGGACACCCGCAGAAAGGGTGGCCAGGCGGCCCGGTCCAGGTTTTTTCTTCTTTTCTTCTTTCTTTCACACGCCTGGTGGGCGGTGCCACCCGATCACAAGGGCTGGCAAGGCTTTCGGAGCCTGGGGAGCGGACACCCGCACAAAGGGTGGCCAGGCGGCCCGGTCCGGGTTTTTTGTTTTTTCTTCTTTCTTTCACACGCCTGGTGGGCGGTGCCACCCGATCACAAGGGCTGGCAAGGCTTTCGGAGCCTGGGGAGCGGACACCCACACAAAGGGTGGCCAGGCGGCCCGGTCCGGGTTTTTTCTTCTTTTCTTCTTTCTTTCACTCGCCTGGTGGGCGGTGCCACCCGATCACAAGGGCTGGCAAGGCTTTCGGAGCCTGGGGAGCGGACACCCGCACAAAGGGTGGCCAGGCGGCCCGGTCCGGGTTTTTTGTTTTTTCTTCTTTTCTTCTTTCTTTCACTCGCCTGGTGGGCGGTGCCACCCGATCACAAGGGCTGGCAAGGCTTTCGGAGCCTGGGGAGCGGACACCCGCAGAAAGGGTGGCCAGGCGGCCCGGTCCGGGTTTTTTCTTCTTTTCTTCTTTCTTTCATACGCCTGGTGGGCGATGCCACCCGATCACAAGGGCTGGCAAGGCTTTCGGAGCCTGGGGAGCGGACACCCGCACAAAGGGTGGCCAGGCGGCCCGGTCCGGGTTTTTTCTTCTTTTCTTCTTTCTTTCACTCGCCTGGTGGGCGATGCCACCCGATCACAAGGGCTGGCAAGGCTTTCGGAGCCTGGGGAGCGGACACCCGCACAAAGGGTGGCCAGGCGGCCCGGTCCGGGTTTTTTGTTTTTTCTTCTTTTCTTCTTTCTTTCACACGCCTGGTGGGCGGTGCCACCCGATCACAAGGGCTGGCAAGGCTGTCGGAGCCTGGGGAGCGGACACCCGCACAAAGGGTGGCCAGGCGGCCCGGACCGGGTTTTTTCTTCTTTTCTTCTTTCTTCCACACGCCTGGTGGGCGGTGCCACCCGATCACAAGGGCTGGCAAGGCTTTCGGAGCCTGGGGAGCGGACACCCGCACAAAGGGTGGCCAGGCGGCCCGGTCCGGGTTTTTTCTTCTTTTCTTCTTTCTTTCACTCGCCTGGTGGGCGGTGCCACCCGATCACAAGGGCTGGCAAGGCTTTCGGAGCCTGGGGAGCGGACACCCGCACAAAGGGTGGCCAGGCGGCCCGGTCCGGGTTTTTTGTTTTTTCTTCTTTTCTTCTTTCTTTCACTCGCCTGGTGGGCGGTGCCACCCGATCACAAGGGCTGGCAAGGCTTTCGGAGCCTGGGGAGCGGACACCCGCAGAAAGGGTGGCCAGGCGGCCCGGTCCGGGTTTTTTCTTCTTTTCTTCTTTCTTTCATACGCCTGGTGGGCGATGCCACCCGATCACAAGGGCTGGCAAGGCTTTCGGAGCCTGGGGAGCGGACACCCGCACAAAGGGTGGCCAGGCGGCCCGGTCTGGGTTTTTTCTTCTTTTCTTCTTTCTTTCACTCGCCTGGTGGGCGATGCCACCCGATCACAAGGGCTGGCAAGGCTTTCGGAGCCTGGGGAGCGGACACCCGCACAAAGGGTGGCCAGGCGGCCCGGTCCGGGTTTTTTGTTTTTTCTTCTTTTCTTCTTTCTTTCACACGCCTGGTGGGCGGTGCCACCCGATCACAAGGGCTGGCAAGGCTTTCGGAGCCTGGGGAGCGGACACCCGCACAAAGGGTGGCCAGGCGGCCCGGTCCGGGTTTTTTCTTCTTTTCTTCTTTCTTTCACTCGCCTGGTGGGCGGTGCCACCCGATCACAAGGGCTGGCAAGGCTTTCGGAGCCTGGGGAGCGGACACCCGCAGAAAGGGTGGCCATGCGACCCGGTCAGGGTTTTTTGTTTTTTCTTCTTTTCTTCTTTCTTTCACACGCCTGGTGGGCGGTGCCACCCGATCACAAGGGCTGGCAAGGCTTTCGGAGCCTGGGGAGCGGACACCCGCACAAAGGGTGGCCAGGCGGCCCGGACCGGGTTTTTTCTTCTTTTCTTCTTTCTTCCACACGCCTGGTGGGCGGTGCCACCCGATCACAAGGGCTGGCAAGGCTTTCGGAGCCTGGGGAGCGGACACCCGCACAAAGGGTGGCCAGGCGGCCCGGTCCGGGTTTTTTCTTCTTTTCTTCTTTCTTTCACTCGCCTGGTGGGCGGTGCCACCCGATCACAAGGGCTGGCAAGGCTTTCGGAGCCTGGGGAGCGGACACCCGCAGAAAGGGTGGCCAGGCGGCCCGGTCCGGGTTTTTTCTTCTTTTCTTCTTTCTTTCACACGCCTGGTGGGCGGTGCTACCCGATCACAAGGGCTGGCAAGGCTTTCGGAGCCTGGGGAGCGGACACCCGCAGAAAGGGTGGCCAGGCGGCCCGGTCCGGGTTTTTTCTTCTTTTCTTCTTTCTTTCACACGCCTGGTGGGCGGTGCCACCCGATCACAAGGGCTGGCAAGGCTTTCGGAGCCTGGGGAGCGGACACCCGCACAAAGGGTGGCCAGGCGGCCCGGTCCGGGTTTTTTCTTCTTTTCTTCTTTCTTTCACTCGCCTGGTGGGCGGTGCCACCCGATCACAAGGGCTGGCAAGGCTTTCGGAGCCTGGGGAGCGGACACCCGCACAAAGGGTGGCCAGGCGGCCCGGTCCGGGATTTTTCTTCTTTTCTTCTTTCTTTCACTCGCCTGGTGGGCGGTGCCACCCGATCACAAGGGCTGGCAAGGCTTTCGGAGCCTGGGGAGCGGACACCCGCACAAAGGGTGGCCAGGCGGCCCGGTCCGGGTTTTTTGTTTTTTCTGCTTTTCTTCTTTCTTTCACTCGCCTGGTGGGCGGTGCCACCCGATCACAAGGGCTGGCAAGGCTTTCGGAGCCTGGGGAGCGGACACCCGCACAAAGGGTGGCCAGGCGGCCCGGTCCGGGTTTTTTCTTCTTTTCTTCTTTCTTTCATACGCCTGGTGGGCGATGCCACCCGATCACAAGGGCTGGCAAGGCTTTCGGAGCCTGGGGAGCGGACACCCGCACAAAGGGTGGCCAGGCGGCCCGGTCCGGGTTTTTTCTTCTTTTCTTCTTTCTTTCACTCGCCTGGTGGGCGGTGCCACCCGATCACAAGGGCTGGCAAGGCTTTCGGAGCCTGGGGAGCGGACACCCGCACAAAGGGTGGCCAGGCGGCCCGGTCCGGGTTTTTTCTTCTTTTCTTCTTTCGTTCACTCGCCTGGTGGGCGGTGCCACCCGATCACAAGGGCTGGCAAGGCTTTCGGAGCCTGGGGAGCGGACACCCGCAGAAAGGGTGGCCAGGCGGCCCGGACCGGGTTTTTTCTTCTTTTCTTCTTTCTTCCACACGCCTGGTGGGCGGTGCCACCCGATCACAAGGGCTGGCAAGGCTTTCGGAGCCTGGGGAGCGGACACCCGCAGAAAGGGTGGCCAGGCGGCCCGGTCCGGGTTTTTTCTTCTTTTCTTCTTTCTTTCACACGCCTGGTGGGCGGTGCTACCCGATCACAAGGGCTGGCAAGGCTTTCGGAGCCTGGGGGAGCGGACACCCGCAGAAAGGGTGGCCAGGCGGCCCGGTCCAGGTTTTTTCTTCTTTTCTTCTTTCTTTCACACGCCTGGTGGGCGGTGCCACCCGATCACAAGGGCTGGCAAGGCTTTCGGAGCCTGGGGAGCGGACACCCGCACAAAGGGTGGCCAGGCGGCCCGGTCCGGGTTTTTTGTTTTTTCTTCTTTCTTTCACACGCCTGGTGGGCGGTGCCACCCGATCACAAGGGCTGGCAAGGCTTTCGGAGCCTGGGGAGCGGACACCCACACAAAGGGTGGCCAGGCGGCCCGGTCCGGGTTTTTTCTTCTTTTCTTCTTTCTTTCACTCGCCTGGTGGGCGGTGCCACCCGATCACAAGGGCTGGCAAGGCTTTCGGAGCCTGGGGAGCGGACACCCGCACAAAGGGTGGCCAGGCGGCCCGGTCCGGGTTTTTTGTTTTTTCTTCTTTTCTTCTTTCTTTCACTCGCCTGGTGGGCGGTGCCACCCGATCACAAGGGCTGGCAAGGCTTTCGGAGCCTGGGGAGCGGACACCCGCAGAAAGGGTGGCCAGGCGGCCCGGTCCGGGTTTTTTCTTCTTTTCTTCTTTCTTTCATACGCCTGGTGGGCGATGCCACCCGATCACAAGGGCTGGCAAGGCTTTCGGAGCCTGGGGAGCGGACACCCGCACAAAGGGTGGCCAGGCGGCCCGGTCCGGGTTTTTTCTTCTTTTCTTCTTTCTTTCACTCGCCTGGTGGGCGATGCCACCCGATCACAAGGGCTGGCAAGGCTTTCGGAGCCTGGGGAGCGGACACCCGCACAAAGGGTGGCCAGGCGGCCCGGTCCGGGTTTTTTGTTTTTTCTTCTTTTCTTCTTTCTTTCACACGCCTGGTGGGCGGTGCCACCCGATCACAAGGGCTGGCAAGGCTGTCGGAGCCTGGGGAGCGGACACCCGCACAAAGGGTGGCCAGGCGGCCCGGACCGGGTTTTTTCTTCTTTTCTTCTTTCTTCCACACGCCTGGTGGGCGGTGCCACCCGATCACAAGGGCTGGCAAGGCTTTCGGAGCCTGGGGAGCGGACACCCGCACAAAGGGTGGCCAGGCGGCCCGGTCCGGGTTTTTTCTTCTTTTCTTCTTTCTTTCACTCGCCTGGTGGGCGGTGCCACCCGATCACAAGGGCTGGCAAGGCTTTCGGAGCCTGGGGAGCGGACACCCGCACAAAGGGTGGCCAGGCGGCCCGGTCCGGGTTTTTTGTTTTTTCTTCTTTTCTTCTTTCTTTCACTCGCCTGGTGGGCGGTGCCACCCGATCACAAGGGCTGGCAAGGCTTTCGGAGCCTGGGGAGCGGACACCCGCAGAAAGGGTGGCCAGGCGGCCCGGTCCGGGTTTTTTCTTCTTTTCTTCTTTCTTTCATACGCCTGGTGGGCGATGCCACCCGATCACAAGGGCTGGCAAGGCTTTCGGAGCCTGGGGAGCGGACACCCGCACAAAGGGTGGCCAGGCGGCCCGGTCCGGGTTTTTTCTTCTTTTCTTCTTTCTTTCACTCGCCTGGTGGGCGATGCCACCCGATCACAAGGGCTGGCAAGGCTTTCGGAGCCTGGGGAGCGGACACCCGCACAAAGGGTGGCCAGGCGGCCCGGTCCGGGTTTTTTGTTTTTTCTTCTTTTCTTCTTTCTTTCACACGCCTGGTGGGCGGTGCCACCCGATCACAAGGGCTGGCAAGGCTGTCGGAGCCTGGGGAGCGGACACCCGCACAAAGGGTGGCCAGGCGGCCCGGACCGGGTTTTTTCTTCTTTTCTTCTTTCTTCCACACGCCTGGTGGGCGGTGCCACCCGATCACAAGGGCTGGCAAGGCTTTCGGAGCCTGGGGAGCGGACACCCGCACAAAGGGTGGCCAGGCGGCCCGGTCCGGGTTTTTTCTTCTTTTCTTCTTTCTTTCACTCGCCTGGTGGGCGGTGCCACCCGATCACAAGGGCTGGCAAGGCTTTCGGAGCCTGGGGAGCGGACACCCGCAGAAAGGGTGGCCATGCGACCCGGTCAGGGTTTTTTGTTTTTTCTTCTTTTCTTCTTTCTTTCACACGCCTGGTGGGCGGTGCCACCCGATCACAAGGGCTGGCAAGGCTTTCGGAGCCTGGGGAGCGGACACCCGCACAAAGGGTGGCCAGGCGGCCCGGACCGGGTTTTTTCTTCTTTTCTTCTTTCTTCCACACGCCTGGTGGGCGGTGCCACCCGATCACAAGGGCTGGCAAGGCTTTCGGAGCCTGGGGAGCGGACACCCGCACAAAGGGTGGCCAGGCGGCCCGGTCCGGGTTTTTTCTTCTTTTCTTCTTTCTTTCACTCGCCTGGTGGGCGGTGCCACCCGATCACAAGGGCTGGCAAGGCTTTCGGAGCCTGGGGAGCGGACACCCGCAGAAAGGGTGGCCATGCGGCCCGGTCCGGGTTTTTTGTTTTTTCTTCTTTTCTTCTTTCTTTCACACGCCTGGTGGGCGGTGCCACCCGATCACAAGGGCTGGCAAGGCTTTCGGAGCCTGGGGAGCGGACACCCGCACAAAGGGTGGCCAGGCGGCCCGGTCCGGGTTTTTTCTTCTTTTCTTCTTTCTTTCACACGCCTGGTGGGCGGTGCCACACGATCACAAGGGCTGGCAAGGCTTTCGGAGCCTGGGGAGCGGACACCCGCAGAAAGGGTGGCCAGGCGGCCCCGTCTGGGTTTTTTCTTCTTTTCTCCTGTCTTTCACACGCCTGGTGGGCGGTGCCACCCGATCACAAGGGCTGGCAAGGCTTTCGGAGCCTGGGGAGCGGACACCCGCACAAAGGGTGGCCAGGCGGCCCGGTCCGGGTTTTTTGTTTTTTCTTCTTTTCTTCTTTCTTTCACACGCCTGGTGGGCGGTGCCACCCGATCACAAGGGCTGGCAAGGCTTTCGGAGCCTGGGGAGCGGACACCCGCACAAAGGGTGGCCAGGCGGCCCGGACCGGGTTTTTTCTTCTTTTCTTCTTTCTTCCACACGCCTGGTGGGCGGTGCCACCCGATCACAAGGGCTGGCAAGGCTTTCGGAGCCTGGGGAGCGGACACCCGCAGAAAGGGTGGCCAGGCGGCCCGGTCCGGGTTTTTTCTTCTTTTCTTCTTTCTTTCACACGCCTGGTGGGCGGTGCCACCCGATCACAAGGGCTGGCAAGGCTTTCGGAGCCTGGGGAGCGGACACCCGCGCAAAGGGTGGCCAGGCGGCCCGGACCGGGTTTTTTCTTCTTTTCTTCTTTCTTCCACACGCCTGGTGGGCGGTGCCACCCGATCACAAGGGCTGGCAAGGCTTTCGGAGCCTGGGGAGCGGACACCCGCACAAAGGGTGGCCAGGCGGCCCGGTCCGGGTTTTTTCTTCTTTTCTTCTTTCTTTCACTCGCCTGGTGGGCGGTGCCACCCGATCACAAGGGCTGGCAAGGCTTTCGGAGCCTGGGGAGCGGACACCCGCACAAAGGGTGGCCAGGCGGCCCGGTCCGGGTTTTTTCTTCTTTTCTTCTTTCTTTCACACGCCTGGTGGGCGGTGCCACCCGATCACAAGGGCTGGCAAGGCTTTCGGAGCCTGGGGAGCGGACACCCGCAGAAAGGGTGGCCAGGCGGCCCGGACCGGGTTTTTTCTTCTTTTCTTCTTTCTTCCACACGCCTGGTGGGCGGTGCCACCCGATCACAAGGGCTGGCAAGGCTTTCGGAGCCTGGGGAGCGGACACCCGCAGAAAGGGTGGCCAGGCGGCCCGGTCCGGGTTTTTTGTTTTTTCTTCTTTTCTTCTTTCTTTCACACGCCTGGTGGGCGGTGCCACCCGATCACAAGGGCTGGCAAGGCTTTCGGAGCCTGGGGAGCGGACACCCGCACAAAGGGTGGCCAGGCGGCCCGGTCCGGGTTTTTTGTTTTTTCTTCTTTTCTTCTTTCTTTCACACGCCTGGTGGGCGGTGCCACCCGATCACAAGGGCTGGCAAGGCTGTCGGAGCCTGGGGAGCGGACACCCGCACAAAGGGTGGCCAGGCGGCCCGGACCGGGTTTTTTCTTCTTTTCTTCTTTCTTCCACACGCCTGGTGGGCGGTGCCACCCGATCACAAGGGCTGGCAAGGCTTTCGGAGCCTGGGGAGCGGACACCCGCACAAAGGGTGGCCAGGCGGCCCGGTCCGGGTTTTTTCTTCTTTTCTTCTTTCTTTCACTCGCCTGGTGGGCGGTGCCACCCGATCACAAGGGCTGGCAAGGCTTTCGGAGCCTGGGGAGCGGACACCCGCACAAAGGGTGGCCAGGCGGCCCGGTCCGGGTTTTTTGTTTTTTCTTCTTTTCTTCTTTCTTTCACTCGCCTGGTGGGCGGTGCCACCCGATCACAAGGGCTGGCAAGGCTTTCGGAGCCTGGGGAGCGGACACCCGCAGAAAGGGTGGCCAGGCGGCCCGGTCCGGGTTTTTTCTTCTTTTCTTCTTTCTTTCATACGCCTGGTGGGCGATGCCACCCGATCACAAGGGCTGGCAAGGCTTTCGGAGCCTGGGGAGCGGACACCCGCACAAAGGGTGGCCAGGCGGCCCGGTCCGGGTTTTTTCTTCTTTTCTTCTTTCTTTCACTCGCCTGGTGGGCGATGCCACCCGATCACAAGGGCTGGCAAGGCTTTCGGAGCCTGGGGAGCGGACACCCGCACAAAGGGTGGCCAGGCGGCCCGGTCCGGGTTTTTTGTTTTTTCTTCTTTTCTTCTTTCTTTCACACGCCTGGTGGGCGGTGCCACCCGATCACAAGGGCTGGCAAGGCTGTCGGAGCCTGGGGAGCGGACACCCGCACAAAGGGTGGCCAGGCGGCCCGGACCGGGTTTTTTCTTCTTTTCTTCTTTCTTCCACACGCCTGGTGGGCGGTGCCACCCGATCACAAGGGCTGGCAAGGCTTTCGGAGCCTGGGGAGCGGACACCCGCACAAAGGGTGGCCAGGCGGCCCGGTCCGGGTTTTTTCTTCTTTTCTTCTTTCTTTCACTCGCCTGGTGGGCGGTGCCACCCGATCACAAGGGCTGGCAAGGCTTTCGGAGCCTGGGGAGCGGACACCCGCAGAAAGGGTGGCCATGCGACCCGGTCAGGGTTTTTTGTTTTTTCTTCTTTTCTTCTTTCTTTCACACGCCTGGTGGGCGGTGCCACCCGATCACAAGGGCTGGCAAGGCTTTCGGAGCCTGGGGAGCGGACACCCGCACAAAGGGTGGCCAGGCGGCCCGGACCGGGTTTTTTCTTCTTTTCTTCTTTCTTCCACACGCCTGGTGGGCGGTGCCACCCGATCACAAGGGCTGGCAAGGCTTTCGGAGCCTGGGGAGCGGACACCCGCACAAAGGGTGGCCAGGCGGCCCGGTCCGGGTTTTTTCTTCTTTTCTTCTTTCTTTCACTCGCCTGGTGGGCGGTGCCACCCGATCACAAGGGCTGGCAAGGCTTTCGGAGCCTGGGGAGCGGACACCCGCAGAAAGGGTGGCCATGCGGCCCGGTCCGGGTTTTTTGTTTTTTCTTCTTTTCTTCTTTCTTTCACACGCCTGGTGGGCGGTGCCACCCGATCACAAGGGCTGGCAAGGCTTTCGGAGCCTGGGGAGCGGACACCCGCACAAAGGGTGGCCAGGCGGCCCGGTCCGGGTTTTTTCTTCTTTTCTTCTTTCTTTCACACGCCTGGTGGGCGGTGCCACACGATCACAAGGGCTGGCAAGGCTTTCGGAGCCTGGGGAGCGGACACCCGCAGAAAGGGTGGCCAGGCGGCCCCGTCTGGGTTTTTTCTTCTTTTCTCCTGTCTTTCACACGCCTGGTGGGCGGTGCCACCCGATCACAAGGGCTGGCAAGGCTTTCGGAGCCTGGGGAGCGGACACCCGCACAAAGGGTGGCCAGGCGGCCCGGTCCGGGTTTTTTGTTTTTTCTTCTTTTCTTCTTTCTTTCACACGCCTGGTGGGCGGTGCCACCCGATCACAAGGGCTGGCAAGGCTTTCGGAGCCTGGGGAGCGGACACCCGCACAAAGGGTGGCCAGGCGGCCCGGACCGGGTTTTTTCTTCTTTTCTTCTTTCTTCCACACGCCTGGTGGGCGGTGCCACCCGATCACAAGGGCTGGCAAGGCTTTCGGAGCCTGGGGAGCGGACACCCGCAGAAAGGGTGGCCAGGCGGCCCGGTCCGGGTTTTTTCTTCTTTTCTTCTTTCTTTCACACGCCTGGTGGGCGGTGCCACCCGATCACAAGGGCTGGCAAGGCTTTCGGAGCCTGGGGAGCGGACACCCGCGCAAAGGGTGGCCAGGCGGCCCGGACCGGGTTTTTTCTTCTTTTCTTCTTTCTTCCACACGCCTGGTGGGCGGTGCCACCCGATCACAAGGGCTGGCAAGGCTTTCGGAGCCTGGGGAGCGGACACCCGCACAAAGGGTGGCCAGGCGGCCCGGTCCGGGTTTTTTCTTCTTTTCTTCTTTCTTTCACTCGCCTGGTGGGCGGTGCCACCCGATCACAAGGGCTGGCAAGGCTTTCGGAGCCTGGGGAGCGGACACCCGCACAAAGGGTGGCCAGGCGGCCCGGTCCGGGTTTTTTCTTCTTTTCTTCTTTCTTTCACACGCCTGGTGGGCGGTGCCACCCGATCACAAGGGCTGGCAAGGCTTTCGGAGCCTGGGGAGCGGACACCCGCAGAAAGGGTGGCCAGGCGGCCCGGACCGGGTTTTTTCTTCTTTTCTTCTTTCTTCCACACGCCTGGTGGGCGGTGCCACCCGATCACAAGGGCTGGCAAGGCTTTCGGAGCCTGGGGAGCGGACACCCGCAGAAAGGGTGGCCAGGCGGCCCGGTCCGGGTTTTTTGTTTTTTCTTCTTTTCTTCTTTCTTTCACACGCCTGGTGGGCGGTGCCACCCGATCACAAGGGCTGGCAAGGCTTTCGGAGCCTGGGGAGCGGACACCCGCACAAAGGGTGGCCAGGCGGCCCGGTCCGGGTTTTTTCTTCTTTTCTTCTTTCTTTCACACGCCTGGTGGGCGGTGCCACACGATCACAAGGGCTGGCAAGGCTTTCGGAGCCTGGGGAGCGGACACCCGCAGAAAGGGTGGCCATGCGGCCCGGTCTGGGTTTTTTCTTCTTTTCTTCTTTCTTTCACACGCCTGGTGGGCGGTGCCACCCGATCACAAGGGCTGGCAAGGCTTTCGGAGCCTGGGGAGCGGACACCCGCACAAAGGGTGGCCAGGCGGCCCGGTCCGGGATTTTTCTTCTTTTCTTCTTTCTTTCACTCGCCTGGTGGGCGGTGCCACCCGATCACAAGGGCTGGCAAGGCTTTCGGAGCCTGGGGAGCGGACACCCGCACAAAGGGTGGCCAGGCGGCCCGGTCCGGGTTTTTTGTTCTTTCTTCTTTTCTTCTTTCTTTCACTCGCCTGGTGGGCGGTGCCACCCGATCACAAGGGCTGGCAAGGCTTTCGGAGCCTGGGGAGCGGACACCCGCAGAAAGGGTGGCCAGGCGGCCCGGTCCGGGTTTTTTCTTCTTTTCTTCTTTCTTTCATACGCCTGGTGGGCGATGCCACCCGATCACAAGGGCTGGCAAGGCTTTCGGAGCCTGGGGAGCGGACACCCGCACAAAGGGTGGCCAGGCGGCCCGGTCCGGGTTTTTTCTTCTTTTCTTCTTTCTTTCACTCGCCTGGTGGGCGGTGCCACCCGATCACAAGGGCTGGCAAGGCTTTCGGAGCCTGGGGAGCGGACACCCGCACAAAGGGTGGCCAGGCGGCCCGGTCCGGGTTTTTTCTTCTTTTCTTCTTTCTTTCACTCGCCTGGTGGGCGGTGCCACTCGATCACAAGGGCTGGCAAGGCTTTCGGAGCCTGGGGAGCGGACACCCGCACAAAGGGTGGCCAGGCGGCCCGGTCCGGGTTTTTTGTTTTTTCTTCTTTCTTTCACACGCCTGGTGGGCGGTGCCACCCGATCACAAGGGCTGGCAAGGCTTCCGGAGCCTGGGGAGCGGACACCCGCACAAAGGGTGGCCAGGCGGCCCGGTCCGGGTTTTTTCTTCTTTCTTTCACTCGCCTGGTGGGCGGTGCCACCCGATCACAAGGGCTGGCAAGGCTTTCGGAGCCTGGGGAGCGGACACCCGCAGAAAGGGTGGCCATGCGGCCCGGTCCGGGTTTTTTGTTTTTTCTTCTTTTCTTCTTTCTTTCACACGCCTGGTGGGCGGTGCCACCCGATCACAAGGGTTGGCAAGGCTTTCGGAGCCTGGGGAGCGGACACCCGCACAAAGGGTGGCCAGGCGGCCCGGTCCGGGTTTTTTCTTATTTTCTTCTTTCTTTCACTCGCCTGGTGGGCGGTGCCACCCGATCACAAGGGCTGGCAAGGCTTTCGGAGCCTGGGGAGCGGACACCCGCACAAAGGGTGGCCAGGCGGCCCGGTCCGGGTTTTTTCTTCTTTTCTTCTTTCTTTCACACGCCTGGTGGGCGGTGCCACCCGATCACAAGGGCTGGCAAGGCTTTCGGAGCCTGGGGAGCGGACACCCGCACAAAGGGTGGCCAGGCGGCCCGGTCCGGGTTTTTTCTTCTTTTCTTCTTTCTTTCACACGCCTGGTGGGCGGTGCCACCCGATCACAAGGGCTGGCAAGGCTTTCGGAGCCTGGGGAGCGGACACCCGCACAAAGGGTGGCCAGGCGGCCCGGTCCGGGTTTTTTGTTTTTTCTTCTTTTCTTCTTTCTTTCACACGCCTGGTGGGCGGTGCCACCCGATCACAAGGGCTGGCAAGGCTTTCGGAGCCTGGGGAGCGGACACCCGCACAAAGGGTGGCCAGGCGGCCCGGTCCGGGTTTTTTCTTCTTTTCTTCTTTCTTTCACTCGCCTGGTGGGCGGTGCCACCCGATCACAAGGGCTGGCAAGGCTTTCGGAGCCTGGGGAGCGGACACCCGCACAAAGGGTGGCCAGGCGGCCCGGTCCGGGTTTTTTCTTCTTTTCTTCTTTCTTTCACACGCCTGGTGGGCGGTGCCACCCGATCACAAGGGCTGGCAAGGCTTTCGGAGCCTGGGGAGCGGACACCCGCACAAAGGGTGGCCAGGCGGCCCGGTCTGGGTTTTTTCTTCTTTTCTTCTTTCTTTCACACGCCTGGTGGGTCGTGCCACCCGATCACAAGGGCTGGCAAGGCTTTCGGAGCCTGGGGAGCGGACACCCGCACAAAGGGTGGCCAGGCGGCCCGGTCCGGGTTTTTTTGTTTTTTCTTCTTTTCTTCTTTCTTTCACACGCCTGGTGGGCGGTGCCACCCGATCACAAGGGCTGGCAAGGCTTTCGGAGCCTGGGGAGCGGACACCCGCACAAAGGGTGGCCAGGCGGCCCGGTCCGGGTTTTTTGTTTTTTCTTCTTTTCTTCTTTCTTTCACACGCCTGGTGGGCGGTGCCACCCGATCACAAGGGCTGGCAAGGCTTTCGGAGCCTGGGGAGCGGACACCCGCACAAAGGGTGGCCAGGCGGCCCGGTCCGGGTTTTTTCTTCTTTTCTTCTTTCTTTTACTCGCCTGGTGGGCGGTGCCACCCGATCACAAGGGCTGGCAAGGCTTTCGGAGCCTGGGGAGCGGACACCCGCACAAAGGGTGGCCAGGCGGCCCGGTCCGGGTTTTTTCTTCTTTTCTTCTTTCTTTCACACGCCTGGTGGGCGGTGCCACCCGATCACAAGGGCTGGCAAGGCTTTCGGAGCCTGGGGAGCGGACACCCGCAGAAAGGGTGGCCAGGCGGCCCGGTCCGGGTTTTTTCTTCTTTTCTTCTTTCTTTCATACGCCTGGTGGGCGGTGCCACCCGATCACAAGGGCTGGCAAGGCTTTCGGAGCCTGGGGAGCGGACACCCGCACAAAGGGTGGCCAGGCGGCCCGGTCCGGGTTTTTTCTTCTTTTCTTCTTTCTTTCACTCGCCTGGTGGGCGGTGCCACCCGATCACAAGGGCTGGCAAGGCTTTCGGAGCCTGGGGAGCGGACACCCGCACAAAGGGTGGCCAGGCGGCCCGGTCCGGGTTTTTTGTTTTTTCTTCTTTTCTTCTTTCTTTCACACGCCTGGTGGGCGGTGCCACCCGATCACAAGGGCTGGCAAGGCTTTCGGAGCCTGGGGAGCGGACACCCGCAGAAAGGGTGGCCAGGCGGCCCGGACCGGGTTTTTTCTTCTTTTCTTCTTTCTTCCACACGCCTGGTGGGCGGTGCCACCCGATCACAAGGGCTGGCAAGGCTTTCGGAGCCTGGGGAGCGGACACCCGCACAAAGGGTGGCCAGGCGGCCCGGTCCGGGTTTTTTCTTCTTTTCTTCTTTCTTTCACTCGCCTGGTGGGCGGTGCCACCCGATCACAAGGGCTGGCAAGGCTTTCGGAGCCTGGGGAGCGGACACCCGCACAAAGGGTGGCCAGGCGGCCCGGTCCGGGTTTTTTGTTTTTTCTTCTTTTCTTCTTTCTTTCACACGCCTGGTGGGCGGTGCCACCCGATCACAAGGGCTGGCAAGGCTTTCGGAGCCTGGGGAGCGGACACCCGCACAAAGGGTGGCCAGGCGGCCCGGTCCGGGTTTTTTGTTTTTTCTTCTTTTCTTCTTTCTTTCACACGCCTGGTGGGCGGTGCCACCCGATCACAAGGGCTGGCAAGGCTTTCGGAGCCTGGGGAGCGGACACCCGCACAAAAGGTGGCCAGGCGGCCCGGTCCGGGTTTTTTCTTCTTTTCTTCTTTCTTTCACTCGCCTGGTGGGCGGTGCCACCCGATCACAAGGGCTGGCAAGGCTTTCGGAGCCTGGGGAGCGGACACCCGCACAAAGGGTGGCCAGGCGGCCCGGACTGGGTTTTTTCTTCTTTTCTTCTTTCTTTCACACGCCTGGTGGGCGGTGCCACCCGATCACAAGGGCTGGCAAGGCTTTCGGAGCCTGGGGAGCGGACACCCGCAGAAAGGGTGGCCAGGCGGCCCGGTCCGGGATTTTTCTTCTTTTCTTCTTTCTTTCACACGCCTGGTGGGCGGTGCTACCCGATCACAAGGGCTGGCAAGGCTTTCGGAGCCTGGGGAGCGGACACCCGCAGAAAGGGTGGCCAGGCGGCCCGGTCTGGGTTTTTTCTTCTTTTCTTCTTTCTTTCACACGCCTGGTGGGTCGTGCCACCCGATCACAAGGGCTGGCAAGGCTTTCGGAGCCTGGGGAGCGGACACCCGCACAAAGGGTGGCCAGGCGGCCCGGTCCGGGTTTTTTGTTTTTTCTTCTTTTCTTCTTTCTTTCACACGCCTGGTGGGCGGTGCCACCCGATCACAAGGGCTGGCAAGGCTTTCGGAGCCTGGGGAGCGGACACCCGCACAAAGGGTGGCCAGGCGGCCCGGTCCGGGTTTTTTGTTTTTTCTTCTTTTCTTCTTTCTTTCACACGCCTGGTGGGCGGTGCCACCCGATCACAAGGGCTGGCAAGGCTTTCGGAGCCTGGGGAGCGGACACCCGCACAAAGGGTGGCCAGGCGGCCCGGTCCGGGTTTTTTGTTTTTTCTTCTTTTCTTCTTTCTTTCACACACCTGGTGGGCGGTGCCACCCGATCACAAGGGCTGGCAAGGCTTTCGGAGCCTGGGGAGCGGACACCCGCACAAAAGGTGGCCAGGCGGCCCGGTCCGGGTTTTTTCTTCTTTTCTTCTTTCTTTCACTCGCCTGGTGGGCGGTGCCACCCGATCACAAGGGCTGGCAAGGCTTTCGGAGCCTGGGGAGCGGACACCCGCACAAAGGGTGGCCAGGCGGCCCGGACTGGGTTTTTTCTTCTTTTCTTCTTTCTTTCACTCGCCTGGTGGGCGGTGCCACCCGATCACAAGGGCTGGCAAGGCTTTCGGAGCCTGGGGAGCGGACACCCGCAGAAAGGGTGGCCAGGCGGCCCGGTCCGGGATTTTTCTTCTTTTCTTCTTTCTTTCACACGCCTGGTGGGCGGTGCTACCCGATCACAAGGGCTGGCAAGGCTTTCGGAGCCTGGGGAGCGGACACCCGCAGAAAGGGTGGCCAGGCGGCCCGGTCTGGGTTTTTTCTTCTTTTCTTCTTTCTTTCACACGCCTGGTGGGTCGTGCCACCCGATCACAAGGGCTGGCAAGGCTTTCGGAGCCTGGGGAGCGGACACCCGCACAAAGGGTGGCCAGGCGGCCCGGTCCGGGTTTTTTGTTTTTTCTTCTTTTCTTCTTTCTTTCACACGCCTGGTGGGCGGTGCCACCCGATCACAAGGGCTGGCAAGGCTTTCGGAGCCTGGGGAGCGGACACCCGCAGAAAGGGTGGCCAGGCGGCCCGGTCTGGGTTTTTTCTTCTTTTCTTCTTTCTTTCACACGCCTGGTGGGCGGTGCCACCCGATCACAAGGGCTGGCAAGGCTTTCGGAGCCTGGGGAGCGGACACCCGCACAAAGGGTGGCCAGGCGGCCCGGTCCGGGTTTTTTGTTTTTTCTTCTTTTCTTCTTTCTTTCACACGCCTGGTGGGCGGTGCCACCCGATCACAAGGGCTGGCAAGGCTTTCGGAGCCTGGGGAGCGGACACCCGCACAAAGGGTGGCCAGGCGGCCCGGTCCGGGTTTTTTCTTCTTTTCTTCTTTCTTTTACTCGCCTGGTGGGCGGTGCCACCCGATCACAAGGGCTGGCAAGGCTTTCGGAGCCTGGGGAGCGGACACCCGCACAAAGGGTGGCCAGGCGGCCCGGTCCGGGTTTTTTCTTCTTTTCTTCTTTCTTTCACTCGCCTGGTGGGCGGTGCCACCCGATCACAAGGGCTGGCAAGGCTTTCGGAGCCTGGGGAGCGGACACCCGCACAAAGGGTGGCCAGGCGGCCCGGTCCGGGTTTTTTCTTCTTTTCTTCTTTCTTTCACTCGCCTGGTGGGCGGTGCCACCCGATCACAAGGGCTGGCAAGGCTTTCGGAGCCTGGGGAGCGGACACCCGCAGAAAGGGTGGCCAGGCGGCCCGGTCCGGGTTTTTTCTTCTTTTCCTCTTTCTTTCATACGCCTGGTGGGCGATGCCACCCGATCACAAGGGCTGGCAAGGCTTTCGGAGCCTGGGGAGCGGACACCCGCACAAAGGGTGGCCAGGCGGCCCGGTCCGGGTTTTTTCTTCTTTTCTTCTTTCTTTCACTCGCCTGGTGGGCGGTGCCACTCGATCACAAGGGCTGGCAAGGCTTTCGGAGCCTGGGGAGCGGACACCCGCACAAAGGGTGGCCAGGCGGCCCGGTCCGGGTTTTTTGTTTTTTCTTCTTTCTTTCACACGCCTGGTGGGCGGTGCCACCCGATCACAAGGGCTGGCAAGGCTTTCGGAGCCTGGGGAGCGGACACCCGCAGAAAGGGTGGCCAGGCGGCCCGGTCCGGGTTTTTTCTTCTTTTCTTCTTTCTTTCACTCGCCTGGTGGGCGGCGCCACCCGATCACAAGGGCTGGCAAGGCTTTCGGAGCCTGGGGAGCGGACACCCGCAGAAAGGGTGGCCAGGCGGCCCGGACCGGGTTTTTTCTTCTTTTCTTCTTTCTTCCACACGCCTGGTGGGCGGTGCCACCCGATCACAAGGGCTGGCAAGGCTTTCGGAGCCTGGGGAGCGGACACCCGCAGAAAGGGTGGCCAGGCGGCCCGGTCCGGGTTTTTTCTTCTTTTCTTCTTTCTTTCACACGCCTGGTGGGCGGTGCTACCCGATCACAAGGGCTGGCAAGGCTTTCGGAGCCTGGGGAGCGGACACCCGCAGAAAGGGTGGCCAGGCGGCCCGGTCCAGGTTTTTTCTTCTTTTCTTCTTTCTTTCACACGCCTGGTGGGCGGTGCCACCCGATCACAAGGGCTGGCAAGGCTTTCGGAGCCTGGGGAGCGGACACCCGCACAAAGGGTGGCCAGGCGGCCCGGTCCGGGTTTTTTGTTTTTTCTTCTTTCTTTCACACGCCTGGTGGGCGGTGCCACCCGATCACAAGGGCTGGCAAGGCTTTCGGAGCCTGGGGAGCGGACACCCACACAAAGGGTGGCCAGGCGGCCCGGTCCGGGTTTTTTCTTCTTTTCTTCTTTCTTTCACTCGCCTGGTGGGCGGTGCCACCCGATCACAAGGGCTGGCAAGGCTTTCGGAGCCTGGGGAGCGGACACCCGCACAAAGGGTGGCCAGGCGGCCCGGTCCGGGTTTTTTGTTTTTTCTTCTTTTCTTCTTTCTTTCACTCGCCTGGTGGGCGGTGCCACCCGATCACAAGGGCTGGCAAGGCTTTCGGAGCCTGGGGAGCGGACACCCGCAGAAAGGGTGGCCAGGCGGCCCGGTCCGGGTTTTTTCTTCTTTTCTTCTTTCTTTCATACGCCTGGTGGGCGATGCCACCCGATCACAAGGGCTGGCAAGGCTTTCGGAGCCTGGGGAGCGGACACCCGCACAAAGGGTGGCCAGGCGGCCCGGTCCGGGTTTTTTCTTCTTTTCTTCTTTCTTTCACTCGCCTGGTGGGCGGTGCCACCCGATCACAAGGGCTGGCAAGGCTTTCGGAGCCTGGGGAGCGGACACCCGCACAAAGGGTGGCCAGGCGGCCCGGTCCGGGTTTTTTCTTCTTTTCTTCTTTCGTTCACTCGCCTGGTGGGCGGTGCCACCCGATCACAAGGGCTGGCAAGGCTTTCGGAGCCTGGGGAGCGGACACCCGCACAAAGGGTGGCCAGGCGGCCCGGTCCGGGTTTTTTGTTTTTTCTTCTTTCTTTCACACGCCTGGTGGGCGGTGCCACCCGATCACAAGGGCTGGCAAGGCTTTCGGAGCCTGGGGAGCGGACACCCGCAGAAAGGGTGGCCAGGCGGCCCGGTCCGGGTTTTTTCTTCTTTTCTTCTTTCTTTCACTCGCCTGGTGGGCGGCGCCACCCGATCACAAGGGCTGGCAAGGCTTTCGGAGCCTGGGGAGCGGACACCCGCAGAAAGGGTGGCCAGGCGGCCCGGACCGGGTTTTTTCTTCTTTTCTTCTTTCTTCCACACGCCTGGTGGGCGGTGCCACCCGATCACAAGGGCTGGCAAGGCTTTCGGAGCCTGGGGAGCGGACACCCGCAGAAAGGGTGGCCAGGCGGCCCGGTCCGGGTTTTTTCTTCTTTTCTTCTTTCTTTCACACGCCTGGTGGGCGGTGCTACCCGATCACAAGGGCTGGCAAGGCTTTCGGAGCCTGGGGAGCGGACACCCGCAGAAAGGGTGGCCAGGCGGCCCGGTCCAGGTTTTTTCTTCTTTTCTTCTTTCTTTCACACGCCTGGTGGGCGGTGCCACCCGATCACAAGGGCTGGCAAGGCTTTCGGAGCCTGGGGAGCGGACACCCGCACAAAGGGTGGCCAGGCGGCCCGGTCCGGGTTTTTTGTTTTTTCTTCTTTCTTTCACACGCCTGGTGGGCGGTGCCACCCGATCACAAGGGCTGGCAAGGCTTTCGGAGCCTGGGGAGCGGACACCCGCAGAAAGGGTGGCCAGGCGGCCCGGTCCGGGTTTTTTCTTCTTTTCTTCTTTCTTTCACACGCCTGGTGGGCGGTGCCACCCGATCACAAGGGCTGGCAAGGCTTTCGGAGCCTGGGGAGCGGACACCCGCAGAAAGGGTGGCCAGGCGGCCCGGACCGGGTTTTTTCTTCTTTTCTTCTTTCTTCCACACGCCTGGTGGGCGGTGCCACCCGATCACAAGGGCTGGCAAGGCTTTCGGAGCCTGGGGAGCGGACACCCGCAGAAAGGGTGGCCAGGCGGCCCGGTCCGGGTTTTTTCTTCTTTTCTTCTTTCTTTCACACGCCTGGTGGGCGGTGCCACCCGATCACAAGGGCTGGCAAGGCTTTCGGAGCCTGGGGAGCGGACACCCGCACAAAGGGTGGCCAGGCGGCCCGGTCCGGGTTTTTTCTTCTTTTCTTCTTTCTTTCACACGCCTGGTGGGCGGTGCCACCCGATCACAAGGGCTGGCAAGGCTTTCGGAGCCTGGGGAGCGGACACCCGCACAAAGGGTGGCCATGCGGCCCGGTCTGGGTTTTTTCTTCTTTTCTTCTTTCTTTCACACGCCTGGTGGGCGGTGCCACCCGATCACAAGGGCTGGCAAGGCTTTCGGAGCCTGGGGAGCGGACACCCGCACAAAGGGTGGCCAGGCGGCCCGGTCCGGGTTTTTTGTTTTTTCTTCTTTTCTTCTTTCTTTCACACACCTGGTGGGCGGTGCCACCCGATCACAAGGGCTGGCAAGGCTTTCGGAGCCTGGGGAGCGGACACCCGCACAAAGGGTGGCCAGGCGGCCCGGTCCGGGTTTTTTCTTCTTTTCTTCTTTCTTTCACTTGCCTGGTGGGCGGTGCCACCCGATCACAAGGGCTGGCAAGGCTTTCGGAGCCTGGGGAGCGGACACCCCCAGAAAGGGTGGCCAGGCGGCCCGGTCCGGGTTTTTTCTTCTTTTCTTCTTTCTTTCACACGCCTGGTGGGCGGTGCCACCCGATCACAAGGGCTGGCAAGGCTTTCGGAGCCTGGGGAGCGGACACCCACACAAAGGGTGGCCAGGCGGCCCGGTCTGGGTTTTTTCTTCTTTTCTTCTTTCTTTCACACGCCTGGTGGGCGGTGCCACCCGATCACAAGGGCTGGCAAGGCTTTCGGAGCCTGGGGAGCGGACACCCGCACAAAGGGTGGCCAGGCGGCCCGGTCCGGGTTTTTTCTTCTTTTCTTCTTTCTTTCACACGCCTGGTGGGCGGTGCCACCCGATCACAAGGGCTGGCAAGGCTTTCGGAGCCTGGGGAGAGGACACCCGCACAAAGGGTGGCCAGGCGGCCCGGTCCGGGTTTTTTCTTCTTTTCTTCTTTCTTTCACTCGCCTGGTGGGCGGTGCCACCCGATCACAAGGGCTGGCAAGGCTTTCGGAGCCTTGGGAGCGGACACCCGCACAAAGGGTGGCCAGGCGGCCCGGTCCGGGTTTTTTCTTCTTTTCTTCTTTCTTCCACATGCCTGGTGGGCGGTGCCACCCGATCACAAGGGCTGGCAAGGCTTTCGGAGCCTGGGGAGCGGACACCCGCACAAAGGGTGGCCAGGCGGCCCGGTCCGGGTTTTTTCTTCTTTTCTTCTTTCTTTCACTCGCCTGGTGGGCGGTGCCACCCGATCACAAGGGCTGGCAAGGCTTTCGGAGCCTGGGGAGCGGACACCCGCAGAAAGGGTGGCCATGCGGCCCGGTCTGGGTTTTTTCTTCTTTTCTTCTTTCTTTCACACGCCTGGTGGGCGGTGCCACCCGATCACAAGGGCTGGCAAGGCTTTCGGAGCCTGGGGAGCGGACACCCGCACAAAGGGTGGCCAGGCGGCCCGGTCCGGGTTTTTTGTTTTTTCTTCTTTTCTTCTTTCTTTCACACACCTGGTGGGCGGTGCCACCCGATCACAAGGGCTGGCAAGGCTTTCGGAGCCTGGGGAGCGGACACCCGCACAAAGGGTGGCCAGGCGGCCCGGTCCGGGTTTTTTGTTTTTTCTTCTTTTCTTCTTTCTTTCACACGCCTGGTGGGCGGTGCCACCCGATCACAAATGCTGGCAAGGCTTTCGGAGCCTGGGGAGCGGACACCCACACAAAGGGTGGCCAGGCGGCCCGGTCCGGGTTTTTTCTTCTTTCACACGCCTGGTGGGCGGTGCCACCCGATCACAAGGGCTGGCAAGGCTTTCGGAGCCTGGGGAGCGGACACCCGCACAAAGGGGGGCCAGGCGGCCCGGTCCGGGTTTTTTCTTCTTTTCTTCTTTCTTTCACACGCCTGGTGGGCGGTGCCACACGATCACAAGGGCTGGCAAGGCTTTCGGAGCCTGGGGAGCGGACACCCGCAGAAAGGGTGGCCAGGCGGCCCGGTCTGGGTTTTTTCTTCTTTTCTTCTTTCTTTCACACGCCTGGTGGGCGGTGCCACCCGATCACAAGGGCTGGCAAGGCTTTCGGAGCCTGGGGAGCGGACACCCGCACAAAGGGTGGCCAGGCGGCCCGGTCCGGGTTTTTTCTTCTTTTCTTCTTTCTTTCACACGCCTGGTGGGCGGTGCCACCCGATCACAAGGGCTGGCAAGGCTTTCGGAGCCTGGGGAGAGGACACCCGCACAAAGGGTGGCCAGGCGGCCCGGTCCGGGTTTTTTCTTCTTTTCTTCTTTCTTTCACTCGCCTGGTGGGCGGTGCCACCCGATCACAAGGGCTGGCAAGGCTTTCGGAGCCTTGGGAGCGGACACTCGCACAAAGGGTGGCCAGGCGGCCCGGTCCGGGTTTTTTCTTCTTTTCTTCTTTCTTTCACACGCCTGGTGGGCGGTGCCACCCGATCACAAGGGCTGGCAAGGCTTTCGGAGCCTGGGGAGCGGACACCCGCAGAAAGGGTGGCCAGGCGGCCCGGTCTGGGTTTTTTCTTCTTTTCTTCTTTCTTTCACACGCCTGGTGGGCGGTGCCACCCGATCACAAGGGCTGGCAAGGCTTTCGGAGCCTGGGGAGCGGACACCCGCACAAAGGGTGGCCAGGCGGCCCGGACCGGGTTTTTTCTTCTTTTCTTCTTTCTTTCACACGCCTGGTGGGCGGTGCCACCCGATCACAAGGGCTGGCAAGGCTTTCGGAGCCTGGGGAGCGGACACCCGCACAAAGGGTGGCCAGGCGGCCCGGACCGGGTTTTTTCTTCTTTTCTTCTTTCTTTCACACGCCTGGTGGGCGGTGCGACCCGATCACAAGGGCTGGCAAGGCTTTCGGAGCCTGGGGAGCGGACACCCGCACAAAGGGTGGCCAGGCGGCCCGGTCCGGGTTTTTTGTTTTTTCTTCTTTTCTTCTTTCTTTCACACGCCTGGTGGGCGGTGCCACCCGATCACAAGGGCTGGCAAGGCTTTCGGAGCCTGGGGAGCGGACACCCGCACAAAGGGTGGCCAGGCGGCCCGGTCCGGGTTTTTTCTTCTTTTCTTCTTTCTTTTACTCGCCTGGTGGGCGGTGCCACCCGATCACAAGGGCTGGCAAGGCTTTCGGAGCCTGGGGAGCGGACACCCGCACAAAGGGTGGCCAGGCGGCCCGGTCCGGGATTTTTCTTCTTTTCTTCTTTCTTTCACTCGCCTGGTGGGCGTTGCCACCCGATCACAAGGGCTGGCAAGGCTTTCGGAGCCTGGGGAGCGGACACCCGCACAAAGGGTGGCCAGGCGGCCCGGTCCGGGTTTTTTCTTCTTTTCTTCTTTCTTTCACTCGCCTGGTGGGCGTTGCCACCCGATCACAAGGGCTGGCAAGGCTTTCGGAGCCTGGGGAGCGGACACCCGCACAAAGGGTGGCCAGGCGGCCCGGTCCGGGTTTTTTGTTTTTTCTTCTTTTCTTCTTTCTTTCACACGCCTGGTGGGCGGTGCCACCCGATCACAAATGCTGGCAAGGCTTTCGGAGCCTGGGGAGCGGACACCCACACAAAGGGTGGCCAGGCGGCCCGGTCCGGGTTTTTTCTTCTTTCACACGCCTGGTGGGCGGTGCCACCCGATCACAAGGGCTGGCAAGGCTTTCGGAGCCTGGGGAGCGGACACCCGCACAAAGGGGGGCCAGGCGGCCCGGTCCGGGTTTTTTCTTCTTTTCTTCTTTCTTTCACACGCCTGGTGGGCGGTGCCACACGATCACAAGGGCTGGCAAGGCTTTCGGAGCCTGGGGAGCGGACACCCGCAGAAAGGGTGGCCAGGCGGCCCGGTCTGGGTTTTTTCTTCTTTTCTTCTTTCTTTCACACGCCTGGTGGGCGGTGCCACCCGATCACAAGGGCTGGCAAGGCTTTCGGAGCCTGGGGAGCGGACACCCGCACAAAGGGTGGCCAGGCGGCCCGGTCCGGGTTTTTTCTTCTTTTCTTCTTTCTTTCACTCGCCTGGTGGGCGGTGCCACCCGATCACAAGGGCTGGCAAGGCTTTCGGAGCCTGGGGAGCGGACACCCGCAGAAAGGGTGGCCATGCGGCCCGGTCTGGGTTTTTTCTTCTTTTCTTCTTTCTTTCACACGCCTGGTGGGCGGTGCCACCCGATCACAAGGGCTGGCAAGGCTTTCGGAGCCTGGGGAGCGGACACCCGCACAAAGGGTGGCCAGGCGGCCCGGTCCGGGTTTTTTGTTTTTTCTTCTTTTCTTCTTTCTTTCACACACCTGGTGGGCGGTGCCACCCGATCACAAGGGCTGGCAAGGCTTTCGGAGCCTGGGGAGCGGACACCCGCACAAAGGGTGGCCAGGCGGCCCGGTCCGGGTTTTTTGTTTTTTCTTCTTTTCTTCTTTCTTTCACACGCCTGGTGGGCGGTGCCACCCGATCACAAATGCTGGCAAGGCTTTCGGAGCCTGGGGAGCGGACACCCGCACAAAGGGTGGCCAGGCGGCCCGGTCCGGGTTTTTTCTTCTTTCACACGCCTGGTGGGCGGTGCCACCCGATCACAAGGGCTGGCAAGGCTTTCGGAGCCTGGGGAGCGGACACCCGCACAAAGGGTGGCCAGGCGGCCCGGTCCGGGTTTTTTGTTTTTTCTTCTTTTCTTCTTTCTTTCACACACCTGGTGGGCGGTGCCACCCGATCACAAGGGCTGGCAAGGCTTTCGGAGCCTGGGGAGCGGACACCCGCACAAAGGGTGGCCAGGCGGCCCGGTCCGGGTTTTTTGTTTTTTCTTCTTTTCTTCTTTCTTTCACACGCCTGGTGGGCGGTGCCACCCGATCACAAATGCTGGCAAGGCTTTCGGAGCCTGGGGAGCGGACACCCGCACAAAGGGTGGCCAGGCGGCCCGGTCCGGGTTTTTTCTTCTTTCACACGCCTGGTGGGCGGTGCCACCCGATCACAAGGGCTGGCAAGGCTTTCGGAGCCTGGGGAGCGGACACCCGCACAAAGGGGGCCAGGCGGCCCGGTCCGGGTTTTTTCTTCTTTTCTTCTTTCTTTCACACGCCTGGTGGGCGGTGCCACACGATCACAAGGGCTGGCAAGGCTTTCGGAGCCTGGGGAGCGGACACCCGCAGAAAGGGTGGCCAGGCGGCCCGGTCTGGGTTTTTTCTTCTTTTCTTCTTTCTTTCACACGCCTGGTGGGCGGTGCCACCCGATCACAAGGGCTGGCAAGGCTTTCGGAGCCTGGGGAGCGGACACCCGCACAAAGGGTGGCCAGGCGGCCCGGTCCGGGTTTTTTCTTCTTTTCTTCTTTCTTTCACACGCCTGGTGGGCGGTGCCACCCGATCACAAGGGCTGGCAAGGCTTTCGGAGCCTGGGGAGAGGACACCCGCACAAAGGGTGGCCAGGCGGCCCGGTCCGGGTTTTTTCTTCTTTTCTTCTTTCTTTCACTCGCCTGGTGGGCGGTGCCACCCGATCACAAGGGCTGGCAAGGCTTTCGGAGCCTTGGGAGCGGACACCCGCACAAAGGGTGGCCAGGCGGCCCGGTCCGGGTTTTTTCTTCTTTTCTTCTTTCTTTCACACGCCTGGTGGGCGGTGCCACCCGATCACAAGGGCTGGCAAGGCTTTCGGAGCCTGGGGAGCGGACACCCGCAGAAAGGGTGGCCAGGCGGCCCGGTCTGGGTTTTTTCTTCTTTTCTTCTTTCTTTCACACGCCTGGTGGGCGGTGCCACCCGATCACAAGGGCTGGCAAGGCTTTCGGAGCCTGGGGAGCGGACACCCGCACAAAGGGTGGCCAGGCGGCCCGGACCGGGTTTTTTCTTCTTTTCTTCTTTCTTTCACACGCCTGGTGGGCGGTGCCACCCGATCACAAGGGCTGGCAAGGCTTTCGGAGCCTGGGGAGCGGACACCCGCACAAAGGGTGGCCAGGCGGCCCGGACCGGGTTTTTTCTTCTTTTCTTCTTTCTTTCACACGCCTGGTGGGCGGTGCGACCCGATCACAAGGGCTGGCAAGGCTTTCGGAGCCTGGGGAGCGGACACCCGCACAAAGGGTGGCCAGGCGGCCCGGTCCGGGTTTTTTGTTTTTTCTTCTTTTCTTCTTTCTTTCACACGCCTGGTGGGCGGTGCCACCCGATCACAAGGGCTGGCAAGGCTTTCGGAGCCTGGGGAGCGGACACCCGCACAAAGGGTGGCCAGGCGGCCCGGTCCGGGTTTTTTCTTCTTTTCTTCTTTCTTTTACTCGCCTGGTGGGCGGTGCCACCCGATCACAAGGGCTGGCAAGGCTTTCGGAGCCTGGGGAGCGGACACCCGCACAAAGGGTGGCCAGGCGGCCCGGTCCGGGTTTTTTCTTCTTTTCTTCTTTCTTTCACTCGCCTGGTGGGCGTTGCCACCCGATCACAAGGGCTGGCAAGGCTTTCGGAGCCTGGGGAGCGGACACCCGCACAAAGGGTGGCCAGGCGGCCCGGTCCGGGTTTATTGTTTTTTCTTCTTTTCTTCTTTCTTTCACACGCCTGGTGGGCGGTGCCACCCGATCACAAGGGCTGGCAAGGCTTTCGGAGCCTGGGGAGCGGACACCCGCACAAAGGGTGGCCAGGCGGCCCGGTCCGGGTTTTTTCTTCTTTTCTTCTTTCTTTTACTCGCCTGGTGGGCGGTGCCACCCGATCACAAGGGCTGGCAAGGCTTTCGGAGCCTGGGGAGCGGACACCCGCACAAAGGGTGGCCAGGCGGCCCGGTCCGGGTTTTTTCTTCTTTTCTTCTTTCTTTCACTCGCCTGGTGGGCGTTGCCACCCGATCACAAGGGCTGGCAAGGCTTTCGGAGCCTGGGGAGCGGACACCCGCACAAAGGGTGGCCAGGCGGCCCGGTCCGGGTTTATTGTTTTTTCTTCTTTTCTTCTTTCTTTCACACGCCTGGTGGGCGGTGCCACCCGATCACAAGGGCTGGCAAGGCTTTCGGAGCCTGGGGAGCGGACACCCGCACAAAGGGTGGCCAGGCGGCCCGGTCCGGGTTTTTTCTTCTTTTCTTCTTTCTTTTACTCGCCTGGTGGGCGGTGCCACCCGATCACAAGGGCTGGCAAGGCTTTCGGAGCCTGGGGAGCGGACACCCGCACAAAGGGTGGCCAGGCGGCCCGGTCCGGGTTTTTTCTTCTTTTCTTCTTTCTTTCACTCGCCTGGTGGGCGTTGCCACCCGATCACAAGGGCTGGCAAGGCTTTCGGAGCCTGGGGAGCGGACACCCGCACAAAGGGTGGCCAGGCGGCCCGGTCCGGGTTTATTGTTTTTTCTTCTTTTCTTCTTTCTTTCACACGCCTGGTGGGCGGTGCCACCCGATCACAAGGGCTGGCAAGGCTTTCGGAGCCTGGGGAGCGGACACCCGCACAAAGGGTGGCCAGGCGGCCCGGTCCGGGTTTTTTCTTCTTTTCTTCTTTCTTTCACACGCCTGGTGGGCGGTGCCACCCGATCACAAGGGCTGGCAAGGCTTTCGGAGCCTGGGGAGCGGACACCCGCACAAAGGGTGGCCAGGCGGCCCGGTCCGGGTTTTTTCTTCTTTTCTTCTTTCTTTCACTCGCCTGGTGGGCGGTGCCACCCGATCACAAGGGCTGGCAAGGCTTTCGGAGCCTGGGGAGCGGACACCCGCACAAAGGGTGGCCAGGCGGCCCGGTCCGGGTTTTTTGTTTTTTCTTCTTTTCTTCTTTCTTTCACACGCCTGGTGGGCGGTGCCACCCGATCACAAGGGCTGGCAAGGCTTTCGGAGCCTGGGGAGCGGACACCCGCACAAAGGGTGGCCAGGCGGCCCGGTCCGGGTTTTTTCTTCTTTTCTTCTTTCTTTCACTCGCCTGGTGGGCGGTGCCACCCGATCACAAGGGCTGGCAAGGCTTTCGGAGCCTGGGGAGCGGACACCCGCAGAAAGGGTGGCCAGGCGGCCCGGACCGGGTTTTTTCTTCTTTTCTTCTTTCTTTCACACGCCTGGTGGGCGGTGCCACCCGATCACAAGGGCTGGCAAGGCTTTCGGAGCCTGGGGAGCGGACACCCGCACAAAGGGTGGCCAGGCGGCCCGGTCCGGGTTTTTTCTTCTTTTCTTCTTTCTTTCACAAGGGCTGGCAAGGCTTTCGGAGCCTGGGGAGCGGACACCCGCACAAAGGGTGGCCAGGCGGCCCGGTCCGGGTTTTTTCTTCTTTTCTTCTTTCTTTCACACGCCTGGTGGGCGGTGCTACCCGATCACAAGGGCTGGCAAGGCTTTCGGAGCCTGGGGAGCGGACACCCGCACAAAGGGTGGCCAGGCGGCCCGATCCGGGTTTTTTGTTTTTTCTTCTTTTCTTCTTTCTTTCACACGCCTGGTGGGCGGTGCCACCCGATCACAAGGGCTGGCAAGGCTTTCGGAGCCTGGGGAGCGGACACCCGCAGAAAGGGTGGCCAGGCGGCCCGGTCTGGGTTTTTTCTTCTTTTCTTCTTTCTTTCACACGCCTGGTGGGCGGTGCCACCCGATCACAAGGGCTGGCAAGGCTTTCGGAGCCTGGGGTGCGGACACCCGCACAAAGGGTGGCCAGGCGGCCCGGTCCGGGTTTTTTCTTCTTTTCTTCTTTCTTTCACACGCCTGGTGGGCGGTGCCACCCGATCACAAGGGCTGGCAAGGCTTTCGGAGCCTGGGGAGCGGACACCCGCAGAAAGGGTGGCCAGGCGGCCCGGACCGGGTTTTTTCTTCTTTTCTTCTTTCTTTCACACGCCTGGTGGGCGGTGCCACCCGATCACAAGGGCTGGCAAGGCTTTCGGAGCCTGGGGAGCGGACACCCGCAGAAAGGGTGGCCAGGCGGCCCGGTCCGGGTTTTTTCTTCTTTTCTTCTTTCTTTCACACGCCTGGTGGGCGGTGCCACCCGATCACAAGGGCTGGCAAGGCTTTCGGAGCCTGGGGAGCGGAAACCCGCACAAAGGGTGGCCAGGCGGCCCGGTCCGGGTTTTTTCTTCTTTTCTTCTTTCTTCCACACGCCTGGTGGGCGGTGCCACCCGATCACAAGGGCTGGCAAGGCTTTCGGAGCCTGGGGAGCGGACACCCGTACAAAGGGTGGCCAGGCGGCCCGGTCCGAGTTTTTTCTTCTTTTCTTCTTTCTTTCACACGCCTGGTGGGCGGTGCTACCCGATCACAAGGGCTGGCAAGGCTGTCGGAGCCTGGGGAGCGGACACCCGCACAAAGGGTGGCCAGGCGGCCCGGTCCGGGTTTTTTCTTCTTTTCTTCTTTCTTTCACTCGCCTTGTGGGCGGTGCCACCCGATCACAAGGGCTGGCAAGGCTTTCGGAGCCTGGGGAGCGGACACCCGCACAAAGGGTGGCCAGGCGGCCCGGTCCGGGTTTTTTCTTCTTTTCTTCTTTCTTTCACAAGCCTGGTGGGCGGTGCCACCCGATCACAAGGGCTGGCAAGGCTTTCGGAGCCTGGGGAGCGGACACCCGCAGAAAGGGTGGCCAGGCGGCCCGGACCGGGTTTTTTCTTCTTTTCTTCTTTCTTTCACACGCCTGGTGGGCGGTGCTACCCGATCACAAGGGCTGGCAAGGCTTTCGGAGCCTGGGGAGCGGACACCCGCACAAAGGGTGGCCAGGCGGCCCGGTCCGGGTTTTTTCTTCTTTTCTTCTTTCTTTCACACGCCTGGTGGGCGGTGCCACCCGATCACAAGGGCTGGCAAGGCTTTCGGAGCCTGGGGAGCGGACACCCGCACAAAGGGTGGCCAGGCGGCCCGGTCCGGGTTTTTTGTTTTTTCTTCTTTTCTTCTTTCTTTCACACGCCTGGTGGGCGGTGCCACCCGATCACAAGGGCTGGCAAGGCTTTCGGAGCCTGGGGAGCGGACACCCGCAGAAAGGGTGGCCAGGCGGCCCGGTCCGGGTTTTTTCTTCTTTTCTTCTTTCTTTCACACGCCTGGTGGGCGGTGCCACCCGATCACAAGGGCTGGCAAGGCTTTCGGAGCCTGGGGAGCGGACACCCGCACAAAGGGTGGCCAGGCGGCCCGGTCCGGGTTTTTTCTTCTTTTCTTCTTTCTTTCACACGCCTGGTGGGCGGTGCCACCCGATCACAAGGGCTGGCAAGGCTTTCGGAGCCTGGGGAGCGGACACCCGCAGAAAGGGTGGCCAGGCGGCCCGGACCGGGTTTTTTCTTCTTTTCTTCTTTCTTTCACACGCCTGGTGGGCGGTGCCACCCGATCACAAGGGCTGGCAAGGCTTTCGGAGCCTGGGGAGCGGACACCCGCAGAAAGGGTGGCCAGGCGGCCCGGTCCGGGTTTTTTCTTCTTTTCTTCTTTCTTTCACACGCCTGGTGGGCGGTGCCACCCGATCACAAGGGCTGGCAAGGCTTTCGGAGCCTGGGGAGCGGACACCCGCACAAAGGGTGGCCAGGCGGCCCGGTCCGGGTTTTTTCTTCTTTTCTTCTTTCTTTCATACGCCTGGTGGTCGGTGCCACCCGATCACAAGGGCTGGCAAGGCTTTCGGAGCCTGGGGAGCGGACACCCGCACAAAGGGTGGCCAGGCAGCCCGGTCCGGGTTTTTTCTTCTTTTCTTCTTTCTTTCACTCGCCTGGTGGGCGGTGCCACCCGATCACAAGGGCTGGCAAGGCTTTCGGAGCCTGGGGAGCGGACACCCGCACAAAGGGTGGCCAGGCGGCCCGGTCCGGGTTTTTTGTTTTTTCTTCTTTTCTTCTTTCTTTCACACGCCTGGTGGGCGGTGCCACCCGATCACAAGGGCTGGCAAGGCTTTCGGAGCCTGGGGAGCGGACACCCGCAGAAAGGGTGGCCAGGCGGCCCGGTCTGGGTTTTTTCTTCTTTTCTTCTTTCTTTCACACGCCTGGTGGGCGGTGCCACCCGATCACAAGGGCTGGCAAGGCTTTCGGAGCCTGGGGAGCGGACACCCGCACAAAGGGTGGCCAGGCGGCCCGGTCCGGGTTTTTTCTTCTTTTCTTCTTTCTTTCACTCCCCTGGTGGGCGGTGCCACCCGATCACAAGGGCTGGCAAGGCTTTCGGAGCCTGGGGAGCGGACACCCGCAGAAAGGGTGGCCAGGCGGCCCGGACCGGGTTTTTTCTTCTTTTCTTCTTTCTTCCACACGCCTGGTGGGCGGTGCCACCCGATCACAAGGGCTGGCAAGGCTTTCGGAGCCTGGGGAGCGGACACCCGCAGAAAGGGTGGCCAGGCGGCCCGGTCTGGGTTTTTTCTTCTTTTCTTCTTTCTTTCACACGCCTGGTGGGCGGTGCCACCCGATCACAAGGGCTGGCAAGGCTTTCGGAGCCTGGGGAGCGGACACCCGCACAAAGGGTGGCCAGGCGGCCCGGACCGGGTTTTTTCTTCTTTTCTTCTTTCTTTCACACGCCTGGTGGGCGGTGCCACCCGATCACAAGGGCTGGCAAGGCTTTCGGAGCCTGGGGAGCGGACACCCGCACAAAGGGTGGCCAGGCGGCCCGGACCGGGTTTTTTCTTCTTTTCTTCTTTCTTTCACACGCCTGGTGGGCGGTGCGACCCGATCACAAGGGCTGGCAAGGCTTTCGGAGCCTGGGGAGCGGACACCCGCACAAAGGGTGGCCAGGCGGCCCGGTCCGGGTTTTTTGTTTTTTCTTCTTTTCTTCTTTCTTTCACACGCCTGGTGGGCGGTGCCACCCGATCACAAGGGCTGGCAAGGCTTTCGGAGCCTGGGGAGCGGACACCCGCACAAAGGGTGGCCAGGCGGCCCGGTCCGGGTTTTTTCTTCTTTTCTTCTTTCTTTTACTCGCCTGGTGGGCGGTGCCACCCGATCACAAGGGCTGGCAAGGCTTTCGGAGCCTGGGGAGCGGACACCCGCACAAAGGGTGGCCAGGCGGCCCGGTCCGGGTTTTTTCTTCTTTTCTTGTTTCTTTCACTCGCCTGGTGGGCGGTGCCACCCGATCACAAGGGCTGGCAAGGCTTTCGGAGCCTGGGGAGCGGACACCCGCACAAAGGGTGGCCAGGCGGCCCGGTCCGGGTTTTTTCTTCTTTTCTTCTTTCTTTCACTCGCCTGGTGGGCGTTGCCACCCGATCACAAGGGCTGGCAAGGCTTTCGGAGCCTGGGGAGCGGACACCCGCACAAAGGGTGGCCAGGCGGCCCGGTCCGGGTTTTTTGTTTTTTCTTCTTTTCTTCTTTCTTTCACATGCCTGGTGGGCGGTGCCACCCGATCACAAGGGCTGGCAAGGCTTTCGGAGCCTGGGGAGCGGACACCCGCACAAAGGGTGGCCAGGCGGCCCGGTCCGGGTTTTTTCTTCTTTTCTTCTTTCTTTTACTCGCCTGGTGGGCGGTGCCACCCGATCACAAGGGCTGGCAAGGCTTTCGGAGCCTGGGGAGCGGACACCCGCAGAAAGGGTGGCCAGGCGGCCCGGTCCGGGTTTTTTCTTCTTTTCTTGTTTCTTTCACTCGCCTGGTGGGCGGTGCCACCCGATCACAAGGGCTGGCAAGGCTTTCGGAGCCTGGGGAGCGGACACCCGCACAAAGGGTGGCCAGGCGGCCCGGTCCGGGTTTTTTCTTCTTTTCTTCTTTCTTTCACTCGCCTGGTGGGCGTTGCCACCCGATCACAAGGGCTGGCAAGGCTTTCGGAGCCTGGGGAGCGGACACCCGCACAAAGGGTGGCCAGGCGGCCCGGTCCGGGTTTTTTGTTTTTTCTTCTTTTCTTCTTTCTTTCACATGCCTGGTGGGCGGTGCCACCCGATCACAAGGGCTGGCAAGGCTTTCGGAGCCTGGGGAGCGGACACCCGCACAAAGGGTGGCCAGGCGGCCCGGTCCGGGTTTTTTCTTCTTTTCTTCTTTCTTTCACTCGCCTGGTGGGCGGTGCCACCCGATCACAAGGGCTGGCAAGGCTTTCGGAGCCTGGGGAGCGGACACCCGCAGAAAGGGTGGCCAGGCGGCCCGGTCTGGGTTTTTTCTTCTTTTCTTCTTTCTTTCACACGCCTGGTGGGCGGTGCCACCCGATCACAAGGGCTGGCAAGGCTTTCGGAGCCTGGGGAGCGGACACCCGCACAAAGGGTGGCCAGGCGGCCCGGACCGGGTTTTTTCTTCTTTTCTTCTTTCTTTCACACGCCTGGTGGGCGGTGCCACCCGATCACAAGAGCTGGCAAGGCTTTCGGAGCCTGGGGAGCGGACACCCGCACAAAGGGTGGCCAGGCGGCCCGGACCGGGTTTTTTCTTCTTTTCTTCTTTCTTTCACACGCCTGGTGGGCGGTGCGACCCGATCACAAGGGCTGGCAAGGCTTTCGGAGCCTGGGGAGCGGACACCCGCACAAAGGGTGGCCAGGCGGCCCGGTCCGGGTTTTTTGTTTTTTCTTCTTTTCTTCTTTCTTTCACACGCCTGGTGGGCGGTGCCACCCGATCACAAGGGCTGGCAAGGCTTTCGGAGCCTGGGGAGCGGACACCCGCACAAAGGGTGGCCAGGCGGCCCGGTCCGGGTTTTTTCTTCTTTTCTTCTTTCTTTCACATGCCTGGTGGGCGGTGCCACCCGATCACAAGGGCTGGCAAGGCTTTCGGAGCCTGGGGAGCGGACACCCGCACAAAGCGTGGCCAGGCGGCCCGGTCCGGGTTTTTTGTTTTTTCTTCTTTCTTTCATACGCCTGGTGGGCGGTGCCACCCGATCACAAGGGCTGGCAAGGCTTTCGGAGCCTGGGGAGCGGACACCCGCACAAAGCGTGGCCAGGCGGCCCGGTCCGGGTTTTTTCTTCTTTTCTTCTTTCTTTCACTCGCCTTGTGGGCGGTGCCACCCGATCACAAGGGCTGGCAAGGCTTTCGGAGCCTGGGGAGCGGACACCCGCACAAAGGGTGGCCAGGCGGCCCGGTCCGGGTTTTTTCTTCTTTTCTTCTTTCTTTCATACGCCTGGTGGGCGGTGCCACCCGATCACAAGGGCTGGCAAGGCTTTCGGAGCCTGGGGAGCGGACACCCGCACAAAGGGTGGCCAGGCGGCCCGGTCCGGGTTTTTTCTTCTTTTCTTCTTTCTTTCACACGCCTGGTGGGCGGTGCCACCCGATCACAAGGGCTGGCAAGGCTTTCGGAGCCTGGGGAGCGGACACCCGCACAAAGGGTGGCCAGGCGGCCCGGTCCGGGTTTTTTCTTCTTTTCTTCTTTCTTTCACACGCCTGGTGGGCGGTGCCACCCGATCACAAGGGCTGGCAAGGCTTTCGGAGCCTGGGGAGCGGACACCCGCACAAAGGGTGGCCAGGCGGCCCGGTCCGGGTTTTTTCTTCTTTTCTTCTTTCTTTCACACGCCTGGTGGGCGGTGCCACCCGATCACAAGGGCTGGCAAGGCTTTCGGAGCCTGGGGAGCGGACACCCGCAGAAAGGGTGGCCAGGTGGCCCGGACCGGGTTTTTTCTTCTTTTCTTCTTTCTTCCACACGCCTGGTGGGCGGTGCCACCCGATCACAAGGGCTGGCAAGGCTTTCGGAGCCTGGGGAGCGGACACCCGCAGAAAGGGTGGCCAGGCGGCCCGGTCCGGGTTTTTTCTTCTTTTCTTCTTTCTTTCACTCGCCTGGTGGGCGGTGCCACCCGATCACAAGGGCTGGAAAGACTTTCGGAGCCTGGGGAGCGGACACCCGCAGAAAGGGTGGCCATGCGGCCCGGTCTGGGTTTTTTCTTCTTTTCTTCTTTCTTTCACATGCCTGGTGGGCGGTGCCACCCGATCACAAGGGCTGGCAAGGCTTTCGGAGCCTGGGGAGCGGACACCCGCACAAAGGGTGGCCAGGCGGCCCGGTCCGGGTTTTTTGTTTTTTCTTCTTTTCTTCTTTCTTTCACACGCCTGGTGGGCGGTGCCACCCGATCACAAGGGCTGGCAAGGCTTTCGGAGCCTGGGGAGCGGACACCCGCACAAAGGGTGGCCAGGCGGCCCGGTCCGGGTTTTTTCTTCTTTTATTCTTTCTTTCACACGCCTGGTGGGCGGTGCCACCTGATCACAAGGGCTGGCAAGGCTTTCGGAGCCTGGGGAGCGGACACCCGCAGAAAGGGTGGCCAGGCGGCCCGGACCGGGTTTTTTCTTCTTTTCTTCTTTCTTTCACTCGCCTGGTGGGCGGTGCCACCCGATCACAAGGGCTGGCAAGGCTTTCGGAGCCTGGGGAGCGGACACCCGCACAAAGGGTGGCCAGGCGGCCCGGTCCGGGTTTTTTCTTCTTTTCTTCTTTCTTTCATACGCCTGGTGGGCGGTGCCACCCGATCACAAGGGCTGGCAAGGCTTTCGGAGCCTGGGGAGCGGACACCCGCACAAAGGGTGGCCAGGCGGCCCGGTCCGGGTTTTTTCTTCTTTTCTTCTTTCTTTCACACGCCTGGTGGGCGGTGCCACCCGATCACAAGGGCTGGCAAGGCTTTCGGAGCCTGGGGAGCGGACACCCGCACAAAGGGTGGCCAGGCGGCCCGGTCCGGGTTTTTTCTTCTTTTCTTCTTTCTTTCACACGCCTGGTGGGCGGTGCCACCCGATCACAAGGGCTGGCAAGGCTTTCGGAGCCTGGGGAGCGGACACCCGCACAAAGGGTGGCCAGGCGGCCCGGTCCGGGTTTTTTCTTCTTTTCTTCTTTCTTTCACACGCCTGGTGGGCGGTGCCACCCGATCACAAGGGCTGGCAAGGCTTTCGGAGCCTGGGGAGCGGACACCCGCAGAAAGGGTGGCCAGGTGGCCCGGACCGGGTTTTTTCTTCTTTTCTTCTTTCTTCCACACGCCTGGTGGGCGGTGCCACCCGATCACAAGGGCTGGCAAGGCTTTCGGAGCCTGGGGAGCGGACACCCGCAGAAAGGGTGGCCAGGCGGCCCGGTCCGGGTTTTTTCTTCTTTTCTTCTTTCTTTCACTCGCCTGGTGGGCGGTGCCACCCGATCACAAGGGCTGGAAAGACTTTCGGAGCCTGGGGAGCGGACACCCGCAGAAAGGGTGGCCATGCGGCCCGGTCTGGGTTTTTTCTTCTTTTCTTCTTTCTTTCACATGCCTGGTGGGCGGTGCCACCCGATCACAAGGGCTGGCAAGGCTTTCGGAGCCTGGGGAGCGGACACCCGCACAAAGGGTGGCCAGACGGCCCGGTCCGGGTTTTTTGTTTTTTCTTCTTTTCTTCTTTCTTTCACACGCCTGGTGGGCGGTGCCACCCGATCACAAGGGCTGGCAAGGCTTTCGGAGCCTGGGGAGCGGACACCCGCACAAAGGGTGGCCAGGCGGCCCGGTCCGGGTTTTTTCTTCTTTTATTCTTTCTTTCACACGCCTGGTGGGCGGTGCCACCTGATCACAAGGGCTGGCAAGGCTTTCGGAGCCTGGGGAGCGGACACCCGCAGAAAGGGTGGCCAGGCGGCCCGGACCGGGTTTTTTCTTCTTTTCTTCTTTCTTTCACTCGCCTGGTGGGCGGTGCCACCCGATCACAAGGGCTGGCAAGGATTTCGGAGCCTGGGGAGCGGACACCCGCACAAAGGGTGGCCAGGCGGCCCGGTCCGGGTTTTTTCTTCTTTTCTTCTTTCTTTCACACGCCTGGTGGGCGGTGCCACCCGATCACAAGGGCTGGCAAGGCTTTCGGAGCCTGGGGAGCGGACACCCGCAGAAAGGGTGGCCAGGCGGCCCGGTCCGGGTTTTTTCTTCTTTTCTTCTTTCTTTCACTCGCCTGGTGGGCGGTGCCACCCGATCACAAGGGCTGGCAAGGCTGTCGGAGCCTAGGGAGCGGACACCCGCACAAAGGGTGGCCAGGCGGCCCGGTCCGGGTTTTTTCTTCTTTTCTTCTTTCTTTCACTCGCCTTGTGGGCGGTGCCACCCGATCACAAGGGCTGGCAAGGCTTTCGGAGCCTGGGGAGCGGATACCCGCACAAAGGGTGGCCAGGCGGCCCGGTCCGGGTTTTTTCTTCTTTTCTTCTTTCTTTCACTCGCCTGGTGGGCGGTGCCACCCGATCACAAGGGCTGGAAAGACTTTCGGAGCCTGGGGAGCGGACACCCGCAGAAAGGGTGGCCATGCGGCCCGGTCTGGGTTTTTTCTTCTTTTCTTCTTTCTTTCACATGCCTGGTGGGCGGTGCCACCCGATCACAAGGGCTGGCAAGGCTTTCGGAGCCTGGGGAGCGGACACCCGCACAAAGGGTGGCCAGACGGCCCGGTCCGGGTTTTTTGTTTTTTCTTCTTTTCTTCTTTCTTTCACACGCCTGGTGGGCGGTGCCACCCGATCACAAGGGCTGGCAAGGCTTTCGGAGCCTGGGGAGCGGACACCCGCACAAAGGGTGGCCAGGCGGCCCGGTCCGGGTTTTTTCTTCTTTTATTCTTTCTTTCACACGCCTGGTGGGCGGTGCCACCTGATCACAAGGGCTGGCAAGGCTTTCGGAGCCTGGGGAGCGGACACCCGCAGAAAGGGTGGCCAGGCGGCCCGGACCGGGTTTTTTCTTCTTTTCTTCTTTCTTTCACTCGCCTGGTGGGCGGTGCCACCCGATCACAAGGGCTGGCAAGGATTTCGGAGCCTGGGGAGCGGACACCCGCACAAAGGGTGGCCAGGCGGCCCGGTCCGGGTTTTTTCTTCTTTTCTTCTTTCTTTCACACGCCTGGTGGGCGGTGCTACCCGATCACAAGGGCTGGCAAGGCTTTCGGAGCCTGGGGAGCGGACACCCGCAGAAAGGGTGGCCAGGCGGCCCGGTCCGGGTTTTTTCTTCTTTTCTTCTTTCTTTCACTCGCCTGGTGGGCGGTGCCACCCGATCACAAGGGCTGGAAAGACTTTCGGAGCCTGGGGAGCGGACACCCGCAGAAAGGGTGGCCATGCGGCCCGGTCTGGGTTTTTTCTTCTTTTCTTCTTTCTTTCACATGCCTGGTGGGCGGTGCCACCCGATCACAAGGGCTGGCAAGGCTTTCGGAGCCTGGGGAGCGGACACCCGCACAAAGGGTGGCCAGGCGGCCCGGTCCGGGTTTTTTGTTTTTTCTTCTTTTCTTCTTTCTTTCACACGCCTGGTGGGCGGTGCCACCCGATCACAAGGGCTGGCAAGGCTTTCGGAGCCTGGGGAGCGGACACCCGCACAAAGGGTGGCCAGGCGGCCCGGTCCGGGTTTTTTCTTCTTTTATTCTTTCTTTCACACGCCTGGTGGGCGGTGCCACCTGATCACAAGGGCTGGCAAGGCTTTCGGAGCCTGGGGAGCGGACACCCGCAGAAAGGGTGGCCAGGCGGCCCGGACCGGGTTTTTTCTTCTTTTCTTCTTTCTTTCACTCGCCTGGTGGGCGGTGCCACCCGATCACAAGGGCTGGCAAGGCTTTCGGAGCCTGGGGAGCGGACACCCGCACAAAGGGTGGCCAGGCGGCCCGGTCCGGGTTTTTTCTTCTTTTCTTCTTTCTTTCATACGCCTGGTGGGCGGTGCCACCCGATCACAAGGGCTGGCAAGGCTTTCGGAGCCTGGGGAGCGGACACCCGCACAAAGGGTGGCCAGGCGGCCCGGTCCGGGTTTTTTCTTCTTTTCTTCTTTCTTTCACACGCCTGGTGGGCGGTGCCACCCGATCACAAGGGCTGGCAAGGCTTTCGGAGCCTGGGGAGCGGACACCCGCACAAAGGGTGGCCAGGCGGCCCGGTCCGGGTTTTTTCTTCTTTTCTTCTTTCTTTCACACGCCTGGTGGGCGGTGCCACCCGATCACAAGGGCTGGCAAGGCTTTCGGAGCCTGGGGAGCGGACACCCGCACAAAGGGTGGCCAGGCGGCCCGGTCCGGGTTTTTTCTTCTTTTCTTCTTTCTTTCACACGCCTGGTGGGCGGTGCCACCCGATCACAAGGGCTGGCAAGGCTTTCGGAGCCTGGGGAGCGGACACCCGCAGAAAGGGTGGCCAGGTGGCCCGGACCGGGTTTTTTCTTCTTTTCTTCTTTCTTCCACACGCCTGGTGGGCGGTGCCACCCGATCACAAGGGCTGGCAAGGCTTTCGGAGCCTGGGGAGCGGACACCCGCAGAAAGGGTGGCCAGGCGGCCCGGTCCGGGTTTTTTCTTCTTTTCTTCTTTCTTTCACTCGCCTGGTGGGCGGTGCCACCCGATCACAAGGGCTGGAAAGACTTTCGGAGCCTGGGGAGCGGACACCCGCAGAAAGGGTGGCCATGCGGCCCGGTCTGGGTTTTTTCTTCTTTTCTTCTTTCTTTCACATGCCTGGTGGGCGGTGCCACCCGATCACAAGGGCTGGCAAGGCTTTCGGAGCCTGGGGAGCGGACACCCGCACAAAGGGTGGCCAGACGGCCCGGTCCGGGTTTTTTGTTTTTTCTTCTTTTCTTCTTTCTTTCACACGCCTGGTGGGCGGTGCCACCCGATCACAAGGGCTGGCAAGGCTTTCGGAGCCTGGGGAGCGGACACCCGCACAAAGGGTGGCCAGGCGGCCCGGTCCGGGTTTTTTGTTTTTTCTTCTTTTCTTCTTTCTTTCACACGCCTGGTGGGCGGTGCCACCCGATCACAAGGGCTGGCAAGGCTTTCGGAGCCTGGGGAGCGGACACCCGCACAAAGGGTGGCCAGGCGGCCCGGTCCGGGTTTTTTCTTCTTTTATTCTTTCTTTCACACGCCTGGTGGGCGGTGCCACCTGATCACAAGGGCTGGCAAGGCTTTCGGAGCCTGGGGAGCGGACACCCGCAGAAAGGGTGGCCAGGCGGCCCGGACCGGGTTTTTTCTTCTTTTCTTCTTTCTTTCACTCGCCTGGTGGGCGGTGCCACCCGATCACAAGGGCTGGCAAGGATTTCGGAGCCTGGGGAGCGGACACCCGCACAAAGGGTGGCCAGGCGGCCCGGTCCGGGTTTTTTCTTCTTTTCTTCTTTCTTTCACACGCCTGGTGGGCGGTGCTACCCGATCACAAGGGCTGGCAAGGCTTTCGGAGCCTGGGGAGCGGACACCCGCAGAAAGGGTGGCCAGGCGGCCCGGTCCGGGTTTTTTCTTCTTTTCTTCTTTCTTTCACTCGCCTGGTGGGCGGTGCCACCCGATCACAAGGGCTGGAAAGACTTTCGGAGCCTGGGGAGCGGACACCCGCAGAAAGGGTGGCCATGCGGCCCGGTCTGGGTTTTTTCTTCTTTTCTTCTTTCTTTCACACGCCTTGTGGGCGGTGCCACCCGATCACAAGGGCTGGCAAGGCTTTCGGAGCCTGGGGAGCGGACACCCGCACAAAGGGTGGCCAGGCGGCCCGGTCCGGGTTTTTTGTTTTTTCTTCTTTTCTTCTTTCTTTCACACGCCTGGTGGGCGGTGCCACCCGATCACAAGGGCTGGCAAGGCTTTCGGAGCCTGGGGAGCGGACACCCGCACAAAGGGTGGCCAGGCGGCCCGGTCCGGGTTTTTTCTCCTTTTCTTCTTTCTTTCACACGCCTGGTGGGCGGTGCCACCCGATCACAAGGGCTGGCAAGGCTTTCGGAGCCTGGGGAGCGGACACCCGCACAAAGGGTGGCCAGGCGGCCCGGTCCGGGTTTTTTCTTCTTTTCTTCTTTCTTTCACACGCCTGGTGGGCGGTGCCACCCGATCACAAGGGCTGGCAAGGCTGTCGGAGCCTAGGGAGCGGACACCCGCACAAAGGGTGGCCAGGCGGCCCGGTCCGGGTTTTTTCTTCTTTTCTTCTTTCTTTCACTCGCCTTGTGGGCGGTGCCACCCGATCACAAGGGCTGGCAAGGCTTTCGGAGCCTGGGGAGCGGATACCCGCACAAAGGGTGGCCAGGCGGCCCGGTCCGGGTTTTTTCTTCTTTTCTTCTTTCTTTCACTCGCCTGGTGGGCGGTGCCACCCGATCACAAGGGCTGGAAAGACTTTCGGAGCCTGGGGAGCGGACACCCGCAGAAAGGGTGGCCATGCGGCCCGGTCTGGGTTTTTTCTTCTTTTCTTCTTTCTTTCACATGCCTGGTGGGCGGTGCCACCCGATCACAAGGGCTGGCAAGGCTTTCGGAGCCTGGGGAGCGGACACCCGCACAAAGGGTGGCCAGACGGCCCGGTCCGGGTTTTTTGTTTTTTCTTCTTTTCTTCTTTCTTTCACACGCCTGGTGGGCGGTGCCACCCGATCACAAGGGCTGGCAAGGCTTTCGGAGCCTGGGGAGCGGACACCCGCACAAAGGGTGGCCAGGCGGCCCGGTCCGGGTTTTTTCTTCTTTTATTCTTTCTTTCACACGCCTGGTGGGCGGTGCCACCTGATCACAAGGGCTGGCAAGGCTTTCGGAGCCTGGGGAGCGGACACCCGCAGAAAGGGTGGCCAGGCGGCCCGGACCGGGTTTTTTCTTCTTTTCTTCTTTCTTTCACTCGCCTGGTGGGCGGTGCCACCCGATCACAAGGGCTGGCAAGGATTTCGGAGCCTGGGGAGCGGACACCCGCACAAAGGGTGGCCAGGCGGCCCGGTCCGGGTTTTTTCTTCTTTTCTTCTTTCTTTCACACGCCTGGTGGGCGGTGCTACCCGATCACAAGGGCTGGCAAGGCTTTCGGAGCCTGGGGAGCGGACACCCGCAGAAAGGGTGGCCAGGCGGCCCGGTCCGGGTTTTTTCTTCTTTTCTTCTTTCTTTCACTCGCCTGGTGGGCGGTGCCACCCGATCACAAGGGCTGGAAAGACTTTCGGAGCCTGGGGAGCGGACACCCGCAGAAAGGGTGGCCATGCGGCCCGGTCTGGGTTTTTTCTTCTTTTCTTCTTTCTTTCACACGCCTTGTGGGCGGTGCCACCCGATCACAAGGGCTGGCAAGGCTTTCGGAGCCTGGGGAGCGGACACCCGCACAAAGGGTGGCCAGGCGGCCCGGTCCGGGTTTTTTGTTTTTTCTTCTTTTCTTCTTTCTTTCACACGCCTGGTGGGCGGTGCCACCCGATCACAAGGGCTGGCAAGGCTTTCGGAGCCTGGGGAGCGGACACCCGCACAAAGGGTGGCCAGGCGGCCCGGTCCGGGTTTTTTCTCCTTTTCTTCTTTCTTTCACACGCCTGGTGGGCGGTGCCACCCGATCACAAGGGCTGGCAAGGCTTTCGGAGCCTGGGGAGCGGACACCCGCACAAAGGGTGGCCAGGCGGCCCGGTCCGGGTTTTTTCTTCTTTTCTTCTTTCTTTCACACGCCTGGTGGGCGGTGCCACCCGATCACAAGGGCTGGCAAGGCTGTCGGAGCCTAGGGAGCGGACACCCGCACAAAGGGTGGCCAGGCGGCCCGGTCCGGGTTTTTTCTTCTTTTCTTCTTTCTTTCACTCGCCTTGTGGGCGGTGCCACCCGATCACAAGGGCTGGCAAGGCTTTCGGAGCCTGGGGAGCGGATACCCGCACAAAGGGTGGCCAGGCGGCCCGGTCCGGGTTTTTTCTTCTTTTCTTCTTTCTTTCACAAGCCTGGTGGGCGGTGCCACCCGATCACAAGGGCTGGCAAGGCTTTCGGAGCCTGGGGAGCGGACACCCGCAGAAAGGGTGGCCAGGCGGCCCGGACCGGGTTTTTTCTTCTTTTCTTCTTTCTTTCACACGCCTGGTGGGCGGTGCCACCCGATCACAAGGGCTGGCAAGGCTTTCGGAGCCTGGGGAGCGGACACCCGCAGAAAGGGTGGCCAGGCGGCCCGGTCCGGGTTTTTTCTTCTTTTCTTCTTTCTTTCACACGCCTGGTGGGCGGTGCCACCCGATCACAAGGGCTGGCAAGGCTTTCGGAGCCTGGGGAGCGGACACCCGCACAAAGGGTGGCCAGGCGGCCCGGTCCGGGTTTTTTCTTCTTTTCTTCTTTCTTTCACACGCCTGGTGGGCGGTGCCACCCGATCACAAGGGCTGGCAAGGCTTTCGGAGCCTGGGGAGCGGACACCCGCACAAAGGGTGGCCAGGCGGCCCGGTCCGGGTTTTTTCTTCTTTTCTTCTTTCTTTCATACGCCTGGTGGTCGGTGCCACCCGATCACAAGGGCTGGCAAGGCTTTCGGAGCCTGGGGAGCGGACACCCGCACAAAGGGTGGCCAGGCAGCCCGGTCCGGGTTTTTTCTTCTTTTCTTCTTTCTTTCACTCGCCTGGTGGGCGGTGCCACCCGATCACAAGGGCTGGCAAGGCTTTCGGAGCCTGGGGAGCGGACACCCGCACAAAGGGTGGCCAGGCGGCCCGGTCCGGGTTTTTTGTTTTTTCTTCTTTTCTTCTTTCTTTCACACGCCTGGTGGGCGGTGCCACCCGATCACAAGGGCTGGCAAGGCTTTCGGAGCCTGGGGAGCGGACACCCGCAGAAAGGGTGGCCAGGCGGCCCGGTCTGGGTTTTTTCTTCTTTTCTTCTTTCTTTCACACGCCTGGTGGGCGGTGCCACCCGATCACAAGGGCTGGCAAGGCTTTCGGAGCCTGGGGAGCGGACACCCGCACAAAGGGTGGTCAGGCGGCCCGGTCCGGGTTTTTTCTTCTTTTCTTCTTTCTTTCACTCCCCTGGTGGGCGGTGCCACCCGATCACAAGGGCTGGCAAGGCTTTCGGAGCCTGGGGAGCGGACACCCGCAGAAAGGGTGGCCAGGCGGCCCGGTCCGGGTTTTTTCTTCTTTTCTTCTTTCTTTCACACGCCTGGTGGGCGGTGCCACCCGATCACAAGGGCTGGCAAGGCTTTCGGAGCCTGGGGAGCGGACACCCGCACAAAGGGTGGCCAGGCGGCCCGGTCCGGGTTTTTTCTTCTTTTCTTCTTTCTTTCACACGCCTGGTGGGCGGTGCCACCCGATCACAAGGGCTGGCAAGGCTGTCGGAGCCTGGGGAGCGGACACCCGCACAAAGGGTGGCCAGGCGGCCCGGTCCGGGTTTTTTCTTCTTTTCTTCTTTCTTTCACTCGCCTTGTGGGCGGTGCCACCCGATCACAAGGGCTGGCAAGGCTTTCGGAGCCTGGGGAGCGGACACCCGCACAAAGGGTGGCCAGGCGGCCCGGTCCGGGTTTTTTCTTCTTTTCTTCTTTCTTTCACATGCCTGGTGGGCGGTGCCACCCGATCACAAGGGCTGGCAAGGCTTTCGGAGCCTGGGGAGCGGACACCCGCACAAAGCGTGGCCAGGCGGCCCGGTCCGGGTTTTTTGTTTTTTCTTCTTTCTTTCATACGCCTGGTGGGCGGTGCCACCCGATCACAAGGGCTGGCAAGGCTTTCGGAGCCTGGGGAGCGGACACCCGCACAAAGCGTGGCCAGGCGGCCCGGTCCGGGTTTTTTCTTCTTTTCTTCTTTCTTTCACTCGCCTTGTGGGCGGTGCCACCCGATCACAAGGGCTGGCAAGGCTTTCGGAGCCTGGGGAGCGGACACCCGCACAAAGGGTGGCCAGGCGGCCCGGTCCGGGTTTTTTCTTCTTTTCTTCTTTCTTTCATACGCCTGGTGGGCGGTGCCACCCGATCACAAGGGCTGGCAAGGCTTTCGGAGCCTGGGGAGCGGACACCCGCACAAAGGGTGGCCAGGCGGCCCGGTCCGGGTTTTTTCTTCTTTTCTTCTTTCTTTCACACGCCTGGTGGGCGGTGCCACCCGATCACAAGGGCTGGCAAGGCTTTCGGAGCCTGGGGAGCGGACACCCGCACAAAGGGTGGCCAGGCGGCCCGGTCCGGGTTTTTTCTTCTTTTCTTCTTTCTTTCACACGCCTGGTGGGCGGTGCCACCCGATCACAAGGGCTGGCAAGGCTTTCGGAGCCTGGGGAGCGGACACCCGCACAAAGGGTGGCCAGGCGGCCCGGTCCGGGTTTTTTCTTCTTTTCTTCTTTCTTTCACACGCCTGGTGGGCGGTGCCACCCGATCACAAGGGCTGGCAAGGCTTTCGGAGCCTGGGGAGCGGACACCCGCAGAAAGGGTGGCCAGGTGGCCCGGACCGGGTTTTTTCTTCTTTTCTTCTTTCTTCCACACGCCTGGTGGGCGGTGCCACCCGATCACAAGGGCTGGCAAGGCTTTCGGAGCCTGGGGAGCGGACACCCGCAGAAAGGGTGGCCAGGCGGCCCGGTCCGGGTTTTTTCTTCTTTTCTTCTTTCTTTCACTCGCCTGGTGGGCGGTGCCACCCGATCACAAGGGCTGGAAAGACTTTCGGAGCCTGGGGAGCGGACACCCGCAGAAAGGGTGGCCATGCGGCCCGGTCTGGGTTTTTTCTTCTTTTCTTCTTTCTTTCACATGCCTGGTGGGCGGTGCCACCCGATCACAAGGGCTGGCAAGGCTTTCGGAGCCTGGGGAGCGGACACCCGCACAAAGGGTGGCCAGGCGGCCCGGTCCGGGTTTTTTGTTTTTTCTTCTTTTCTTCTTTCTTTCACACGCCTGGTGGGCGGTGCCACCCGATCACAAGGGCTGGCAAGGCTTTCGGAGCCTGGGGAGCGGACACCCGCACAAAGGGTGGCCAGGCGGCCCGGTCCGGGTTTTTTCTTCTTTTATTCTTTCTTTCACACGCCTGGTGGGCGGTGCCACCTGATCACAAGGGCTGGCAAGGCTTTCGGAGCCTGGGGAGCGGACACCCGCAGAAAGGGTGGCCAGGCGGCCCGGACCGGGTTTTTTCTTCTTTTCTTCTTTCTTTCACTCGCCTGGTGGGCGGTGCCACCCGATCACAAGGGCTGGCAAGGCTTTCGGAGCCTGGGGAGCGGACACCCGCAGAAAGGGTGGCCAGGCGGCCCGGTCCGGGTTTTTTCTTCTTTTCTTCTTTCTTTCATACGCCTGGTGGGCGGTGCCACCCGATCACAAGGGCTGGCAAGGCTTTCGGAGCCTGGGGAGCGGACACCCGCACAAAGGGTGGCCAGGCGGCCCGGTCCGGGTTTTTTCTTCTTTTCTTCTTTCTTTCACACGCCTGGTGGGCGGTGCCACCCGATCACAAGGGCTGGCAAGGCTTTCGGAGCCTGGGGAGCGGACACCCGCACAAAGGGTGGCCAGGCGGCCCGGTCCGGGTTTTTTCTTCTTTTCTTCTTTCTTTCACACGCCTGGTGGGCGGTGCCACCCGATCACAAGGGCTGGCAAGGCTTTCGGAGCCTGGGGAGCGGACACCCGCACAAAGGGTGGCCAGGCGGCCCGGTCCGGGTTTTTTCTTCTTTTCTTCTTTCTTTCACACGCCTGGTGGGCGGTGCCACCCGATCACAAGGGCTGGCAAGGCTTTCGGAGCCTGGGGAGCGGACACCCGCAGAAAGGGTGGCCAGGTGGCCCGGACCGGGTTTTTTCTTCTTTTCTTCTTTCTTCCACACGCCTGGTGGGCGGTGCCACCCGATCACAAGGGCTGGCAAGGCTTTCGGAGCCTGGGGAGCGGACACCCGCAGAAAGGGTGGCCAGGCGGCCCGGTCCGGGTTTTTTCTTCTTTTCTTCTTTCTTTCACTCGCCTGGTGGGCGGTGCCACCCGATCACAAGGGCTGGAAAGACTTTCGGAGCCTGGGGAGCGGACACCCGCAGAAAGGGTGGCCATGCGGCCCGGTCTGGGTTTTTTCTTCTTTTCTTCTTTCTTTCACATGCCTGGTGGGCGGTGCCACCCGATCACAAGGGCTGGCAAGGCTTTCGGAGCCTGGGGAGCGGACACCCGCACAAAGGGTGGCCAGACGGCCCGGTCCGGGTTTTTTGTTTTTTCTTCTTTTCTTCTTTCTTTCACACGCCTGGTGGGCGGTGCCACCCGATCACAAGGGCTGGCAAGGCTTTCGGAGCCTGGGGAGCGGACACCCGCACAAAGGGTGGCCAGGCGGCCCGGTCCGGGTTTTTTCTTCTTTTATTCTTTCTTTCACACGCCTGGTGGGCGGTGCCACCTGATCACAAGGGCTGGCAAGGCTTTCGGAGCCTGGGGAGCGGACACCCGCAGAAAGGGTGGCCAGGCGGCCCGAACCGGGTTTTTTCTTCTTTTCTTCTTTCTTTCACTCGCCTGGTGGGCGGTGCCACCCGATCACAAGGGCTGGCAAGGCTTTCGGAGCCTGGGGAGCGGACACCCGCACAAAGGGTGGCCAGGCGGCCCGGTCCGGGTTTTTTCTTCTTTTCTTCTTTCTTTCATACGCCTGGTGGGCGGTGCCACCCGATCACAAGGGCTGGCAAGGCTTTCGGAGCCTGGGGAGCGGACACCCGCACAAAGGGTGGCCAGGCGGCCCGGTCCGGGTTTTTTCTTCTTTTCTTCTTTCTTTCACACGCCTGGTGGGCGGTGCCACCCGATCACAAGGGCTGGCAAGGCTTTCGGAGCCTGGGGAGCGGACACCCGCACAAAGGGTGGCCAGGCGGCCCGGTCCGGGTTTTTTCTTCTTTTCTTCTTTCTTTCACACGCCTGGTGGGCGGTGCCACCCGATCACAAGGGCTGGCAAGGCTTTCGGAGCCTGGGGAGCGGACACCCGCACAAAGGGTGGCCAGGCGGCCCGGTCCGGGTTTTTTCTTCTTTTCTTCTTTCTTTCACACGCCTGGTGGGCGGTGCCACCCGATCACAAGGGCTGGCAAGGCTTTCGGAGCCTGGGGAGCGGACACCCGCAGAAAGGGTGGCCAGGTGGCCCGGACCGGGTTTTTTCTTCTTTTCTTCTTTCTTCCACACGCCTGGTGGGCGGTGCCACCCGATCACAAGGGCTGGCAAGGCTTTCGGAGCCTGGGGAGCGGACACCCGCAGAAAGGGTGGCCAGGCGGCCCGGTCCGGGTTTTTTCTTCTTTTCTTCTTTCTTTCACTCGCCTGGTGGGCGGTGCCACCCAATCACAAGGGCTGGAAAGACTTTCGGAGCCTGGGGAGCGGACACCCGCAGAAAGGGTGGCCATGCGGCCCGGTCTGGGTTTTTTCTTCTTTTCTTCTTTCTTTCACATGCCTGGTGGGCGGTGCCACCCGATCACAAGGGCTGGCAAGGCTTTCGGAGCCTGGGGAGCGGACACCCGCACAAAGGGTGGCCAGACGGCCCGGTCCGGGTTTTTTGTTTTTTCTTCTTTTCTTCTTTCTTTCACACGCCTGGTGGGCGGTGCCACCCGATCACAAGGGCTGGCAAGGCTTTCGGAGCCTGGGGAGCGGACACCCGCACAAAGGGTGGCCAGGCGGCCCGGTCCGGGTTTTTTCTTCTTTTATTCTTTCTTTCACACGCCTGGTGGGCGGTGCCACCTGATCACAAGGGCTGGCAAGGCTTTCGGAGCCTGGGGAGCGGACACCCGCAGAAAGGGTGGCCAGGCGGCCCGGACCGGGTTTTTTCTTCTTTTCTTCTTTCTTTCACTCGCCTGGTGGGCGGTGCCACCCGATCACAAGGGCTGGCAAGGATTTCGGAGCCTGGGGAGCGGACACCCGCACAAAGGGTGGCCAGGCGGCCCGGTCCGGGTTTTTTCTTCTTTTCTTCTTTCTTTCACACGCCTGGTGGGCGGTGCTACCCGATCACAAGGGCTGGCAAGGCTTTCGGAGCCTGGGGAGCGGACACCCGCAGAAAGGGTGGCCAGGCGGCCCGGTCCGGGTTTTTTCTTCTTTTCTTCTTTCTTTCACTCGCCTGGTGGGCGGTGCCACCCGATCACAAGGGCTGGAAAGACTTTCGGAGCCTGGGGAGCGGACACCCGCAGAAAGGGTGGCCATGCGGCCCGGTCTGGGTTTTTTCTTCTTTTCTTCTTTCTTTCACACGCCTTGTGGGCGGTGCCACCCGATCACAAGGGCTGGCAAGGCTTTCGGAGCCTGGGGAGCGGACACCCGCACAAAGGGTGGCCAGGCGGCCCGGTCCGGGTTTTTTGTTTTTTCTTCTTTTCTTCTTTCTTTCACACGCCTGGTGGGCGGTGCCACCCGATCACAAGGGCTGGCAAGGCTTTCGGAGCCTGGGGAGCGGACACCCGCACAAAGGGTGGCCAGGCGGCCCGGTCCGGGTTTTTTCTCCTTTTCTTCTTTCTTTCACACGCCTGGTGGGCGGTGCCACCCGATCACAAGGGCTGGCAAGGCTTTCGGAGCCTGGGGAGCGGACACCCGCACAAAGGGTGGCCAGGCGGCCCGGTCCGGGTTTTTTCTTCTTTTCTTCTTTCTTTCACACGCCTGGTGGGCGGTGCCACCCGATCACAAGGGCTGGCAAGGCTGTCGGAGCCTAGGGAGCGGACACCCGCACAAAGGGTGGCCAGGCGGCCCGGTCCGGGTTTTTTCTTCTTTTCTTCTTTCTTTCACTCGCCTTGTGGGCGGTGCCACCCGATCACAAGGGCTGGCAAGGCTTTCGGAGCCTGGGGAGCGGATACCCGCACAAAGGGTGGCCAGGCGGCCCGGTCCGGGTTTTTTCTTCTTTTCTTCTTTCTTTCACAAGCCTGGTGGGCGGTGCCACCCGATCACAAGGGCTGGCAAGGCTTTCGGAGCCTGGGGAGCGGACACCCGCAGAAAGGGTGGCCAGGCGGCCCGGACCGGGTTTTTTCTTCTTTTCTTCTTTCTTTCACACGCCTGGTGGGCGGTGCCACCCGATCACAAGGGCTGGCAAGGCTTTCGGAGCCTGGGGAGCGGACACCCGCAGAAAGGGTGGCCAGGCGGCCCGGTCCGGGTTTTTTCTTCTTTTCTTCTTTCTTTCACACGCCTGGTGGGCGGTGCCACCCGATCACAAGGGCTGGCAAGGCTTTCGGAGCCTGGGGAGCGGACACCCGCACAAAGGGTGGCCAGGCGGCCCGGTCCGGGTTTTTTCTTCTTTTCTTCTTTCTTTCACACGCCTGGTGGGCGGTGCCACCCGATCACAAGGGCTGGCAAGGCTTTCGGAGCCTGGGGAGCGGACACCCGCACAAAGGGTGGCCAGGCGGCCCGGTCCGGGTTTTTTCTTCTTTTCTTCTTTCTTTCATACGCCTGGTGGTCGGTGCCACCCGATCACAAGGGCTGGCAAGGCTTTCGGAGCCTGGGGAGCGGACACCCGCACAAAGGGTGGCCAGGCAGCCCGGTCCGGGTTTTTTCTTCTTTTCTTCTTTCTTTCACTCGCCTGGTGGGCGGTGCCACCCGATCACAAGGGCTGGCAAGGCTTTCGGAGCCTGGGGAGCGGACACCCGCACAAAGGGTGGCCAGGCGGCCCGGTCCGGGTTTTTTGTTTTTTCTTCTTTTCTTCTTTCTTTCACACGCCTGGTGGGCGGTGCCACCCGATCACAAGGGCTGGCAAGGCTTTCGGAGCCTGGGGAGCGGACACCCGCAGAAAGGGTGGCCAGGCGGCCCGGTCTGGGTTTTTTCTTCTTTTCTTCTTTCTTTCACACGCCTGGTGGGCGGTGCCACCCGATCACAAGGGCTGGCAAGGCTTTCGGAGCCTGGGGAGCGGACACCCGCACAAAGGGTGGTCAGGCGGCCCGGTCCGGGTTTTTTCTTCTTTTCTTCTTTCTTTCACTCCCCTGGTGGGCGGTGCCACCCGATCACAAGGGCTGGCAAGGCTTTCGGAGCCTGGGGAGCGGACACCCGCAGAAAGGGTGGCCAGGCGGCCCGGTCCGGGTTTTTTCTTCTTTTCTTCTTTCTTTCACACGCCTGGTGGGCGGTGCCACCCGATCACAAGGGCTGGCAAGGCTTTCGGAGCCTGGGGAGCGGACACCCGCACAAAGGGTGGCCAGGCGGCCCGGTCCGGGTTTTTTCTTCTTTTCTTCTTTCTTTCACACGCCTGGTGGGCGGTGCCACCCGATCACAAGGGCTGGCAAGGCTGTCGGAGCCTGGGGAGCGGACACCCGCACAAAGGGTGGCCAGGCGGCCCGGTCCGGGTTTTTTCTTCTTTTCTTCTTTCTTTCACTCGCCTTGTGGGCGGTGCCACCCGATCACAAGGGCTGGCAAGGCTTTCGGAGCCTGGGGAGCGGACACCCGCACAAAGGGTGGCCAGGCGGCCCGGTCCGGGTTTTTTCTTCTTTTCTTCTTTCTTTCACTCGCCTTGTGGGCGGTGCCACCCGATCACAAGGGCTGGCAAGGCTTTCGGAGCCTGGGGAGCGGACACCCGCACAAAGGGTGGCCAGGCGGCCCGGTCCGGGTTTTTTCTTCTTTTCTTCTTTCTTTCACACGCCTGTTGGGCGGTGCTACCCGATCACAAGGGCTGGCAAGGCTTTCGGAGCCTGGGGAGCGGACACCCGCAGAAAGGGTGGCCAGGCGGCCCGGTCCGGGTTTTTTCTTCTTTTCTTCTTTCTTTCACACGCCTGGTGGGCGGTGCCACCCGATCACAAGGGCTGGCAAGGCTTTCGGAGCCTGGGGAGCGGACACCCGCACAAAGGGTGGCCAGGCGGCCCGGTCCGGGTTTTTTCTTCTTTTCTTCTTTCTTTCACACGCCTGGTGGGCGGTGCCACCCGATCACAAGGGCTGGCAAGGCTTTCGGAGCCTGGGGAGCGGACACCCGCACACAGGGTGGCCAGGCGGCCCGGTCCGGGTTTTTTCTTCTTTTCTTCTTTCTTTCACACGCCTGGTGGGCGGTGCCACCCGATCACAAGGGCTGGCAAGGCTTTCGGAGCCTGGGGAGCGGACACCCGCACAAAGGGTGGCCAGGCGGCCCGGTCCGGGTTTTTTCTTCTTTTCTTCTTTCTTTCACACGCCTGGTGGGCGGTGCCACCCGATCACAAGGGCTGGCAAGGCTTTCGGAGCCTGGGGAGCGGACACCCGCACAAAGGGTGGCCAGGCGTCCCGGTCCGGGTTTTTTCTTCTTTTCTTCTTTCTTTCATACGCCTGGTGGGCGTTGCCACCCGATCACAAGGGCTGGCAAGGCTTTCGGAGCCTGGGGAGCGGACACCCGCACAAAGGGTGGCCAGGCGGCCCGGTCCGGGTTTTTTCTTCTTTTCTTCTTTCTTTCATACGCCTGGTGGGCGGTGCCACCCGATCACAAGGGCTGGCAAGGCTTTCGGAGCCTGGGGAGCGGACACCCGCACAAAGGGTGGCCAGGCGGCCCGGTCCGGGTTTTTTCTTCTTTTCTTCTTTCTTTCACTCGCCTGGTGGGCGGTGCCACCCGATCACAAGGGCTGGCAAGGCTTTCGGAGCCTGGGGAGCGGACACCCGCAGAAAGGGTGGCCAGGCGGCCCGGACCGGGTTTTTTCTTCTTTTCTTCTTTCTTTCACTCGCCTGGTGGGCGGTGCCACCCGATCACAAGGGCTGGCAAGGCTTTCGGAGCCTGGGGAGCGGACACCCGCACAAAGGGTGGCCAGGCGGCCCGGTCCGGGTTTTTTCTTCTTTTCTTCTTTCTTTCACACGCCTGGTGGGTGGTGCCACCCGATCACAAGGGCTGGCAAGGCTTTCGGAGCCTGGGGAGCGGACACCCGCACAAAGGGTGGCCAGGCGGCCCGGTCCGGGTTTTTTCTTCTTTTCTTCTTTCTTTCATACGCCTGGTGGGCGGTGCCACCCGATCACAAGGGCTGGCAAGGCTTTCGGAGCCTGGGGAGCGGACACCCGCACAAAGGGTGGCCAGGCGGCCCGGTCCGGGTTTTTTCTTCTTTTCTTCTTTCTTTCACTCGCCTGGTGGGCGGTGCCACCCGATCACAAGGGCTGGCAAGGCTTTCGGAGCCTGGGGAGCGGACACCCGCAGAAAGGGTGGCCAGGCGGCCCGGACCGGGTTTTTTCTTCTTTTCTTCTTTCTTTCACAAGCCTGGTGGGCGGTGCCACCCGATCACAAGGGCTGGCAAGGCTTTCGGAGCCTGGGGAGCGGACACCCGCAGAAAGGGTGGCCAGGCGGCCCGGACCGGGTTTTTTCTTCTTTTCTTCTTTCTTTCACACGCCTGGTGGGCGGTGCCACCCGATCACAAGGGCTGGCAAGGCTTTCGGAGCCTGGGGAGCGGACACCCGCACAAAGGGTGGCCAGGCGGCCCGGTCCGGGTTTTTTCTTCTTTTCTTCTTTCTTTCACAAGGGCTGGCAAGGCTTTCGCAGCCTGGGGAGCGGACACCCGCACAAAGGGTGGCCAGGCGGCCCGGTCCGGGTTTTTTCTTCTTTTCTTCTTTCTTTCACACGCCTGGTGGGCGGTGCCACCCGATCACAAGGGCTGGCAAGGCTTTCGGAGCCTGGGGAGCGGACACCCGCACAAAGGGTGGCCAGGCGGCCCGGTCCGGGTTTTTTCTTCTTTTCTTCTTTCTTTCATACACCTGGTGGCCGGTGCCACCCGATCACAAGGGCTGGCAAGGCTTTCGGAGCCTGGGGTGCGGACACCCGCAGAAAGGGTGGCCAGGCGGCCCGGTCCGGGTTTTTTCTTCTTTTCTTCTTTCTTTCACACGCCTGGTGGGCGGTGCTACCCGATCAGAAGGGCTGGCAAGGCTTTCGGAGCCTGGGGAGCGGACACCCGCAGAAAGGGTGGCCAGGCGGCCCGGTCCGGGTTTTTTCTTCTTTTCTTCTTTCTTTCACACGCCTGGTGGGCGGTGCTACCCGATCACAAGGGCTGGCAAGGCTTTCGGAGCCTGGGGAGCGGACACCCGCAGAAAGGGTGGCCAGGCGGCCCGGTCCGGGTTTTTTCTTCTTTTCTTCTTTCTTTCACACGCCTGGTGGGCGGTGCCACCCGATCACAAGGGCTGGCAAGGCTTTCGGAGCCTGGGGAGCGGACACCCGCACAAAGGGTGGCCAGGCGGCCCGGTCCGGGTTTTTTCTTCTTTTCTTCTTTCTTTCACAAGGCCTGGTGGGCGGTGCCACCCGATCACAAGGGCTGGCAAGGCTTTCGGAGCCTGGGGAGCGGACACCCGCACAAAGGGTGGCCAGGCGGCCCGGTCCGGGTTTTTTCTTCTTTTCTTCTTTCTTTCACACGCCTGGTGGGCGGTGCCACCCGATCACAAGGGCTGGCAAGGCTTTCGGAGCCTGGGGAGCGGACACCCGCACAAAGGGTGGCCAGGCGGCCCAGTCCGGGTTTTTTCTTCTTTTCTTCTTTCTTTCACACGCCTGGTGGGCGGTGCCACCCGATCACAAGGGCTGGCAAGGCTTTCGGAGCCTGGGGAGCGGACACCCGCACAAAGGGTGGCCAGGCGGCCCGGTCCGGGTTTTTTCTTCTTTTCTTCTTTCTTTCACACGCCTGGTGGGCGGTGCCACCCGATCACAAGGGCTGGCAAGGCTTTCGGAGCCTGGGGAGCGGACACCCGCATAAAGGGTGGCCAGGTGGCCCGGACCGGGTTTTTTCTTCTTTTCTTCTTTCTTCCACACGCCTGGTGGGCGGTGCCACCCGATCACAAGGGCTGGCAAGGCTTTCGGAGCCTGGGGAGCGGACACCCGCAGAAAGGGTGGCCAGGCGGCCCGGTCCGGGTTTTTTCTTCTTTTCTTCTTTCTTTCACTCGCCTGGTGGGCGGTGCCACCCGATCACAAGGGCTGGAAAGACTTTCGGAGCCTGGGGAGCGGACACCCGCAGAAAGGGTGGCCATGCGGCCCGGTCTGGGTTTTTTCTTCTTTTCTTCTTTCTTTCACACGCCTGGTGGGCGGTGCCACCCGATCACAAGGGCTGGCAAGGCTTTCGGAGCCTGGGGAGCGGACACCCGCACAAAGGGTGGCCAGGCGGCCCGGTCCGGGTTTTTTGTTTTTTCTTCTTTTCTTCTTTCTTTCACACGCCTGGTGGGCGGTGCCACCCGATCACAAGGGCTGGCAAGGCTTTCGGAGCCTGGGGAGCGGACACCCGCACAAAGGGTGGCCAGGCGGCCCGGTCCGGGTTTTTTCTTCTTTTATTCTTTCTTTCACACGCCTGGTGGGCGGTGCCACCCGATCACAAGGGCTGGCAAGGCTTTCGGAGCCTGGGGAGCGGACACCCGCACAAAGGGTGGCCAGGCGGCCCGGTCCGGGTTTTTTCTTCTTTTCTTCTTTCTTTCACACGCCTGGTGGGCGGTGCCACCCGATCACAAGGGCTGGCAAGGCTTTCGGAGCCTGGGGAGCGGACACCCGCACAAAGGGTGGCCAGGCGGCCCGGTCCGGGTTTTTTCTTCTTTTCTTCTTTCTTTCACACGCCTGGTGGGCGGTGCCACCCGATCACAAGGGCTGGCAAGGCTTTCGGAGCCTGGGGAGAGGACACCCGCACAAAGGGTGGCCAGGCGGCCCGGTCCGGGTTTTTTCTTCTTTTCTTCTTTCTTTCACACGCCTGGTGGGCGGTGCCACCCGATCACAAGGGCTGGCAAGGCTTTCGGAGCCTGGGGAGCGGACACCCGCACAAAGGGTGGCCAGGCGGCCCGGTCCGGGTTTTTTCTTCTTTTCTTCTTTCTTTCACACGCCCGGTGGGCGGTGCCACCCGATCACAAGGGCTGGCAAGGCTTTCGGAGCCTGGGGAGCGGACACCCGCAGAAAGGGTGGCCAGGTGGCCCGGACCGGGTTTTTTCTTCTTTTCTTCTTTCTTCCACACGCCTGGTGGGCGGTGCCACCCGATCACAAGGGCTGGCAAGGCTTTCGGAGCCTGGGGAGCGGACACCCGCACAAAGGGTGGCCAGGCGGCCCGGTCCGGGTTTTTTCTTCTTTTCTTCTTTCTTTCACTCGCCTGGTGGGCGGTGCCACCCGATCACAAGGGCTGGAAAGACTTTCGGAGCCTGGGGAGCGGACACCCGCAGAAAGGGTGGCCATGCGGCCCGGTCTGGGTTTTTTCTTCTTTTCTTCTTTCTTTCACACGCCTGGTGGGCGGTGCCACCCGATCACAAGGGCTGGCAAGGCTTTCGGAGCCTGGGGAGCGGACACCCGCACAAAGGGTGGCCAGGCGGCCCGGTCCGGGTTTTTTGTTTTTTCTTCTTTTCTTCTTTCTTCCACACGCCTGGTGGGCGGTGCCACCCGATCACAAGGGCTGGCAAGGCTTTCGGAGCCTGGGGAGCGGACACCCGCACAAAGGGTGGCCAGGCGGCCCGGTCCGGGTTTTTTCTTCTTTTCTTCTTTCTTTCACACGCCTGGTGGGCGGTGCCACCCGATCACAAGGGCTGGCAAGGCTTTCGGAGCCTGGGGAGCGGACACCCGCACAAAGGGTGGCCAGGCGGCCCGGACCGGGTTTTTTCTTCTTTTCTTCTTTCTTCCACACGCCTGGTGGGCGGTGCCACCCGATCACAAGGGCTGGCAAGGCTTTCGGAGCCTGGGGAGCGGACACCCGCACAAAGGGTGGCCAGGCGGCCCGGTCCGGGTTTTTTCTTCTTTTCTTCTTTCTTTCACTCGCCTGGTGGGCGGTGCCACCCGATCACAAGGGCTGGCAAGGCTTTCGGAGCCTGGGGAGCGGACACCCGCAGAAAGGGTGGCCATGCGGCCCGGTCCGGGTTTTTTGTTTTTTCTTCTTTTCTTCTTTCTTTCACACGCCTGGTGGGCGGTGCCACCCGATCACAAGGGCTGGCAAGGCTTTCGGAGCCTGGGGAGCGGACACCCGCACAAAGGGTGGCCAGGCGGCCCGGTCCGGGTTTTTTCTTCTTTTCTTCTTTCTTTCACACGCCTGGTGGGCGGTGCCACACGATCACAAGGGCTGGCAAGGCTTTCGGAGCCTGGGGAGCGGACACCCGCAGAAAGGGTGGCCAGGCGGCCCCGTCTGGGTTTTTTCTTCTTTTCTCCTGTCTTTCACACGCCTGGTGGGCGGTGCCACCCGATCACAAGGGCTGGCAAGGCTTTCGGAGCCTGGGGAGCGGACACCCGCACAAAGGGTGGCCAGGCGGCCCGGTCCGGGTTTTTTGTTTTTTCTTCTTTTCTTCTTTCTTTCACACGCCTGGTGGGCGGTGCCACCCGATCACAAGGGCTGGCAAGGCTGTCGGAGCCTGGGGAGCGGACACCCGCACAAAGGGTGGCCAGGCGGCCCGGACCGGGTTTTTTCTTCTTTTCTTCTTTCTTCCACACGCCTTGTGGGCGGTGCCACCCGATCACAAGGGCTGGCAAGGCTTTCGGAGCCTGGGGAGCGGACACCCGCACAAAGGGTGGCCAGGCGGCCCGGTCCGGGTTTTTTCTTCTTTTCTTCTTTCTTTCACTCGCCTGGTGGGCGGTGCCACCCGATCACAAGGGCTGGCAAGGCTTTCGGAGCCTGGGGAGCGGACACCCGCAGAAAGGGTGGCCATGCGACCCGGTCAGGGTTTTTTGTTTTTTCTTCTTTTCTTCTTTCTTTCACACGCCTGGTGGGCGGTGCCACCCGATCACAAGGGCTGGCAAGGCTTTCGGAGCCTGGGGAGCGGACACCCGCACAAAGGGTGGCCAGGCGGCCCGGACCGGGTTTTTTCTTCTTTTCTTCTTTCTTCCACACGCCTGGTGGGCGGTGCCACCCGATCACAAGGGCTGGCAAGGCTTTCGGAGCCTGGGGAGCGGACACCCGCACAAAGGGTGGCCAGGCGGCCCGGTCCGGGTTTTTTCTTCTTTTCTTCTTTCTTTCACTCGCCTGGTGGGCGGTGCCACCCGATCACAAGGGCTGGCAAGGCTTTCGGAGCCTGGGGAGCGGACACCCGCAGAAAGGGTGGCCATGCGGCCCGGTCCTGGTTTTTTGTTTTTTCTTCTTTTCTTCTTTCTTTCACACGCCTGGTGGGCGGTGCCACCCGATCACAAGGGCTGGCAAGGCTTTCGGAGCCTGGGGAGCGGACACCCGCACAAAGGGTGGCCAGGCGGCCCGGACCGGGTTTTTTCTTCTTTTCTTCTTTCTTCCACACGCCTGGTGGGCGGTGCCACCCGATCACAAGGGCTGGCAAGGCTTTCGGAGCCTGGGGAGCGGACACCCGCAGAAAGGGTGGCCAGGCGGCCCGGTCCGGGTTTTTTCTTCTTTTCTTCTTTCTTTCACACGCCTGGTGGGCGGTGCCACCCGATCACAAGGGCTGGCAAGGCTTTCGGAGCCTGGGGAGCGGACACCCGCGCAAAGGGTGGCCAGGCGGCCCGGACCGGGTTTTTTCTTCTTTTCTTCTTTCTTCCACACGCCTGGTGGGCGGTGCCACCCGATCACAAGGGCTGGCAAGGCTTTCGGAGCCTGGGGAGCGGACACCCGCAGAAAGGGTGGCCAGGCGGCCCGGTCCGGGTTTTTTCTTCTTTTCTTCTTTCTTTCACACGCCTGGTGGGCGGTGCCACCCGATCACAAGGGCTGGCAAGGCTTTCGGAGCCTGGGGAGCGGACACCCGCAGAAAGGGTGGCCAGGCGGCCCGGTCCGGGTTTTTTCTTCTTTTCTTCTTTCTTTCACACGCCTGGTGGGCGGTGCCACCCGATCACAAGGGCTGGCAAGGCTTTCGGAGCCTGGGGAGCGGACACCCGCACAAAGGGTGGCCAGGCGGCCCGGACCGGGTTTTTTCTTCTTTTCTTCTTTCTTCCACACGCCTGGTGGGCGGTGCCACCCGATCACAAGGGCTGGCAAGGCTTTCGGAGCCTGGGGAGCGGACACCCGCAGAAAGGGTGGCCAGGCGGCCCGGTCTGGGCTTTTTCTTCTTTTCTTCTTTCTTTCACACGCCTGGTGGGCGGTGCCACCCGATCACAAGGGCTGGCAAGGCTTTCGGAGCCTGGGGAGCGGACACCCGCACAAAGGGTGGCCAGGCGGCCCGGTCCGGGTTTTTTCTTCTTTTCTTCTTTCTTTCACACGCCTGGTGGGCGGTGCCACCCGATCACAAGGGCTGGCAAGGCTTTCGGAGCCTGGGGAGCGGACACCCGCACAAAGGGTGGCCAGGCGGCCCGGTCCGGGTTTTTTGTTTTTTCTTCTTTTCTTCTTTCTTTCACACGCCTGGTGGGCGGTGCCACCCGATCACAAGGGCTGGCAAGGCTTTCGGAGCCTGGGGAGCGGACACCCGCACAAAGGGTGGCCAGGCGGCCCAGACCGGGTTTTTTCTTCTTTTCTTCTTTCTTTCACACGCCTGGTTGGCGGTGCCACCCGATCACAAGGGCTGGCAAGGCTTTCGGAGCCTGGGGAGCGGACACCCGCAGAAAGGGTGGCCAGGCGGCCCGGTCCGGGTTTTTTCTTCTTTTCTTCTTTCTTTCACACGCCTGGTGGGCGGTGCCACCCGATCACAAGGGCTGGCAAGGCTTTCGTAGCCTGGGGAGCGGACACCCGCACAAAGGGTGGCCAGGCGGCCCAGTCCGGGTTTTTTCTTCTTTTCTTCTTTCTTTCACACGCCTGGTTGGCGGTGCCACCCGATCACAAGGGCTGGCAAGGCTTTCGGAGCCTGGGGAGCGGACACCCGCACAAAGGGTGGCCAGAAGGCCCGGTCCGGGTTTTTTCTTCTTTTCTTCTTTCTTTCACTCGCCTGGTGGGCGGTGCCACCCGATCACAAGGGCTGGCAAGGCTTTCGGAGCCTGGGGAGCGGACACCCGCACAAAGGGTGGCCAGGCGGTCCGGTCCGGGTTTTTTCTTCTTTTCTTCTTTCGTTCACTCGCCTGGTGGGCGGTGCCACCCGATCACAAGGGCTGGCAAGGCTTTCGGAGCCTGGGGAGCGGACACCCGCACAAAGGGTGGCCAGGCGGCCCGGTCCGGGTTTTTTGTTTTTTCTTCTTTTCTTCTTTCTTTCACACGCCTGGTGGGCGGTGCCACCCGATCACAAGGGCTGGCAAGGCTTTCGGAGCCTGGGGAGCGGACACCCGCAGAAAGGGTGGCCAGGCGGCCCGGTCTGGGTTTTTTCTTCTTTTCTTCTTTCTTTCACACGCCTGGTGGGCGGTGCCACCCGATCACAAGGGCTGGCAAGGCTTTCGGAGCCTGGGGAGCGGACACCCGCACAAAGGGTGGCCAGGCGGCCCGGTCCGGGTTTTTTCTTCTTTTCTTCTTTCTTTCACACGCCTGGTGGGCGGTGCCACCCGATCACAAGGGCTGGCAAGGCTTTCGGAGCCTGGGGAGCGGACACCCGCACAAAGGGTGGCCAGGCGGCCCGGTCCGGGTTTTTTCTTCTTTTCTTCTTTCTTTCACACGCCTGGTGGGCGGTGCCACCCGATCACAAGGGCTGGCAAGGCTTTCGGAGCCTGGGGAGCGGACACCCGCACAAAGGGTGGCCAGGCGGCCCGGTCCGGGTTTTTTCTTCTTTTCTTCTTTCTTTCACTCGCCTGGTGGGCGGTGCCACCCGATCACAAGGGCTGGCAAGGCTTTCGGAGCCTGGGGAGCGGACACCCGCACAAAGGGTGGCCAGGCGGCCCGGTCCGGGTTTTTTCTTCTTTTCTTCTTTCTTTCACACGCCTGGTGGGCGGTGCCACCCGATCACAAGGGCTGGCAAGGCTTTCGGAGCCTGGGGAGCGGACACCCGCACAAAGGGTGGCCAGGCGGCCCGGACCGGGTTTTTTCTTCTTTTCTTCTTTCTTCCACACGCCTGGTGGGCGGTGCCACCCGATCACAAGGGCTGGCAAGGCTTTCGGAGCCTGGGGAGCGGACACCCGCAGAAAGGGTGGCCAGGCGGCCCGGTCCGGGTTTTTTCTTCTTTTCTTCTTTCTTTCACACGCCTGGTGGGCGGTGCCACCCGATCACAAGGGCTGGCAAGGCTTTCGGAGCCTGGGGAGCGGACACCCGCACAAAGGGTGGCCAGGCGGCCCGGTCCGGGTTTTTTCTTCTTTTCTTCTTTCTTTCACACGCCTGGTGGGCGGTGCCACCCGATCACAAGGGCTGGCAAGGCTTTCGGAGCCTGGGGAGCGGACACCCGCACAAAGGGTGGCCAGGCGGCCCGGTCCGGGTTTTTTCTTCTTTTCTTCTTTCTTTCACTCGCCTGGTGGGCGGTGCCACCCGATCACAAGGGCTGGCAAGGCTTTCGGAGCCTGGGGAGCGGACACCCGCACAAAGGGTGGCCAGGCGGCCCGGTCCGGGTTTTTTCTTCTTTTCTTCTTTCTTTCACTCGCCTGGTGGGCGGTGCCACCCGATCACAAGGGCTGGCAAGGCTTTCGGAGCCTGGGGAGCGGACACCCGCACAAAGGGTGGCCAGGCGGCCCGGACCGGGTTTTTTCTTCTTTTCTTCTTTCTTCCACACGCCTGGTGGGCGGTGCCACCCGATCACAACGGCTGGCAAGGCTTTCGGAGCCTGGGCAGCGGACACCCGCAGAAAGGGTGGCCAGGCGGCCCGGTCCGGGTTTTTTCTTCTTTTCTTCTTTCTTTCACACGCCTGGTGGGCGGTGCCACCCGATCACAAGGGCTGGCAAGGCTTTCGGAGCCTGGGGAGCGGACACCCGCACAAAGGGTGGCCAGGCGGCCCGGTCCGGGTTTTTTCTTCTTTTCTTCTTTCTTTCACACGCCTGGTGGGCGGTGCCACCCGATCACAAGGGCTGGCAAGGCTTTCGGAGCCTGGGGAGCGGACACCCGCACAAAGGGTGGCCAGGCGGCCCGGTCCGGGTTTTTTCTTCTTTTCTTCTTTCTTTCACTCGCCTGGTGGGCGGTGCCACCCGATCACAAGGGCTGGCAAGGCTTTCGGAGCCTGGGGAGCGGACACCCGCACAAAGGGTGGCCAGGCGGCCCGGTCCGGGTTTTTTCTTCTTTTCTTCTTTCTTTCACTCGCCTGGTGGGCGGTGCCACCCGATCACAAGGGCTGGCAAGGCTTTCGGAGCCTGGGGAGCGGACACCCGCACAAAGGGTGGCCAGGCGGCCCGGTCCGGGTTGTTTCTTCTTTTCTTCTTTCTTTCACTCGCCTGGTGGGCGGTGCCACCCGATCACAAGGGCTGGCAAGGCTTTCGGAGCCTGGGGAGCGGACACCCGCAGAAAGGGTGGCCAGGCGGCCCGGTCCGGGTTTTTTCTTCTTTTCTTCTTTCTTTCACTCGCCTGGTGGGCGGTGCCACCCGATCACAAGGGCTGGCAAGGCTTTCGGAGCCTGGGGAGCGGACACCCGCAGAAAGGGTGGCCAGGCGGCCCGGTCCGGGTTTTTTCTTCTTTTCTTCTTTCTTTCACACGCCTGGTGGGCAGTGCCACCCGATCACAAGGGCTGGCAAGGCTTTCGGAGCCTGGGGAGCGGACACCCGCAGAAAGGGTGGCCAGGCGGCCCGGACCGGGTTTTTTCTTCTTTTCTTCTTTCTTTCACACGCCTGGTGGGCGGTGCCACCCGATCACAAGGGCTGGCAAGGCTTTCGGAGCCTGGGGAGCGGACACCCGCACAAAGGGTGGCCAGGCGGCCCGGACCGGGTTTTTTCTTCTTTTCTTCTTTCTTTCACACGCCTGGTGGGCGGTGCCACCCGATCACAAGGGCTGGCAAGGCTTTCGGAGCCTGGGGAGCGGACACCCGCAGAAAGGGTGGCCAGGCGGCCCGGTCCGGGTTTTTTCTTCTTTTCTTCTTTCTTTCACACGCCTGGTGGGCGGTGCCACACGATCACAAGGGCTGGCAAGGCTTTCGGAGCCTGGAGAGCGGACACCCGCAGAAAGGGTGGCCAGGCGGCCCGGTCTGGGCTTTTTCTTCTTTTCTTCTTTCTTTCACACGCCTGGTGGGCGGTGCCACCCGATCACAAGGGCTGGCAAGGCTTTCGGAGCCTGGGGAGCGGACACCCGCACAAAGGGTGGCCAGGCGGCCCGGTCCGGGTTTTTTCTTCTTTTCTTCTTTCTTTCACTCGCCTGGTGGGCGGTGCCACCCGATCACAAGGGCTGGCAAGGCTTTCGGAGCCTGGGGAGCGGACACCCGCACAAAGGGTGGCCAGGCGGCCCGGTCCGGGTTTTTTCTTCTTTTCTTCTTTCTTTCACTCGCCTGGTGGGCGGTGCCACCCGATCACAAGGGCTGGCAAGGCTTTCGGAGCCTGGGGAGCGGACACCCGCACAAAGGGTGGCCAGGCGGCCCGGTCCGGGTTGTTTCTTCTTTTCTTCTTTCTTTCACTCGCCTGGTGGGCGGTGCCACCCGATCACAAGGGCTGGCAAGGCTTTCGGAGCCTGGGGAGCGGACACCCGCAGAAAGGGTGGCCAGGCGGCCCGGTCCGGGTTTTTTCTTCTTTTCTTCTTTCTTTCACTCGCCTGGTGGGCGGTGCCACCCGATCACAAGGGCTGGCAAGGCTTTCGGAGCCTGGGGAGCGGACACCCGCAGAAAGGGTGGCCAGGCGGCCCGGTCCGGGTTTTTTCTTCTTTTCTTCTTTCTTTCACACGCCTGGTGGGCAGTGCCACCCGATCACAAGGGCTGGCAAGGCTTTCGGAGCCTGGGGAGCGGACACCCGCAGAAAGGGTGGCCAGGCGGCCCGGACCGGGTTTTTTCTTCTTTTCTTCTTTCTTTCACACGCCTGGTGGGCGGTGCCACCCGATCACAAGGGCTGGCAAGGCTTTCGGAGCCTGGGGAGCGGACACCCGCACAAAGGGTGGCCAGGCGGCCCGGACCGGGTTTTTTCTTCTTTTCTTCTTTCTTTCACACGCCTGGTGGGCGGTGCCACCCGATCACAAGGGCTGGCAAGGCTTTCGGAGCCTGGGGAGCGGACACCCGCAGAAAGGGTGGCCAGGCGGCCCGGTCCGGGTTTTTTCTTCTTTTCTTCTTTCTTTCACACGCCTGGTGGGCGGTGCCACACGATCACAAGGGCTGGCAAGGCTTTCGGAGCCTGGAGAGCGGACACCCGCAGAAAGGGTGGCCAGGCGGCCCGGTCTGGGCTTTTTCTTCTTTTCTTCTTTCTTTCACACGCCTGGTGGGCGGTGCCACCCGATCACAAGGGCTGGCAAGGCTTTCGGAGCCTGGGGAGCGGACACCCGCACAAAGGGTGGCCAGGCGGCCCGGTCCGGGTTTTTTGTTTTTTCTTCTTTTCTTCTTTCTTTCACACGCCTGGTGGGCGGTGCCACCCGATCACAAGGGCTGGCAAGGCTTTCGGAGCCTGGGGAGCGGACACCCGCACAAAGGGTGGCCAGGCGGCCCGGACCGGGTTTTTTCTTCTTTTCTTCTTTCTTTCACACGTCTGGTTGGCGGTGCCACCCGATCACAAGGGCTGGCAAGGCTTTCGGAGCCTGGGGAGCGGACACCCGCAGAAAGGGTGGCCAGGCGGCCCGGTCCGGGTTTTTTCTTCTTTTCTTCTTTCTTTCACACGCCTGGTGGGCGGTGCCACCCGATCACAAGGGCTGGCAAGGCTTTCGTAGCCTGGGGAGCGGACACCCGCACAAAGGGTGGCCAGGCGGCCCAGTCCGGGTTTTTTCTTCTTTTCTTCTTTCTCTCACACCTGGTGGGCGGTGCCACCCGATCACAAGGGCTGGCAAGGCTTTCGGAGCCTGGGGAGCGGACACCCGCACAAAGGGTGGCCAGGCGGCCCGGTCCGGGTTTTTTGTTTTTTCTTCTTTTCTTCTTTCTTTCACTCGCCTGGTGGGCGGTGCCACCCGATCACAAGGGCTGGCAAGGCTTTCGGAGCCTGGGGAGCGGACACCTGCAGAAAGGGTGGCCAGGCGGCCCGGTCCAGGTTTTTTCTTCTTTTCTTCTTTCTTTCATACGCCTGGTGGGCGGTGCCACCCGATCACAAGGGCTGGCAAGGCTTTCGGAGCCTGGGGAGCGGACACCCGCACAAAGGGTGGCCAGAAGGCCCGGTCCGGGTTTTTTCTTCTTTTCTTCTTTCTTTCACTCGCCTGGTGGGCGGTGCCACCCGATCACAAGGGCTGGCAAGGCTTTCGGAGCCTGGGGAGCGGACACCCGCACAAAGGGTGGCCAGGCGGTCCGGTCCGGGTTTTTTCTTCTTTTCTTCTTTCGTTCACTCGCCTGGTGGGCGGTGCCACCCGATCACAAGGGCTGGCAAGGCTTTCGGAGCCTGGGGAGCGGACACCCGCACAAAGGGTGGCCAGGCGGCCCGGTCCGGGTTTTTTGTTTTTTCTTCTTTTCTTCTTTCTTTCACACGCCTGGTGGGCGGTGCCACCCGATCACAAGGGCTGGCAAGGCTTTCGGAGCCTGGGGAGCGGACACCCGCAGAAAGGGTGGCCAGGCGGCCCGGTCTGGGTTTTTTCTTCTTTTCTTCTTTCTTTCACACGCCTGGTGGGCGGTGCCACCCGATCACAAGGGCTGGCAAGGCTTTCGGAGCCTGGGGAGCGGACACCCGCACAAAGGGTGGCCAGGCGGCCCGGTCCGGGTTTTTTCTTCTTTTCTTCTTTCTTTCACTCGCCTGGTGGGCGGTGCCACCCGATCACAAGGGCTGGCAAGGCTTTCGGAGCCTGGGGAGCGGACACCCGCAGAAAGGGTGGCCAGGCGGCCCGGTCCGGGGTTTTTCTTCTTTTCTTCTTTCTTTCACACGCCTGGTGGGCGGTGCCACCCGATCACAAGGGCTGGCAAGGCTTTCGTAGCCTGGGGAGCGGACACCCGCACAAAGGGTGGCCAGGCGGCCCAGTCCGGGTTTTTTCTTCTTTTCTTCTTTCTCTCACACCTGGCGGGCGGTGCCACCCGATCACAAGGGCTGGCAAGGCTTTCGGAGCCTGGGGAGCGGACACCCGCACAAAGGGTGGCCAGGCAGCCCGGTCCGGGTTTTTTGTTTTTTCTTCTTTTCTTCTTTCTTTCACTCGCCTGGTGGGCGGTGCCACCCGATCACAAGGGCTGGCAAGGCTTTCGGAGCCTGGGGAGCGGACACCCGCAGAAAGGGTGGCCAGGCGGCCCGGTCCGGGTTTTTTCTTCTTTTCTTCTTTCTTTCATACGCCTGGTGGGCGGTGCCACCCGATCACAAGGGCTGGCAAGGCTTTCGGAGCCTGGGGAGCGGACACCCGCACAAAGGGTGGCCAGAAGGCCCGGTCCGGGTTTTTTCTTCTTTTCTTCTTTCTTTCACTCGCCTGGTGGGCGGTGCCACACGATCACAAGGGCTGGCAAGGCTTTCGGAGCCTGGGGAGCGGACACCCGCAGAAAGGGTGGCCAGGCGGCCCGGTCTGGGTTTTTTCTTCTTTTCTTCTTTCTTTCACACGCCTGGTGGGCGGTGCCACCCGATCACAAGGGCTGGCAAGGCTTTCGGAGCCTGGGGAGCGGACACACGCACAAAGGGTGGCCAGGCGGCCCGGTCTGGGTTTTTTCTTCTTTTCTTCTTTCTTTCACACGCCTGGTGGGCGGTGCCACCCGATCACAAGGGCTGGCAAGGCTTTCGGAGCCTGGGGAGCGGACACACGCACAAAGGGTGGCCAGGCGGCCCGGTCCGGGTTTTTTGTTTTTTCTTCTTTTCTTCTTTCTTTCACACGCCTGGTGGGCGGTGCCACCCGATCACAAGGGCTGGCAAGGCTTTCGGAGCCTGGGGAGCGGACACCCGCACAAAGGGTGGCCAGGCGGCCCGGTCCGGGTTTTTTCTTCTTTTCTTCTTTCTTTCACTCGCCTGGTGGGCGGTGCCACCCGATCACAAGGGCTGGCAAGGCTTTCGGAGCCTGGGGAGCGGACACCCGCACAAAGGGTGGCCAGGCGGCCCGGTCCGGGTTTTTTGTTTTTTCTTCTTTTCTTCTTTCTTTCACACGCCTGGTGGGCGGTGCCACCCGATCACAAGGGCTGGCAAGGCTTTCGGAGCCTGGGGAGCGGACACCCGCAGAAAGGGTGGCCAGGCGGCCCGGACCGGGTTTTTTCTTCTTTTCTTCTTTCTTTCACACGCCTGGTGGGCGGTGCCACCCGATCACAAGGGCTGGCAAGGCTTTCGGACCCTGGGGAGCGGACACCCGCACAAAGGGTGGCCAGGCGGCCCGGACCGGGTTTTTTCTTCTTTTCTTCTTTCTTTCACACGCCTGGTGGGCGGTGCCACCCGATCACAAGGGCTGGCAAGGCTTTCGGAGCCTGGGGAGCGGACACCCACAGAAAGGGTGGCCAGGCGGCCCGGTCCGGGTTTTTTCTTCTTTTCTTCTTTCTTTCACACGCCTGGTGGGCGGTGCCACACGATCACAAGGGCTGGCAAGGCTTTCGGAGCCTGGGGAGCGGACACCCGCAGAAAGGGTGGCCAGGCGGCCCGGTCTGGGTTTTTTCTTCTTTTCTTCTTTCTTTCACACGCCTGGTGGGCGGTGCCACCCGATCACAAGGGCTGGCAAGGCTTTCGGAGCCTGGGGACCGGACACCCGCACAAAGGGTGGCCAGGCGGCCCGGTCCGGGTTTTTTCTTCTTTTCTTCTTTCTTTCACACGCCTGGTGGGCGGTGCCACCCGATCACAAGGGCTGGCAAGGCTTTCGGAGCCTGGGGAGCGGACACCCGCACAAAGGGTGGCCAGGCGGCCCGGTCCGGGTTTTTTCTTCTTTTCTTCTTTCTTTCACTCGCCTGGTGGGCGGTGCCACCCGATCACAAGGGCTGGCAAGGCTTTCAGAGCCTGGGGAGCGGACACCCGCAGAAAGGGTGGCCAGGCGGCCCGGTCCGGGTTGTTTCTTCTTTTCTTCTTTCTTTCACACGCCTGGTGGGCGGTGCCACACGATCACAAGGGCTGGCAAGGCTTTCGGAGCCTGGGGAGCGGACACCCGCAGAAAGGGTGGCCAGGCGGCCCGGTCTGGGTTTTTTCTTCTTTTCTTCTTTCTTTCACACGCCTGGTGGGCGGTGCCACCCGATCACAAGGGCTGGCAAGGCTTTCGGAGCCTGGGGAGCGGACACCCGCACAAAGGGTGGCCAGGCGGCCCGGTCCGGGTTTTTTGTTTTTTCTTCTTTTCTTCTTTCTTTCACACGCCTGGTGGGCGGTGCCACCCGATCACAAGGGCTGGCAAGGCTTTCGGAGCCTGGGGAGCGGACACCCGCACAAAGGGTGGCCAGGCGGCCCGGTCCGGGTTTTTTCTTCTTTTCTTCTTTCTTTCACTCGCCTGGTGGGCGGTGCCACCCGATCACAAGGGCTGGCAAGGCTTTCGGAGCCTGGGGAGCGGACACCCGCAGAAAGGGTGGCCAGGCGGCCCGGTCCGGGTTTTTTCTTCTTTTCTTCTTTCTTTCACACGCCTGGTGGGCGGTGCCACCCGATCACAAGGGCTGGCAAGGCTTTCGGAGCCTGGGGAGCGGACACCCGCACAAAGGGTGGCCAGGCGGCCCGGTCCGGGTTTTTTCTTCTTTTCTTCTTTCTTTCACACGCCTGGTGGGCGGTGCCACCCGATCACAAGGGCTGGCAAGGCTTTCGGAGCCTGGGGAGCGGACACCCGCACAAAGGGTGGCCAGGCGGCCCGGACCGGGTTTTTTCTTCTTTTCTTCTTTCTTTCACACGCCTGGTGGGCGGTGCCACCCGATCACAAGGGCTGGCAAGGCTTTCGGAGCCTGGGGAGCGGACACCCGCACAAAGGGTGGCCAGGCGGCCCGGTCCGGGTTTTTTGTTTTTTCTTCTTTTCTTCTTTCTTTCACACGCCTGGTGGGCGGTGCCACCCGATCACAAGGGCTGGCAAGGCTTTCGGAGCCTGGGGAGCGGACACCCGCACAAAGGGTGGCCAGGCGGCCCGGTCCGGGTTTTTTCTTCTTTTCTTCTTTCTTTCACTCGCCTGGTGGGCGGTGCCACCCGATCACAAGGGCTGGCAAGGCTTTCGGAGCCTGGGGAGCGGACACCCGCACAAAGGGTGGCCAGGCGGGCCGGCCGGGTTTTTTCTTCTTTTCTTCTTTCTTTCACTCGCCTGGTGGGCGGTGCCACCAGATCACAAGGGCTGGCAAGGCTTTCGGAGCCTGGGGAGCGGACACCCGCACAAAGGGTGGCCAGGCGGCCCGGTCCGGGTTTTTTCTTCTTTTCTTCTTTCTTTCACTCGCCTGGTGGGCGGTGCCACCCGATCACAAGGGCTGGCAAGGCTTTCGGAGCCTGGGGAGCGGACACCCGCAGAAAGGGTGGCCAGGCGGCCCGGTCCGGGTTTTTTCTTCTTTTCTTCTTTCTTTCACACGCCTGGTGGGCGGTGCCACCCGATCACAAGGGCTGGCAAGGCTTTCGGAGCCTGGGGAGCGGACACCCGCACAAAGGGTGGCCAGGCGGCCCGGTCCGGGTTTTTTCTTTTTTCTTCTTTTCTTCTTTCTTTCACACGCCTGGTGGGCGGTGCCACCCGATCATAAGGGCTGGCAAGGCTTTCGGAGCCTGGGGAGCGGACACCCGCACAAAGGGTGGCCAGGCGGCCCGGTCCGGGTTTTTTCTTCTTTTCTTCTTTCTTTCACTCGCCTGGTGGGCGGTGCCACCCGATCACAAGGGCTGGCAAGGCTTTCGGAGCCTGGGGAGCGGACACCCGCACAAAGGGTGGCCAGGCGGCCCGGTCTGGGTTTTTTCTTCTTTTCTTCTTTCTTTCACACGCCTGGTGGGCGGTGCAACCCGATCACAAGGGCTGGCAAGGCTTTCGGAGCCTGGGGAGCGGACACCCGCAGAAAGGGTGGCCAGGCGGCCCGGTCTGGGTTTTTTCTTCTTTTCTTCTTTCTTTCACACGCCTGGTGGGCGGTGCCACCCGATCACAAGGGCTGGCAAGGCTTTCGGAGCCTGGGGAGCGGACACCCGCACAAAGGGTGGCCAGGCGGCCCGGTCCGGGTTTTTTGTTTTTTCTTCTTTTCTTCTTTCTTTCACACGCCTGGTGGGCGGTGCCACCCGATCACAAGGGCTGGCAAGGCTTTCGGAGCCTGGGGAGCGGACACCCGCACAAAGGGTGGCCAGGCGGCCCGGTCCGGGTTTTTTCTTCTTTTCTTCTTTCTTTCACACGCCTGGTGGGCGGTGCCACCCGATCACAAGGGCTGGCAAGGCTTTCGGAGCCTTGGGAGCGGACACCCGCACAAAGGGTGGCCAGGCGGCCCGGACCGGGTTTTTTCTTCTTTTCTTCTTTCTTTCACACGCCTGGTGGGCGGTGCCACCCGATCACAAGGGCTGGCAAGGCTTTCGGAGCCTGGGGAGCGGACACCCGCACAAAGGGTGGCCAGGCGGCCCGGTCCGGGTTTTTTCTTCTTTTCTTCTTTCTTTCACACGCCTGGTGGGCGGTGCCACACGATCACAAGGGCTGGCAAGGCTTTCGGAGCCTGGGGAGCGGACACCCGCAGAAAGGGTGGCCAGGCGGCCCGGTCTGGGTTTTTTCTTCTTTTCTTCTTTCTTTCACACGCCTGGTGGGCGGTGCCACCCGATCACAAGGGCTGGCAAGGCTTTCGGAGCCTGGGGAGCGGACACCCGCACAAAGGGTGGCCAGGCGGCCCGGTCCGGGTTTTTTGTTTTTTCTTCTTTTCTTCTTTCTTTCACACGCCTGGTGGGCGGTGCCACCCGATCACAAGGGCTGGCAAGGCTTTCGGAGCCTGGGGAGCGGACACCCGCAGAAAGGGTGGCCAGGCGGCCCGGTCCGGGTTTTTTCTTCTTTTCTTCTTTCTTTCACTCGCCTGGTGGGCGGTGCCACCCGATCACAAGGGCTGGCAAGGCTTTCGGAGCCTGGGGAGCGGACACCCGCACAAAGGGTGGCCAGGCGGCCCGGACCGGGTTTTTTCTTCTTTTCTTCTTTTCTTCTTTCTTTCACACGCCTGGTGGGCGGTGCCACCCGATCACAAGGGCTGGCAAGGCTTTCGGAGCCTGGGGAGCGGACACCCGCACAAAGGGTGGCCAGGCGGCCCGGTCCGGGTTTTTTCTTCTTTTCTTCTTTCTTTCACTCGCCTGGTGGGCGGTGCCACCCGATCACAAGGGCTGGCAAGGCTTTCGGAGCCTGGGGAGCGGACACCCGCACAAAGGGTGGCCAGGCGGCCCGGTCCGGGTTTTTTCTTCTTTTCTTCTTTCTTTCACTCGCCTGGTGGGCGGTGCCACCCGATCACAAGGGCTGGCAAGGCTTTCGGAGCCTGGGGAGCGGACACCCGCACAAAGGGTGGCCAGGCGGCCCGGTCCGGGTTTTTTGTTTTTTCTTCTTTTCTTCTTTCTTTCACACGCCTGGTGGGCGGTGCCACCCGATCACAAGGGCTGGCAAGGCTTTCGGAGCCTGGGGAGCGGACACCCGCACAAAGGGTGGCCAGGCGGTCCGGTCCGGGTTTTTTCTTCTTTTCTTCTTTCGTTCACTCGCCTGGTGGGCGGTGCCACCCGATCACAAGGGCTGGCAAGGCTTTCGGAGCCTGGGGAGCGGACACCCGCACAAAGGGTGGCCAGGCGGCCCGGTCCGGGTTTTTTGTTTTTTCTTCTTTTCTTCTTTCTTTCACACGCCTGGTGGGCGGTGCCACCCGATCACAAGGGCTGGCAAGGCTTTCGGAGCCTGGGGAGCGGACACCCGCAGAAAGGGTGGCCAGGCGGCCCGGTCTGGGTTTTTTCTTCTTTTCTTCTTTCTTTCACACGCCTGGTGGGCGGTGCCACCCGATCACAAGGGCTGGCAAGGCTTTCGGAGCCTGGGGAGCGGACACCCGCACAAAGGGTGGCCAGGCGGCCCGGTCCGGGTTTTTTCTTCTTTTCTTCTTTCTTTCACTCGCCTGGTGGGCGGTGCCACCCGATCACAAGGGCTGGCAAGGCTTTCGGAGCCTGGGGAGCGGACACCCGCAGAAAGGGTGGCCAGGCGGCCCGGTCCGGGGTTTTTCTTCTTTTCTTCTTTCTTTCACACGCCTGGTGGGCGGTGCCACCCGATCACAAGGGCTGGCAAGGCTTTCGTAGCCTGGGGAGCGGACACCCGCACAAAGGGTGGCCAGGCGGCCCAGTCCGGGTTTTTTCTTCTTTTCTTCTTTCTCTCACACCTGGCGGGCGGTGCCACCCGATCACAAGGGCTGGCAAGGCTTTCGGAGCCTGGGGAGCGGACACCCGCACAAAGGGTGGCCAGGCAGCCCGGTCCGGGTTTTTTGTTTTTTCTTCTTTTCTTCTTTCTTTCACTCGCCTGGTGGGCGGTGCCACCCGATCACAAGGGCTGGCAAGGCTTTCGGAGCCTGGGGAGCGGACACCCGCAGAAAGGGTGGCCAGGCGGCCCGGTCCGGGTTTTTTCTTCTTTTCTTCTTTCTTTCATACGCCTGGTGGGCGGTGCCACCCGATCACAAGGGCTGGCAAGGCTTTCGGAGCCTGGGGAGCGGACACCCGCACAAAGGGTGGCCAGAAGGCCCGGTCCGGGTTTTTTCTTCTTTTCTTCTTTCTTTCACTCGCCTGGTGGGCGGTGCCACACGATCACAAGGGCTGGCAAGGCTTTCGGAGCCTGGGGAGCGGACACCCGCAGAAAGGGTGGCCAGGCGGCCCGGTCTGGGTTTTTTCTTCTTTTCTTCTTTCTTTCACACGCCTGGTGGGCGGTGCCACCCGATCACAAGGGCTGGCAAGGCTTTCGGAGCCTGGGGAGCGGACACACGCACAAAGGGTGGCCAGGCGGCCCGGTCTGGGTTTTTTCTTCTTTTCTTCTTTCTTTCACACGCCTGGTGGGCGGTGCCACCCGATCACAAGGGCTGGCAAGGCTTTCGGAGCCTGGGGAGCGGACACACGCACAAAGGGTGGCCAGGCGGCCCGGTCCGGGTTTTTTGTTTTTTCTTCTTTTCTTCTTTCTTTCACACGCCTGGTGGGCGGTGCCACCCGATCACAAGGGCTGGCAAGGCTTTCGGAGCCTGGGGAGCGGACACCCGCACAAAGGGTGGCCAGGCGGCCCGGTCCGGGTTTTTTCTTCTTTTCTTCTTTCTTTCACTCGCCTGGTGGGCGGTGCCACCCGATCACAAGGGCTGGCAAGGCTTTCGGAGCCTGGGGAGCGGACACCCGCACAAAGGGTGGCCAGGCGGCCCGGTCCGGGTTTTTTGTTTTTTCTTCTTTTCTTCTTTCTTTCACACGCCTGGTGGGCGGTGCCACCCGATCACAAGGGCTGGCAAGGCTTTCGGAGCCTGGGGAGCGGACACCCGCAGAAAGGGTGGCCAGGCGGCCCGGACCGGGTTTTTTCTTCTTTTCTTCTTTCTTTCACACGCCTGGTGGGCGGTGCCACCCGATCACAAGGGCTGGCAAGGCTTTCGGACCCTGGGGAGCGGACACCCGCACAAAGGGTGGCCAGGCGGCCCGGACCGGGTTTTTTCTTCTTTTCTTCTTTCTTTCACACGCCTGGTGGGCGGTGCCACCCGATCACAAGGGCTGGCAAGGCTTTCGGAGCCTGGGGAGCGGACACCCACAGAAAGGGTGGCCAGGCGGCCCGGTCCGGGTTTTTTCTTCTTTTCTTCTTTCTTTCACACGCCTGGTGGGCGGTGCCACACGATCACAAGGGCTGGCAAGGCTTTCGGAGCCTGGGGAGCGGACACCCGCAGAAAGGGTGGCCAGGCGGCCCGGTCTGGGTTTTTTCTTCTTTTCTTCTTTCTTTCACACGCCTGGTGGGCGGTGCCACCCGATCACAAGGGCTGGCAAGGCTTTCGGAGCCTGGGGACCGGACACCCGCACAAAGGGTGGCCAGGCGGCCCGGTCCGGGTTTTTTCTTCTTTTCTTCTTTCTTTCACACGCCTGGTGGGCGGTGCCACCCGATCACAAGGGCTGGCAAGGCTTTCGGAGCCTGGGGAGCGGACACCCGCACAAAGGGTGGCCAGGCGGCCCGGTCCGGGTTTTTTCTTCTTTTCTTCTTTCTTTCACTCGCCTGGTGGGCGGTGCCACCCGATCACAAGGGCTGGCAAGGCTTTCAGAGCCTGGGGAGCGGACACCCGCAGAAAGGGTGGCCAGGCGGCCCGGTCCGGGTTGTTTCTTCTTTTCTTCTTTCTTTCACACGCCTGGTGGGCGGTGCCACACGATCACAAGGGCTGGCAAGGCTTTCGGAGCCTGGGGAGCGGACACCCGCAGAAAGGGTGGCCAGGCGGCCCGGTCTGGGTTTTTTCTTCTTTTCTTCTTTCTTTCACACGCCTGGTGGGCGGTGCCACCCGATCACAAGGGCTGGCAAGGCTTTCGGAGCCTGGGGAGCGGACACCCGCACAAAGGGTGGCCAGGCGGCCCGGTCCGGGTTTTTTGTTTTTTCTTCTTTTCTTCTTTCTTTCACACGCCTGGTGGGCGGTGCCACCCGATCACAAGGGCTGGCAAGGCTTTCGGAGCCTGGGGAGCGGACACCCGCACAAAGGGTGGCCAGGCGGCCCGGTCCGGGTTTTTTCTTCTTTTCTTCTTTCTTTCACTCGCCTGGTGGGCGGTGCCACCCGATCACAAGGGCTGGCAAGGCTTTCGGAGCCTGGGGAGCGGACACCCGCAGAAAGGGTGGCCAGGCGGCCCGGTCCGGGTTTTTTCTTCTTTTCTTCTTTCTTTCACACGCCTGGTGGGCGGTGCCACCCGATCACAAGGGCTGGCAAGGCTTTCGGAGCCTGGGGAGCGGACACCCGCACAAAGGGTGGCCAGGCGGCCCGGTCCGGGTTTTTTCTTCTTTTCTTCTTTCTTTCACACGCCTGGTGGGCGGTGCCACCCGATCACAAGGGCTGGCAAGGCTTTCGGAGCCTGGGGAGCGGACACCCGCACAAAGGGTGGCCAGGCGGCCCGGACCGGGTTTTTTCTTCTTTTCTTCTTTCTTTCACACGCCTGGTGGGCGGTGCCACCCGATCACAAGGGCTGGCAAGGCTTTCGGAGCCTGGGGAGCGGACACCCGCACAAAGGGTGGCCAGGCGGCCCGGTCCGGGTTTTTTGTTTTTTCTTCTTTTCTTCTTTCTTTCACACGCCTGGTGGGCGGTGCCACCCGATCACAAGGGCTGGCAAGGCTTTCGGAGCCTGGGGAGCGGACACCCGCACAAAGGGTGGCCAGGCGGCCCGGTCCGGGTTTTTTCTTCTTTTCTTCTTTCTTTCACTCGCCTGGTGGGCGGTGCCACCCGATCACAAGGGCTGGCAAGGCTTTCGGAGCCTGGGGAGCGGACACCCGCACAAAGGGTGGCCAGGCGGGCCGGCCGGGTTTTTTCTTCTTTTCTTCTTTCTTTCACTCGCCTGGTGGGCGGTGCCACCAGATCACAAGGGCTGGCAAGGCTTTCGGAGCCTGGGGAGCGGACACCCGCACAAAGGGTGGCCAGGCGGCCCGGTCCGGGTTTTTTCTTCTTTTCTTCTTTCTTTCACTCGCCTGGTGGGCGGTGCCACCCGATCACAAGGGCTGGCAAGGCTTTCGGAGCCTGGGGAGCGGACACCCGCAGAAAGGGTGGCCAGGCGGCCCGGTCCGGGTTTTTTCTTCTTTTCTTCTTTCTTTCACACGCCTGGTGGGCGGTGCCACCCGATCACAAGGGCTGGCAAGGCTTTCGGAGCCTGGGGAGCGGACACCCGCACAAAGGGTGGCCAGGCGGCCCGGTCCGGGTTTTTTCTTTTTTCTTCTTTTCTTCTTTCTTTCACACGCCTGGTGGGCGGTGCCACCCGATCATAAGGGCTGGCAAGGCTTTCGGAGCCTGGGGAGCGGACACCCGCACAAAGGGTGGCCAGGCGGCCCGGTCCGGGTTTTTTCTTCTTTTCTTCTTTCTTTCACTCGCCTGGTGGGCGGTGCCACCCGATCACAAGGGCTGGCAAGGCTTTCGGAGCCTGGGGAGCGGACACCCGCACAAAGGGTGGCCAGGCGGCCCGGTCTGGGTTTTTTCTTCTTTTCTTCTTTCTTTCACACGCCTGGTGGGCGGTGCAACCCGATCACAAGGGCTGGCAAGGCTTTCGGAGCCTGGGGAGCGGACACCCGCAGAAAGGGTGGCCAGGCGGCCCGGTCTGGGTTTTTTCTTCTTTTCTTCTTTCTTTCACACGCCTGGTGGGCGGTGCCACCCGATCACAAGGGCTGGCAAGGCTTTCGGAGCCTGGGGAGCGGACACCCGCACAAAGGGTGGCCAGGCGGCCCGGTCCGGGTTTTTTCTTCTTTTCTTCTTTCTTTCACTCGCCTGGTGGGCGGTGCCACCCGATCACAAGGGCTGGCAAGGCTTTCAGAGCCTGGGGAGCGGACACCCGCAGAAAGGGTGGCCAGGCGGCCCGGTCCGGGTTGTTTCTTCTTTTCTTCTTTCTTTCACACGCCTGGTGGGCGGTGCCACACGATCACAAGGGCTGGCAAGGCTTTCGGAGCCTGGGGAGCGGACACCCGCAGAAAGGGTGGCCAGGCGGCCCGGTCTGGGTTTTTTCTTCTTTTCTTCTTTCTTTCACACGCCTGGTGGGCGGTGCCACCCGATCACAAGGGCTGGCAAGGCTTTCGGAGCCTGGGGAGCGGACACCCGCACAAAGGGTGGCCAGGCGGCCCGGTCCGGGTTTTTTGTTTTTTCTTCTTTTCTTCTTTCTTTCACACGCCTGGTGGGCGGTGCCACCCGATCACAAGGGCTGGCAAGGCTTTCGGAGCCTGGGGAGCGGACACCCGCACAAAGGGTGGCCAGGCGGCCCGGTCCGGGTTTTTTCTTCTTTTCTTCTTTCTTTCACTCGCCTGGTGGGCGGTGCCACCCGATCACAAGGGCTGGCAAGGCTTTCGGAGCCTGGGGAGCGGACACCCGCAGAAAGGGTGGCCAGGCGGCCCGGTCCGGGTTTTTTCTTCTTTTCTTCTTTCTTTCACACGCCTGGTGGGCGGTGCCACCCGATCACAAGGGCTGGCAAGGCTTTCGGAGCCTGGGGAGCGGACACCCGCACAAAGGGTGGCCAGGCGGCCCGGTCCGGGTTTTTTCTTCTTTTCTTCTTTCTTTCACACGCCTGGTGGGCGGTGCCACCCGATCACAAGGGCTGGCAAGGCTTTCGGAGCCTGGGGAGCGGACACCCGCACAAAGGGTGGCCAGGCGGCCCGGACCGGGTTTTTTCTTCTTTTCTTCTTTCTTTCACACGCCTGGTGGGCGGTGCCACCCGATCACAAGGGCTGGCAAGGCTTTCGGAGCCTGGGGAGCGGACACCCGCACAAAGGGTGGCCAGGCGGCCCGGTCCGGGTTTTTTGTTTTTTCTTCTTTTCTTCTTTCTTTCACACGCCTGGTGGGCGGTGCCACCCGATCACAAGGGCTGGCAAGGCTTTCGGAGCCTGGGGAGCGGACACCCGCACAAAGGGTGGCCAGGCGGCCCGGTCCGGGTTTTTTCTTCTTTTCTTCTTTCTTTCACTCGCCTGGTGGGCGGTGCCACCCGATCACAAGGGCTGGCAAGGCTTTCGGAGCCTGGGGAGCGGACACCCGCACAAAGGGTGGCCAGGCGGGCCGGCCGGGTTTTTTCTTCTTTTCTTCTTTCTTTCACTCGCCTGGTGGGCGGTGCCACCAGATCACAAGGGCTGGCAAGGCTTTCGGAGCCTGGGGAGCGGACACCCGCACAAAGGGTGGCCAGGCGGCCCGGTCCGGGTTTTTTCTTCTTTTCTTCTTTCTTTCACTCGCCTGGTGGGCGGTGCCACCCGATCACAAGGGCTGGCAAGGCTTTCGGAGCCTGGGGAGCGGACACCCGCAGAAAGGGTGGCCAGGCGGCCCGGTCCGGGTTTTTTCTTCTTTTCTTCTTTCTTTCACACGCCTGGTGGGCGGTGCCACCCGATCACAAGGGCTGGCAAGGCTTTCGGAGCCTGGGGAGCGGACACCCGCACAAAGGGTGGCCAGGCGGCCCGGTCCGGGTTTTTTCTTTTTTCTTCTTTTCTTCTTTCTTTCACACGCCTGGTGGGCGGTGCCACCCGATCATAAGGGCTGGCAAGGCTTTCGGAGCCTGGGGAGCGGACACCCGCACAAAGGGTGGCCAGGCGGCCCGGTCCGGGTTTTTTCTTCTTTTCTTCTTTCTTTCACTCGCCTGGTGGGCGGTGCCACCCGATCACAAGGGCTGGCAAGGCTTTCGGAGCCTGGGGAGCGGACACCCGCACAAAGGGTGGCCAGGCGGCCCGGTCTGGGTTTTTTCTTCTTTTCTTCTTTCTTTCACACGCCTGGTGGGCGGTGCAACCCGATCACAAGGGCTGGCAAGGCTTTCGGAGCCTGGGGAGCGGACACCCGCAGAAAGGGTGGCCAGGCGGCCCGGTCTGGGTTTTTTCTTCTTTTCTTCTTTCTTTCACACGCCTGGTGGGCGGTGCCACCCGATCACAAGGGCTGGCAAGGCTTTCGGAGCCTGGGGAGCGGACACCCGCACAAAGGGTGGCCAGGCGGCCCGGTCCGGGTTTTTTGTTTTTTCTTCTTTTCTTCTTTCTTTCACACGCCTGGTGGGCGGTGCCACCCGATCACAAGGGCTGGCAAGGCTTTCGGAGCCTGGGGAGCGGACACCCGCACAAAGGGTGGCCAGGCGGCCCGGTCCGGGTTTTTTCTTCTTTTCTTCTTTCTTTCACACGCCTGGTGGGCGGTGCCACCCGATCACAAGGGCTGGCAAGGCTTTCGGAGCCTTGGGAGCGGACACCCGCACAAAGGGTGGCCAGGCGGCCCGGACCGGGTTTTTTCTTCTTTTCTTCTTTCTTTCACACGCCTGGTGGGCGGTGCCACCCGATCACAAGGGCTGGCAAGGCTTTCGGAGCCTGGGGAGCGGACACCCGCACAAAGGGTGGCCAGGCGGCCCGGTCCGGGTTTTTTCTTCTTTTCTTCTTTCTTTCACACGCCTGGTGGGCGGTGCCACACGATCACAAGGGCTGGCAAGGCTTTCGGAGCCTGGGGAGCGGACACCCGCAGAAAGGGTGGCCAGGCGGCCCGGTCTGGGTTTTTTCTTCTTTTCTTCTTTCTTTCACACGCCTGGTGGGCGGTGCCACCCGATCACAAGGGCTGGCAAGGCTTTCGGAGCCTGGGGAGCGGACACCCGCACAAAGGGTGGCCAGGCGGCCCGGTCCGGGTTTTTTGTTTTTTCTTCTTTTCTTCTTTCTTTCACACGCCTGGTGGGCGGTGCCACCCGATCACAAGGGCTGGCAAGGCTTTCGGAGCCTGGGGAGCGGACACCCGCAGAAAGGGTGGCCAGGCGGCCCGGTCCGGGTTTTTTCTTCTTTTCTTCTTTCTTTCACTCGCCTGGTGGGCGGTGCCACCCGATCACAAGGGCTGGCAAGGCTTTCGGAGCCTGGGGAGCGGACACCCGCACAAAGGGTGGCCAGGCGGCCCGGACCGGGTTTTTTCTTCTTTTCTTCTTTTCTTCTTTCTTTCACACGCCTGGTGGGCGGTGCCACCCGATCACAAGGGCTGGCAAGGCTTTCGGAGCCTGGGGAGCGGACACCCGCACAAAGGGTGGCCAGGCGGCCCGGTCCGGGTTTTTTCTTCTTTTCTTCTTTCTTTCACTCGCCTGGTGGGCGGTGCCACCCGATCACAAGGGCTGGCAAGGCTTTCGGAGCCTGGGGAGCGGACACCCGCACAAAGGGTGGCCAGGCGGCCCGGTCCGGGTTTTTTCTTCTTTTCTTCTTTCTTTCACTCGCCTGGTGGGCGGTGCCACCCGATCACAAGGGCTGGCAAGGCTTTCGGAGCCTGGGGAGCGGACACCCGCACAAAGGGTGGCCAGGCGGCCCGGTCCGGGTTTTTTGTTTTTTCTTCTTTTCTTCTTTCTTTCACACGCCTGGTGGGCGGTGCCACCCGATCACAAGGGCTGGCAAGGCTTTCGGAGCCTGGGGAGCGGACACCCGCACAAAGGGTGGCCAGGCGGCCCGGTCCGGGTTTTTTCTTCTTTTCTTCTTTCTTTCACTCGCCTGGTGGGCGGTGCCACCCGATCACAAGGGCTGGCAAGGCTTTCGGAGCCTGGGGAGCGGACACCCGCACAAAGGGTGGCCAGGCGGCCCGGTCTGGGTTTTTTCTTCTTTTCTTCTTTCTTTCACACGCCTGGTGGGCGGTGCAACCCGATCACAAGGGCTGGCAAGGCTTTCGGAGCCTGGGGAGCGGACACCCGCAGAAAGGGTGGCCAGGCGGCCCGGTCCGGGTTTTTTCTTCTTTTCTTCTTTCTTTCACTCGCCTGGTGGGCGGTGCCACCCGATCACAAGGGCTGGCAAGGCTTTCGGAGCCTGGGGAGCGGACACCCGCAGAAAGGGTGGCCAGGCGGCCCGGTCCGGGTTTTTTCTTCTTTTCTTCTTTCTTTCACACGCCTGGTGGGCGGTGCCACCCGATCACAAGGGCTGGCAAGGCTTTCGGAGCCTGGGGAGCGGACACCCGCACAAAGGGTGGCCAGGCGGCCCGGTCCGGGTTTTTTGTTTTTTCTTCTTTTCTTCTTTCTTTCACACGCGTGGTGGGCGGTGCCACCCGATCACAAGGGCTGGCAAGGCTTTCGGAGCCTGGGGAGCGGACACCCGCAGAAAGGGTGGCCAGGCGGCCCGGTTCGGGTTTTTTCTTCTTTTCTTCTTTCTTTCACTCGCCTGGTGGGCGGTGCCACCCGATCACAAGGGCTGGCAAGGCTTTCGGAGCCTGGGGAGCGGACACCCGCAGAAAGGGTGGCCAGGCGGCCCGGTCCGGGTTTTTTCTTCTTTTCTTCTTTCTTTCACACGCCTGGTGGGCGGTGCCACCCGATCACAAGGGCTGGCAAGGCTTTCGGAGCCTGGGGAGCGGACACCCGCACAAAGGGTGGCCAGGCGGCCCGGTCCGGGTTTTTTGTTTTTTCTTCTTTTCTTCTTTCTTTCACACGCGTGGTGGGCGGTGCCACCCGATCACAAGGGCTGGCAAGGCTTTCGGAGCCTGGGGAGCGGACACCCGCAGAAAGGGTGGCCAGGCGGCCCGGTTCGGGTTTTTTCTTCTTTTCTTCTTTCTTTCACTCGCCTGGTGGGCGGTGCCACCCGATCACAAGGGCTGGCAAGGCTTTCGGAGCCTGGGGAGCGGACACCCGCACAAAGGGTGGCCAGGCGGCCCGGTCCGGGTTTTTTCTTCTTTTCTTCTTTCTTTCACTCGCCTGGTGGGCGGTGCCACCCGATCACAAGGGCTGGCAAGGCTTTCGGAGCCTGGGGAGCGGACACCCGCACAAAGGGTGGCCAGGCGGCCCGGTCTGGGTTTTTTCTTCTTTTCTTCTTTCTTTCACACGCCTGGTGGGCGGTGCAACCCGATCACAAGGGCTGGCAAGGCTTTCGGAGCCTGGGGAGCGGACACCCGCACAAAGGGTGGCCAGGCGGCCCGGTCCGGGTTTTTTCTTCTTTTCTTCTTTCTTTCACACGCCTGGTGGGCGGTGCAACCCGATCACAAGGGCTGGCAAGGCTTTCGGAGCCTGGGGAGCGGACACCCGCAGAAAGGGTGGCCAGGCGGCCCGGTCCGGGTTTTTTGTTTTTTCTTCTTTTCTTCTTTCTTTCACACGCCTGGTGGGCGGTGCCACCCGATCACAAGGGCTGGCAAGGCTTTCGGAGCCTGGGGAGCGGACACCCGCACAAAGGGTGGCCAGGCGGCCCGGTCCGGGTTTTTTCTTCTTTTCTTCTTTCTTTCACACGCCTGGTGGGCGGTGCCAACCGATCACAAGGGCTGGCAAGGCTTTCGGAGCCTGGGGAGCGGACACCCGCACAAAGGGTGGCCAGGCGGCCCGGACCGGGTTTTTTCTTCTTTTCTTCTTTCTTTCACACGCCTGGTGGGCGGTGCCACCCGATCACAAGGGCTGGCAAGGCTTTCGGAGCCTGGGGAGCGGACACCCGCACAAAGGGTGGCCAGGCGGCCCGGTCCGGGTTTTTTGTTTTTTCTTCTTATCTTCTTTCTTTCACAGGCCTGGTGGGCGGTGCCACCCGATCACAAGGGCTGGCAAGGCTTTCGGAGCCTGGGGAGCGGACACCCGCACAAAGGGTGGCCAGGCGGCCCGGTCCGGGTTTTTTCTTCTTTTCTTCTTTCTTTCACTCGCCTGGTGGGCGGTGCCACCCGATCACAAGGGCTGGCAAGGCTTTCGGAGCCTGGGGAGCGGACACCCGCACAAAGGGTGGCCAGGCGGCCCGGTCCGGGTTTTTTCTTCTTTTCTTCTTTCTTTCACTCGCCTGGTGGGCGGTGCCACCCGATCACAAGGGCTGGCAAGGCTTTCGGAGCCTGGGGAGCGGACACCCGCACAAAGGGTGGCCAGGCGGCCCGGTCCGGGTTTTTTCTTCTTTTCTTCTTTCTTTCACTCGCCTGGTGGGCGGTGCCACCCGATCACAAGGGCTGGCAAGGCTTTCGGAGCCTGGGGAGCGGACACCCGCACAAAGGGTGGCCAGGCGGCCCGGTCCGGGTTTTTTCTTCTTTTCTTCTTTTCTTCTTTCTTTCACACGCCTGGTGGGCGGTGCCACCCGATCACAAGGGCTGGCAAGGCTTTCGGAGCCTGGGGAGCGGACACCCGCACAAAGGGTGGCCAGGCGGCCCGGTCCGGGTTTTTTCTTCTTTTCTTCTTTCTTTCATACGCCTGGTGGGCGGTGCCACCCGATCACAAGGGCTGGCAAGGCTTTCGGAGCCTGGGGAGCGGACACCCGCACAAAGTGTGTCCAGGCGGCCCGGTCCGGGTTTTTTCTTCTTTTCTTCTTTCTTTCACTCGCCTGGTGGGCGGTGCCACCCGATCACAAGGGCTGGCAAGGCTTTCGGAGCCTGGGGAGCGGACACCCGCACAAAGGGTGGCCAGGCGGTCCGGTCCGGGTTTTTTCTTCTTTTCTTCTTTCTTTCATACGCCTGGTGGGCGGTGCCACCCGATCACAAGGGCTGGCAAGGCTTTCGGAGCCTGGGGAGCGGACACCCGCACAAAGGGTGGCCAGGCGGCCCGGTCCGGGTTTTTTGTTTTTTCTTCATTTCTTCTTTCTTTCACACGCCTGGTGGTGGTGGGCGGTGCCACCCGATCACAAGGGCTGGCAAGGCTTTCGGAGCCTGGGGAGCGGACACCCGCACAAAGGGTGGCCAGGCGGCCCGGTCCGGGTTTTTTCTTCTTTTCTTCTTTCTTTCACACGCCTGGTGGGCGGTGCCACCCGATCACAAGGGCTGGCAAGGCTTTCGGAGCCTGGGGAGCGGACACCCGCACAAAGGGTGGCCAGGCGGTCCGGTCCGGGTTTTTTCTTCTTTTCTTCTTTCTTTCATACGCCTGGTGGGCGGTGCCACCCGATCACAAGGGCTGGCAAGGCTTTCGGAGCCTGGGGAGCGGACACCCGCACAAAGGGTGGCCAGGCGGCCCGGTCCGGGTTTTTTGTTTTTTCTTCTTTTCTTCTTTCTTTCACACGCCTGGTGGTGGTGGGCGGTGCCACCCGATCACAAGGGCTGGCAAGGCTTTCGGAGCCTGGGGAGCGGACACCCGCACAAAGGGTGGCCAGGCGGCCCGGACCGGGTTTTTTCTTCTTTTCTTCTTTCTTCCACACGCCTGGTGGGCGGTGCCACCCGATCACAAGGGCTGGCAAGGCTTTCGGAGCCTGGGGAGCGGACACCCGCAGAAAGGGTGGCCAGGCGGCCCGGTCCGGGTTTTTTCTTCTTTTCTTCTTTCTTTCACACGCCTGGTGGGCGGTGCCACCCGATCACAAGGGCTGGCAAGGCTTTCGGAGCCTGGGGAGCGGACACCCGCACAAAGGGTGGCCAGGCGGCCCGGTCCCGGGTTTTTCTTCTTTTCTTCTTTCTTTCACACGCCTGGTGGGCGGTGCCACCCGATCACAAGGGCTGGCAAGGCTTTCGGAGCCTGGGGAGCGGACACCCGCACAAAGGGTGGCCAGGCGGCCCGGTCCCGGGTTTTTCTTCTTTTCTTCTTTCTTTCACACGCCTGGTGGGCGGTGCCACCCGATCACAAGGGCTGGCAAGGCTTTCGGAGCCTGGGGAGCGGACACCCGCACAAAGGGTGGCCAGGCGGCCCGGTCCGGGTTTTTTCTTCTTTTCTTCTTTCTTCCACACGCCTGGTGGGCGGTGCCACCCGATCACAAGGGCTGGCAAGGCTTTCGGAGCCTGGGGACCGGACACCCGCACAAAGGGTGGCCAGGCGGCCCGGTCCGGCTTTTTTCTTCTTTTTGTCATGGTCTGGTTGGGCACCTGCAGGTCTCAGACAGCGGCTCCTCCTCCTTTAGGCGGAGTCCGGTTGCCCCTCCCTGGCTGACCACCTGTGAGCAATCGTGCCAGCGGTATATCAGACCTGCGCTCTCAACCACTCATCGCCTGAGTATCTCCTATTCCCATGTTAGTTCAGTGGAGCATCCTAAAACCTTGTCTTAACGCCGTGTGATGACTGACCTGTCTTTTCTTATCCTCAGCGATAGCACCCGGAGTGGAGATCTTGTTCCCCTCGCTCCCGTCCTCCTGGACCTGGGCCGCCAGCTGCTCACACAACGTGGCCTGCCGACCCACTGCTCACCTGCATGCCTCCCCACGCCTCGACCGCTTCCGGGTTTTCCGCTCCACCTGTCCCCTCCATCCGAAACCAAGTAAGGCAATTCAATTCAACTGCGGAGGATTATTGGTTGTCTGCTGGATCCCTCTGATCGTGATCTCCTCTTGTTCCAGTGCCCCGGCCCCTACCTAGTCCTGTTTCTACCTCCCCGCTGTCCACGCTGTTCAGCCGTCTCCTAGAGGTGTCTAGGTCGCCCTCATTTTCACAGACTAATCCTACGCGCCACTAGTGTGGTGGCGTCGCTTTGTGTTTCACCTTTGTTTTCTGGTGGGCGGAAATAAATCATTTGTTTTCTGTCACCTCGCTTCCGGGTTGGTTTCTGCGCCTGTGTCCATCCCTGTCCCCTCGTGCCGTTGAGCCGTGACACTTTTATTCTTTCTTTCACACGCCTGGTGGGCGGTGCCACCCGATCACAAGGGCTGGCAAGGCTTTCGGAGCCTGGGGAGCGGACACCCGCACAAAGGGTGGCCAGGCGGCCCGGTCCGGGTTTTTTCTTCTTTTCTTCTTTCTTTCACACGCCTGGTGGGCGGTGCCACCCGATCACAAGGGCTGGCAAGGCTTTCGGAGCCTGGGGAGCGGACACCCGCACAAAGGGTGGCCAGGCGGCCCGGTCCGGGTTTTTTCTTCTTTTCTTCTTTCTTTCACACGCCTGGTGGGCGGTGCCACCCGATCACAAGGGCTGGCAAGGCTTTCGGAGCCTGGGGAGCGGACACCCGCACAAAGGGTGGCCAGGCGGCCCGGTCCGGGTTTTTTCTTCTTTTCTTCTTTCTTTCACTCGCCTGGTGGGCGGTGCCACCCGATCACAAGGGCTGGCAAGGCTTTCGGAGCCTGGGGAGCGGACACCCGCACAAAGGGTGGCCAGGCGGCCCGGTCCGGGGTTTTTCTTCTTTTCTTCTTTCTTTCACACGCCTGGTGGGCGGTGCCACCCGATCACAAGGGCTGGCAAGGCTTTCGTAGCCTGGGGAGCGGACACCCGCACAAAGGGTGGCCAGGCGGCCCGGTCCGGGTTTTTTCTTCTTTTCTTCTTTCTTTCACACGCCTGGTGGGCGGTGCCACCCGATCACAAGGGCTGGCAAGGCTTTCGGAGCCTGGGGAGCGGACACCCGCAGAAAGGGTGGCCAGGCGGCCCGGTCCGGGTTTTTTCTTGTTTTCTTCTTTCTTCCACACGCCTGGTGGGCGGTGCCACCCGATCACAAGGGCTGGCAAGGCTTTCGGAGCCTGGGGAGCGGACACCCGCACAAAGGGTGGCCAGGCGGCCCGGTCCGGGTTTTTTCTTCTTTTATTCTTTCTTTCACACGCCTGGTGGGCGGTGCCACCCGATCACAAGGGCTGGCAAGGCTTTCGGAGCCTGGGGAGCGGACACCCGCACAAAGGGTGGCCAGGCGGCCCGGTCCGGGTTTTTTCTTCTTTTCTTCTTTCTTTCAATTCAATTCAATTCAATTCAATTTTATTTATATAGCGCCAAATCACAACAAAAGTCGCCTCAAGGCGCTTCATAGATACAGAGAAAAACCCAACAATCATATGACCCCCTATGAGCAAGCACTTTGGCGACAGTGGGAAGGAAAAACTCCCTTTTAACAGGAAGAAACCTCCGGCAGAACCAGGCTCAGGGAGGGGCGGCCATCTGCTGCGACCGGTTGGGGTGAGAGAAGGAAGACAGGATAAAGACATGCTGTGGAAGAGAGACAGAGGTTAATAACAGATATGATTCAATGCAGAGAGGTCTATTAATACATAGTGAGTGAGAAAGGTGACTGGAAAGGAAAAACTCAATGCATCATGGGAATCCCCCGGCAGCCTACATCTATTGCAGCATAACAAAGGGAGGATTCAGGGTCACCTGGTCCAGCCCTAACTATATGCTTTAGAAAAAAGGAAAGTTTTAAGCCTAATCTTAAAAGTAGAGATAGTGTCTGTCTCCCGAATCCAAACTGGAAGCTGGTTCCACAGAAGAGGGGCCTGAAAACTGAAGGCTCTCCCTCCCATTCTACTTTTAAATACTCTAGGAACAACAAGTAGGCCTGCAGAGCGAGAGCGGAGCGCTCTAATAGGGTGATATGGTACTACAAGGTCATTAAGATAAGATGGGGCCTGATTATTTAAGACCTTGTATGTGAGGAGCAGGATTTTGAATTCAATTCTGGATTTAACAGGAAGCCAATGAAGGGAAGCCAAAACAGGAGAAATATGCTCTCTCTTTCTAGTCCCTGTCAGGACTCTTGCTGCAGCATTTTGGATTAGCTGAAGGCTTTTCAGTGAGTTTTTTGGACATCCTGATAATAATGAATTACAGTAGTCCAGCCTGGAAGTAATAAATGCATGAACTAGTTTTTCAGCGTCACTCTGAGACAGGATATTTCTAATTTTAGAGATGTTGCGCAAATGGAAGAAAGCAGTCTTACATATTTGTTTAATATGTGCGTTGAAGGACATGTCCTGGTCAAAAATGACTCCAAGGTTCCTCACCGCGTTACTGGAGGCCAAGGTAATGCCATCCAGAGTAAGAATCTGATTAGATACCATATTTCTAAGATTTTCAGGGCCGAGTACAATAACCTCAGTTTTATCTGAATTAAGAAGCAGAAAGTTAGCGGCCATCCAGGTCTTTATGTCTTTAAGACATTCCTGCAGTTTAACTAATTGGTGTGTGTTATCTGGCTTCATGGACAGATAGAGCTGGGTGTCATCTGCATAGCAGTGAAAATGTATGCTATGTCTTCTAATGATGCTGCCTAAGGGAAGCATGTATAATGTAAACAGAATTGGTCCTAGCACTGAACCCTGTGGAACTCCATAATTAACCTCAGTGTGTGAAGAGGACTCTCCATTTACATGCACGAATTGGAGTCTATTAGATAGATATGATACAAACCACTGCAGTGCAGTACCTGTAATACCTACAGCATGTTCTAATCGCTCTAATAGGATATTATGATCAACAGTATCGAACGCTGCACTGAGGTCTAGCAGGACAAGCACAGAGATGAGTCCACTGTCAGAGGCCATAAGAAGATCATTTGTAACCTTCACTAAAGCTGTTTCTGTGCTGTGCTGAGCTCTGAAACCTGACTGAAACTCTTCAAATAAACCATTCCTCTGCAGATGATCTGTTAGCTGTTTGACAACTACTCTTTCAAGGATTTTTGATATGAAAGGAAGGTTGGAGATTGGCCTATAATTAGCTAAGACTGCTGGGTCTAGAGATGGCTTTTTGAGTAAAGGTTTAACTACAGCCAGCTTGAAGGCCTGTGGTACATAGCCGATTATTAGAGATAGGTTGATCATATTTAAGATCGAAGAATTAATTAATGGCAGGACTTCTTTGAGCAGTTTTGTAGGAATGGGGTCTAAAAGACACGTTGATGGTTTGGAGGAAGTAATTATTGAAGTTAACTCAGAAAGATCAATTGGAGAAAAAGAGTCTAACTTAATATCAATGGTACTAAGAGTAGCTGTAGATAATATTACATCTGTGGGATGATTATTGGTAATTTTTTCTCTAATGATAAAAATTTTATTTGTGAAGAAGTTCATGAAGTCATTACTAGTTAACGTTAAAGGGATGGTTGGCTCAAAAGAGCTCTGACTTTTTGTCAGCCTGGCTACAGTGCTGAAGAGAAACCTAGGGTTGTTCTTATTTTCTTCAATCAGTGATGAATAGTAAGATGTTCTGGCTTTGCGGAGGGCTTTCTTATAAAGCAGCAAACTATTTCTCCAGGCTAAATGATGATCCTCTAGATTTGTGACACGCCATTTCCTCTCCAGATTACGAGTCATCTGCTTTAGGGTACGTGTTTCAGAATTATACCACGGAGTCAGGTACTTCTGATTTGAGGCCTTAGTTTTCACAGGAGCTACAGTATCCAGAGTCGTACGTAGTGAGGAGGTGAAATTATTAACAAGATAATCGACCTCTGTTGGGGTAGCGTTCAGATAGCTGCTTTGCTCTGTGTTGGTACAGGGCATTGGAGATGATAACAGTGGGTGGATTATATTCTTAAACTTAGTTACAGTGCTTTCAGAAAGACATCTACTTTGATAAAGTCTACTCTTCACCGCTGTGTAATCAGTTATTGTAAAAGTAAATGTTATCAGGAAATGATCAGACAGGAGAGGGTTTTCAGGAAACACTGTTAAATGTTCAGGTTCGATGCCATATGTTAGAACAAGATCTAGAGTGTGATTAAAGTGGTGGGTGGGTTCTTTTACATTTTGAGAGAAACCAATTGAGTCTAATAACAGATTAAATGCCATGTTGAGGCTGTCATTTTTAGCATCTACATGGATGTTAAAATCACCCACAATAATTATTTTATCTGAGCTCAGAACTAAATTAGATATAAAGTCTGAGAAATCAGACAGAAACTCTGTGTAAGGCCCAGGTGGACGATAGATGATAACAAGTAAGACTGGTTTCTGAGTTTCACAGCTGGGGTGGACAATGTTAAGCATCAGGCTTTCAAATGAATTAAAAGTCTGTCTTGGTCTTTCATTAATTAATAGGCTGGTGTGAAAAATTGCTGCCACACCGCCCCCTCGGCCTGTGCTTCGAGATTTCTGGTAGTTAGAATGGCTCGGGGGTGTTGATTCATTTAAACTAACATAATCATCCTGCTGCAACCAGGTTTCTGTAAGGCAGAGTAAATCAATTTGTTGATCAATTATTAAGTCATGTACTAACAGAGACTTGGAGGAGAGAGACCTAATATTTAATAATCCACATTTCACTGTTTTACTCTTTGGTTCAGATGTGGATACTGTATTGTTCTTTCTTTGTGATTGTTTATGTTTAAGTTGTTTGTTGCTGGTTTTTAGTTTGTTTTTTGTCTTTTTGGAAGCTGACACAGTCTCTATGGAGATGGGTTTTTGGGGGGGTAGCAGGAGGAGAGAAGCTGCAGAGAAGCGTGTAAGACTGCAACTCTGCTTCCTGGTCCCAACTCTGGATAGTTTCACACGCCTGGTGGGCGGTGCCACCCGATCACAAGGGCTGGCAAGGCTTTCGGAGCCTGGGGAGCGGACACCCGCACAAAGGGTGGCCAGGCGGCCCTGTCCGGGTTTTTTCTTCTTTTCTTCTTTCTTTCACACGCCTGGTGGGCGGTGCCACCCGATCACAAGGGCTGGCAAGGCTTTCGGAGCCTGGGGAGCGGACACCCGCAGAAAGGGTGGCCAGGCGGCCCTGTCCGGGTTTTTTCTTCTTTTCTTCTTTCTTTCACACGCCTGGTGGGCGGTGCCACCCGATCACAAGGGCTGGCAAGGCTTTCGGAGCCTGGGGAGCGGACACCCGCACAAAGGGTGGCCAGGCGGCCCGGTCCGGGTTTTTTGTTTTTTCTTCTTTTCTTCTTTCTTTCACACGCCTGGTGGGCGGTGCCACCCGATCACAAGGGCTGGCAAGGCTTTCGGAGCCCTCGGAGCGGACACCCGCACAAAGGGTGGCCAGGCGGCCCGGACCGGGTTTTTTCTTCTTTTCTTCTTTCTTCCACACGCCTGGTGGGCGGTGCCACCCGATCACAAGGGCTGGCAAGGCTTTCGGAGCCTGGGGAGCGGACACCCGCAGAAAGGGTGGCCAGGCGGCCCGGTCCGGGTTTTTTCTTCTTTTCTTCTTTCTTTCACACGCCTGGTGGGCGGTGCCACCCGATCACAAGGGCTGGCAAGGCTTTCGGAGCCTGGGGAACGGACACCCGCACAAAGGGTGGCCAGGCGGCCCGGTCCGGGTTTTTTCTTCTTTTCTTCTTTCTTTCACACGCCTGGTGGGCGGTGCCACCCGATCACAAGGGCTGGCAAGGCTTTCGGAGCCTGGGGAGCGGACACCCGCACAAAGGGTGGCCAGGCGGCCCGGTCCGGGTTTTTTCTTCTTTTCTTCTTTCTTTCACTCGCCTGGTGGGCGGTGCCACCCGATCACAAGGGCTGGCAAGGCTTTCGGAGCCTGGGGAGCGGACACCCGCACAAAGGGTGGCCAGGCGGCCCGGTCCGGGGTTTTTCTTCTTTTCTTCTTTCTTTCACACGCCTGGTGGGCGGTGCCACCCGATCACAAGGGCTGGCAAGGCTTTCGTAGCCTGGGGAGCGGACACCCGCACAAAGGGTGGCCAGGCGGCCCGGTCCGGGTTTTTTCTTCTTTTCTTCTTTCTTTCACACGCCTGGTGGGCGGTGCCACCCGATCACAAGGGCTGGCAAGGCTTTCGGAGCCTGGGGAGCGGACACCCGCACAAAGGGTGGCCAGGCGGCCCGGTCCGGGTTTTTTCTTCTTTTCTTCTTTCTTTCACTCGCCTGGTGGGCGGTGCCACCCGATCACAAGGGCTGGCAAGGCTTTCGGAGCCTGGGGAGCGGACACCCGCACAAAGGGTGGCCAGGCGGCCCTGTCCGGGTTTTTTCTTCTTTTCTTCTTTCTTTCACTCGCCTGGTGGGCGGTGCCACCCGATCACAAGGGCTGGCAAGGCTTTCGGAGCCTGGGGAGCGGACACCCGCACAAAGGGTGGCCAGGCGGCCCTGTCCGGGTTTTTTCTTCTTTTCATCTTTCTTTCACACGCCTGGTGGGCGTTACCACCCGATCACAAGGGCTGGCAAGGCTTTCGGAGCCTGGGGAGCGGACACCCGCACAAAGGGTGGCCAGGCGGCCCGGTCCGGGTTTTTTTTTTTTCTTCTTTTCTTCTTTCTTTCACACGCCTGGTGGGCGGTGCCACCCGATCACAAGGGCTGGCAAGGCTTTCGGAGCCTGGGGAGCGGACACCCGCACAAAGGGTGGCCAGGCGGCCCGGTCCGGGTTTTTTCTTCTTTTCTTCTTTCTTTCACACGCCTGGTGGGCGGTGCCACCCGATCACAAGGGCTGGCAAGGCTTTCGGAGCCTGGGGAGCGGACACCCGCACAAAGGGTGGCCAGGCGGCCCGGTCCGGGTTTTTTCTTCTTTTCTTCTTTCTTTCACTCGCCTGGTGGGCGGTGCCACCCGATCACAAGGGCTGGCAAGGCTTTCGGAGCCTGGGGAGCGGACACCCGCACAAAGGGTGGCCAGGCGGCCCTGTCCGGGTTTTTTCTTCTTTTCTTCTTTCTTTCACACGCCTGGTGGGCGGTGCCACCCGATCACAAGGGCTGGCAAGGCTTTCGGAGCCTGGGGAGCGGACACCCGCACAAAGGGTGGCCAGGCGGCCCTGTCCGGGTTTTTTCTTCTTTTCTTCTTTCTTTCACACGCCTGGTGGGCGGTGCCACCCGATCACAAGGGCTGGCAAGGCTTTCGGAGCCTGGGGAGCGGACACCCGCACAAAGGGTGGCCAGGCGGCCCGGTCCGGGTTTTTTGTTTTTTCTTCTTTTCTTCTTTCTTTCACACGCCTGGTGGGCGGTGCCACCCGATCACAAGGGCTGGCAAGGCTTTCGGAGCCCTCGGAGCGGACACCCGCACAAAGGGTGGCCAGGCGGCCCGGACCGGGTTTTTTCTTCTTTTCTTCTTTCTTCCACACGCCTGGTGGGCGGTGCCACCCGATCACAAGGGCTGGCAAGGCTTTCGGAGCCTGGGGAGCGGACACCCGCACAAAGGGTGGCCAGGCGGCCCGGTCCCGGGTTTTTCTTCTTTTCTTCTTTCTTTCACACGCCTGGTGGGCGGTGCCACCCGATCACAAGGGCTGGCAAGGCTTTCGGAGCCTGGGGAGCGGACACCCGCAGAAACGGTGGCCAGGCGGCCCGGACCGGGTTTTTTCTTCTTTTCTTCTTTCTTTCACTCGCCTGGTGGGCGGTGCCACCCGATCACAAGGGCTGGCAAGGCTTTCGGAGCCTGGGGAGCGGACACCCGCACAAAGGGTGGCCAGGCGGCCCTGTCCGGGTTTTTTCTTCTTTTCATCTTTCTTTCACACGCCTGGTGGGCGTTGCCACCCGATCACAAGGGCTGGCAAGGCTTTCGGAGCCTGGGGAGCGGACACCCGCACAAAGGGTGGCCAGGCGGCCCGGTCCGGGTTTTTTTTTTTTCTTCTTTTCTTCTTTCTTTCACACGCCTGGTGGGCGGTGCCACCCGATCACAAGGGCTGGCAAGGCTTTCGGAGCCTGGGGAGCGGACACCCGCACAAAGGGTGGCCAGGCGGCCCGGTCCGGGTTTTTTCTTCTTTTCTTCTTTCTTTCACACGCCTGGTGGGCGGTGCCACCCGATCACAAGGGCTGGCAAGGCTTTCGGAGCCTGGGGAGCGGACACCCGCACAAAGGGTGGCCAGGCGGCCCGGTCCGGGTTTTTTCTTCTTTTCTTCTTTCTTTCACTCGCCTGGTGGGCGGTGCCACCCGATCACAAGGGCTGGCAAGGCTTTCGGAGCCTGGGGAGCGGACACCCGCACAAAGGGTGGCCAGGCGGCCCTGTCCGGGTTTTTTCTTCTTTTCTTCTTTCTTTCACACGCCTGGTGGGCGGTGCCACCCGATCACAAGGGCTGGCAAGGCTTTCGGAGCCTGGGGAGCGGACACCCGCACAAAGGGTGGCCAGGCGGCCCTGTCCGGGTTTTTTCTTCTTTTCTTCTTTCTTTCACACGCCTGGTGGGCGGTGCCACCCGATCACAAGGGCTGGCAAGGCTTTCGGAGCCTGGGGAGCGGACACCCGCACAAAGGGTGGCCAGGCGGCCCGGTCCGGGTTTTTTGTTTTTTCTTCTTTTCTTCTTTCTTTCACACGCCTGGTGGGCGGTGCCACCCGATCACAAGGGCTGGCAAGGCTTTCGGAGCCCTCGGAGCGGACACCCGCACAAAGGGTGGCCAGGCGGCCCGGACCGGGTTTTTTCTTCTTTTCTTCTTTCTTCCACACGCCTGGTGGGCGGTGCCACCCGATCACAAGGGCTGGCAAGGCTTTCGGAGCCTGGGGAGCGGACACCCGCACAAAGGGTGGCCAGGCGGCCCGGTCCCGGGTTTTTCTTCTTTTCTTCTTTCTTTCACACGCCTGGTGGGCGGTGCCACCCGATCACAAGGGCTGGCAAGGCTTTCGGAGCCTGGGGAGCGGACACCCGCAGAAACGGTGGCCAGGCGGCCCGGACCGGGTTTTTTCTTCTTTTCTTCTTTCTTTCACTCGCCTGGTGGGCGGTGCCACCCGATCACAAGGGCTGGCAAGGCTTTCGGAGCCTGGGGAGCGGACACCCGCACAAAGGGTGGCCAGGCGGCCCTGTCCGGGTTTTTTCTTCTTTTCATCTTTCTTTCACACGCCTGGTGGGCGTTGCCACCCGATCACAAGGGCTGGCAAGGCTTTCGGAGCCTGGGGAGCGGACACCCGCACAAAGGGTGGCCAGGCGGCCCGGTCCGGGTTTTTTTTTTTTTCTTCTTTTCTTCTTTCTTTCACACGCCTGGTGGGCGGTGCCACCCGATCACAAGGGCTGGCAAGGCTTTCGGAGCCTGGGGAGCGGACACCCGCACAAAGGGTGGCCAGGCGGCCCGGTCCGGGTTTTTTCTTCTTTTCTTCTTTCTTTCACACGCCTGGTGGGCGGTGCCACCCGATCACAAGGGCTGGCAAGGCTTTCGGAGCCTGGGGAGCGGACACCCGCACAAAGGGTGGCCAGGCGGCCCGGTCCGGGTTTTTTCTTCTTTTCTTCTTTCTTTCACTCGCCTGGTGGGCGGTGCCACCCGATCACAAGGGCTGGCAAGGCTTTCGGAGCCTGGGGAGCGGACACCCGCACAAAGGGTGGCCAGGCGGCCCTGTCCGGGTTTTTTCTTCTTTTCTTCTTTCTTTCACACGCCTGGTGGGCGGTGCCACCCGATCACAAGGGCTGGCAAGGCTTTCGGAGCCTGGGGAGCGGACACCCGCACAAAGGGTGGCCAGGCGGCCCTGTCCGGGTTTTTTCTTCTTTTCTTCTTTCTTTCACACGCCTGGTGGGCGGTGCCACCCGATCACAAGGGCTGGCAAGGCTTTCGGAGCCTGGGGAGCGGACACCCGCACAAAGGGTGGCCAGGCGGCCCGGTCCGGGTTTTTTGTTTTTTCTTCTTTTCTTCTTTCTTTCACACGCCTGGTGGGCGGTGCCACCCGATCACAAGGGCTGGCAAGGCTTTCGGAGCCCTCGGAGCGGACACCCGCACAAAGGGTGGCCAGGCGGCCCGGACCGGGTTTTTTCTTCTTTTCTTCTTTCTTCCACACGCCTGGTGGGCGGTGCCACCCGATCACAAGGGCTGGCAAGGCTTTCGGAGCCTGGGGAGCGGACACCCGCACAAAGGGTGGCCAGGCGGCCCGGTCCCGGGTTTTTCTTCTTTTCTTCTTTCTTTCACACGCCTGGTGGGCGGTGCCACCCGATCACAAGGGCTGGCAAGGCTTTCGGAGCCTGGGGAGCGGACACCCGCAGAAACGGTGGCCAGGCGGCCCGGACCGGGTTTTTTCTTCTTTTCTTCTTTCTTTCACTCGCCTGGTGGGCGGTGCCACCCGATCACAAGGGCTGGCAAGGCTTTCGGAGCCTGGGGAGCGGACACCCGCACAAAGGGTGGCCAGGCGGCCCTGTCCGGGTTTTTTCTTCTTTTCATCTTTCTTTCACACGCCTGGTGGGCGTTGCCACCCGATCACAAGGGCTGGCAAGGCTTTCGGAGCCTGGGGAGCGGACACCCGCACAAAGGGTGGCCAGGCGGCCCGGTCCGGGTTTTTTTTTTTTTTCTTCTTTTCTTCTTTCTTTCACACGCCTGGTGGGCGGTGCCACCCGATCACAAGGGCTGGCAAGGCTTTCGGAGCCTGGGGAGCGGACACCCGCACAAAGGGTGGCCAGGCGGCCCGGTCCGGGTTTTTTGTTTTTTCTTCTTTTCTTCTTTCTTTCACACGCCTGGTGGGCGGTGCCACCCGATCACAAGGGCTGGCAAGGCTTTCGGAGCCCTCGGAGCGGACACCCGCACAAAGGGTGGCCAGGCGGCCCGGACCGGGTTTTTTCTTCTTTTCTTCTTTCTTCCACACGCCTGGTGGGCGGTGCCACCCGATCACAAGGGCTGGCAAGGCTTTCGGAGCCTGGGGAGCGGACACCCGCAGAAAGGGTGGCCAGGCGGCCCGGTCCGGGTTTTTTCTTCTTTTCTTCTTTCTTTCACACGCCTGGTGGGCGGTGCCACCCGATCACAAGGGCTGGCAAGGCTTTCGGAGCCTGGGGAGCGGACACCCGCAGAAACGGTGGCCAGGCGGCCCGGACCGGGTTTTTTCTTCTTTTCTTCTTTCTTCCACACGCCTGGTGGGCGGTGCCACCCGATCACAAGGGCTGGCAAGGCTTTCGGAGCCTGGGGAGCGGACACCCGCACAAAGGGTGGCCAGGCGGCCCGGTCCGGGTTTTTTCTTCTTTTCTTCTTTCTTTCACTCGCCTGGTGGGCGGTGCCACCCGATCACAAGGGCTGGCAAGGCTTTCGGAGCCTGGGGAGCGGACACCCGCACAAAGGGTGGCCAGGCGGCCCTGTCCGGGTTTTTTCTTCTTTTCTTCTTTCTTTCACACGCCTGGTGGGCGTTGCCACCCGATCACAAGGGCTGGCAAGGCTTTCGGAGCCTGGGGAGCGGACACCCGCACAAAGGGTGGCCAGGCGGCCCGGTCCGGGTTTTTTGTTTTTTCTTCTTTTCTTCTTTCTTTCACACGCCTGGTGGGCGGTGCCACCCGATCACAAGGGCTGGCAAGGCTTTCGGAGCCCTCGGAGCGGACACCCGCACAAAGGGTGGCCAGGCGGCCCGGACCGGGTTTTTTCTTCTTTTCTTCTTTCTTCCACACGCCTGGTGGGCGGTGCCACCCGATCACAAGGGCTGGCAAGGCTTTCGGAGCCTGGGGAGCGGACACCCGCAGAAAGGGTGGCCAGGCGGCCCGGTCCGGGTTTTTTCTTCTTTTCTTCTTTCTTTCACACGCCTGGTGGGCGGTGCCACCCGATCACAAGGGCTGGCAAGGCTTTCGGAGCCTGGGGAGCGGACACCCGCACAAAGGGTGGCCAGGCGGCCCGGTCCGGGTTTTTTCTTCTTTTCTTCTTTCTTTCACACGCCTGGTGGGCGGTGCCACCCGATCACAAGGGCTGGCAAGGCTTTCGGAGCCTGGGGAGCGGACACCCGCACAAAGGGTGGCCAGGCGGCCCGGTCCGGGTTTTTTCTTCTTTTCTTCTTTCTTTCACTCGCCTGGTGGGCGGTGCCACCCGATCACAAGGGCTGGCAAGGCTTTCGGAGCCTGGGGAGCGGACACCCGCACAAAGGGTGGCCAGGCGGCCCGGTCCGGGTTTTTTCTTCTTTTCTTCTTTCTTTCACACGCCTGGTGGGCGGTGCCACCCGATCACAAGGGCTGGCAAGGCTTTCGGAGCCTGGGGAGCGGACACCCGCACAAAGGGTGGCCAGGCGGCCCGGTCCCGGGTTTTTCTTCTTTTCTTCTTTCTTTCACTCGCCTGGTGGGCGGTGCCACCCGATCACAAGGGCTGGCAAGGCTTTCGGAGCCTGGGGAGCGGACACCCGCAGAAACGGTGGCCAGGCGGCCCGGACCGGGTTTTTTCTTCTTTTCTTCTTTCTTCCACACGCCTGGTGGGCGGTGCCACCCGATCACAAGGGCTGGCAAGGCTTTCGGAGCCTGGGGAGCGGACACCCGCACAAAGGGTGGCCAGGCGGCCCGGTCCGGGTTTTTTCTTCTTTTCTTCTTTCTTTCACTCGCCTGGTGGGCGGTGCCACCCGATCACAAGGGCTGGCAAGGCTTTCGGAGCCTGGGGAGCGGACACCCGCACAAAGGGTGGCCAGGCGGCCCTGTCCGGGTTTTTTCTTCTTTTCTTCTTTCTTTCACACGCCTGGTGGGCGTTGCCACCCGATCACAAGGGCTGGCAAGGCTTTCGGAGCCTGGGGAGCGGACACCCGCACAAAGGGTGGCCAGGCGGCCCGGTCCGGGTTTTTTGTTTTTTCTTCTTTTCTTCTTTCTTTCACACGCCTGGTGGGCGGTGCCACCCGATCACAAGGGCTGGCAAGGCTTTCGGAGCCTGGGGAGCGGACACCCGCACAAAGGGTGGCCAGGCGGCCCGGTCCGGGTTTTTTCTTCTTTTCTTCTTTCTTTCACACGCCTGGTGGGCGGTGCCACCCGATCACAAGGGCTGGCAAGGCTTTCGGAGCCTGGGGAGCGGACACCCGCACAAAGGGTGGCCAGGCGGCCCGGTCCGGGTTTTTTCTTCTTTTCTTCTTTCTTTCACTCGCCTGGTGGGCGGTGCCACCCGATCACAAGGGCTGGCAAGGCTTTTGGAGCCTGGGGAGCGGACACCCGCACAAAGGGTGGCCAGGCGGCCCGGTCCGGGGTTTTTCTTCTTTTCTTCTTTCTTTCACACGCCTGGTGGGCGGTGCCACCCGATCACAAGGGCTGGCAAGGCTTTCGTAGCCTGGGGAGCGGACACCCGCACAAAGGGTGGCCAGGCGGCCCGGTCCAGGTTTTTTCTCCTTTTCTTCTTTCTTTCACACGCCTGGTGGGCGGTGCCACCCGATCACAAGGGCTGGCAAGGCTTTCGGAGCCTGGGGAGCGGACACCCGCAGAAAGGGTGGCCAGGCGGCCCGGTCCGGGTTTTTTCTTCTTTTCTTCTTTCTTCCACACGCCTGGTGGGCGGTGCCACCCGATCACAAGGGCTGGCAAGGCTTTCGGAGCCTGGGGAGCGGACACCCGCACAAAGGGTGGCCAGGCGGCCCGGTCCCGGGTTTTTCTTCTTTTCTTCTTTCTTTCACACGCCTGGTGGGCGGTGCCACCCGATCACAAGGGCTGGCAAGGCTTTCGTAGCCTGGGGAGCGGACACCCGCACAAAGGGTGGCCAGGCGGCCCGGTCCGGGTTTTTTCTTCTTTTCTTCTTTCTTTCACACGCCTGGTGGGCGGTGCCACCCGATCACAAGGGCTGGCAAGGCTTTCGGAGCCTGGGGAGCGGACACCCGCACAAAGGGTGGCCAGGCGGCCCGGTCCGGCTTTTTTCTTCTTTTATTCTTTCTTTCACACGCCTGGTGGGCGGTGCCACCCGATCACAAGGGCTGGCAAGGCTTTCGGAGCCTGGGGAGCGGACACCCGCACAAAGGGTGGCCAGGCGGCCCGGTCCGGGTTTTTTCTTCTTTTCTTCTTTCTTTCACACGCCTGGTGGGCGGTGCCACCCGATCACAAGGGCTGGCAAGGCTTTCGGAGCCTGGGGAGCGGACACCCGCAGAAAGGGTGGCCAGGCGGCCCGGTCCGGGTTTTTTCTTCTTTTCTTCTTTCTTTCACTCGCCTGGTGGGCGGTGCCACCCGATCACAAGGGCTGGCAAGGCTTTCGGAGCCTGGGGAGCGGACACCCGCACAAAGGGTGGCCAGGCGGCCCGGTCCGGGGTTTTTCTTCTTTTCTTCTTTCTTTCACACGCCTGGTGGGCGGTGCCACCCGATCACAAGGGCTGGCAAGGCTTTCGTAGCCTGGGGAGCGGACACCCGCACAAAGGGTGGCCAGGCGGCCCGGTCCGGGTTTTTTCTTCTTTTCTTCTTTCTTTCACACGCCTGGTGGGCGGTGCCACCCGATCACAAGGGCTGGCAAGGCTTTCGGAGCCTGGGGAGCGGACACCCGCAGAAAGGGTGGCCAGGCGGCCCGGTCCGGGTTTTTTCTTCTTTTCTTCTTTCTTTCACACGCCTGGTGGGCGGTGCCACCCGATCACAAGGGCTGGCAAGGCTTTCGGAGCCTGGGGAGCGGACACCCGCAGAAAGGGTGGCCAGGCGGCCCGGTCCGGGTTTTTTCTTCTTTTCTTCTTTCTTTCACACGCCTGGTGGGCGGTGCCACCCGATCACAAGGGCTGGCAAGGCTTTCGGAGCCTGGGGAGCGGACACCCGCACAAAGGGTGGCCAGGCGGCCCGGTCCGGGTTTTTTCTTCTTTTCTTCTTTCTTTCACTCGCCTGGTGGGCGGTGCCACCCGATCACAAGGGCTGGCAAGGCTTTCGGAGCCTGGGGAGCGGACACCCGCACAAAGGGTGGCCAGGCGGCCCGGTCCGGGGTTTTTCTTCTTTTCTTCTTTCTTTCACACGCCTGGTGGGCGGTGCCACCCGATCACAAGGGCTGGCAAGGCTTTCGGAGCCTGGGGAGCGGACACCCGCACAAAGGGTGGCCAGGCGGCCCGGTCCCGGGTTTTTCTTCTTTTCTTCTTTCTTTCACACACCTGGTGGGCGGTGCCACCCGATCACAAGGGCTGGCAAGGCTTTCGGAGCCTGGGGAGCGGACACCCGCAGAAACGGTGGCCAGGCGGCCCGGACCGGGTTTTTTCTTCTTTTCTTCTTTCTTCCACACGCCTGGTGGGCGGTGCCACCCGATCACAAGGGCTGGCAAGGCTTTCGGAGCCTGGGGAGCGGACACCCGCACAAAGGGTGGCCAGGCGGCCCGGTCCGGGTTTTTTCTTCTTTTCTTCTTTCTTTCACTCGCCTGGTGGGCGGTGCCACCCGATCACAAGGGCTGGCAAGGCTTTCGGAGCCTGGGGAGCGGACACCCGCACAAAGGGTGGCCAGGCGGCCCTGTCCGGGTTTTTTCTTCTTTTCTTCTTTCTTTCACACGCCTGGTGGGCGTTGCCACCCGATCACAAGGGCTGGCAAGGCTTTCGGAGCCTGGGGAGCGGACACCCGCACAAAGGGTGGCCAGGCGGCCCGGTCCGGGTTTTTTGTTTTTTCTTCTTTTCTTCTTTCTTTCACACGCCTGGTGGGCGGTGCCACCCGATCACAAGGGCTGGCAAGGCTTTCGGAGCCTGGGGAGCGGACACCCGCAGAAAGGGTGGCCAGGCGGCCCGGTCCGGGTTTTTTCTTCTTTTCTTCTTTCTTTCACACGCCTGGTGGGCGGTGCCACCCGATCACAAGGGCTGGCAAGGCTTTCGGAGCCTGGGGAGCGGACACCCGCACAAAGGGTGGCCAGGCGGCCCGGTCCGGGTTTTTTCTTCTTTTCTTCTTTCTTTCACTCGCCTGGTGGGCGGTGCCACCCGATCACAAGGGCTGGCAAGGCTTTTGGAGCCTGGGGAGCGGACACCCGCACAAAGGGTGGCCAGGCGGCCCGGTCCGGGGTTTTTCTTCTTTTCTTCTTTCTTTCACACGCCTGGTGGGCGGTGCCACCCGATCACAAGGGCTGGCAAGGCTTTCGTAGCCTGGGGAGCGGACACCCGCACAAAGGGTGGCCAGGCGGCCCGGTCCAGGTTTTTTCTCCTTTTCTTCTTTCTTTCACACGCCTGGTGGGCGGTGCCACCCGATCACAAGGGCTGGCAAGGCTTTCGGAGCCTGGGGAGCGGACACCCGCAGAAAGGGTGGCCAGGCGGCCCGGTCCGGGTTTTTTCTTCTTTTCTTCTTTCTTCCACACGCCTGGTGGGCGGTGCCACCCGATCACAAGGGCTGGCAAGGCTTTCGGAGCCTGGGGAGCGGACACCCGCACAAAGGGTGGCCAGGCGGCCCGGTCCCGGGTTTTTCTTCTTTTCTTCTTTCTTTCACACGCCTGGTGGGCGGTGCCACCCGATCACAAGGGCTGGCAAGGCTTTCGTAGCCTGGGGAGCGGACACCCGCACAAAGGGTGGCCAGGCGGCCCGGTCCGGGTTTTTTCTTCTTTTCTTCTTTCTTTCACACGCCTGGTGGGCGGTGCCACCCGATCACAAGGGCTGGCAAGGCTTTCGGAGCCTGGGGAGCGGACACCCGCACAAAGGGTGGCCAGGCGGCCCGGTCCGGCTTTTTTCTTCTTTTATTCTTTCTTTCACACGCCTGGTGGGCGGTGCCACCCGATCACAAGGGCTGGCAAGGCTTTCGGAGCCTGGGGAGCGGACACCCGCACAAAGGGTGGCCAGGCGGCCCGGTCCGGGTTTTTTCTTCTTTTCTTCTTTCTTTCACACGCCTGGTGGGCGGTGCCACCCGATCACAAGGGCTGGCAAGGCTTTCGGAGCCTGGGGAGCGGACACCCGCAGAAAGGGTGGCCAGGCGGCCCGGTCCGGGTTTTTTCTTCTTTTCTTCTTTCTTTCACTCGCCTGGTGGGCGGTGCCACCCGATCACAAGGGCTGGCAAGGCTTTCGGAGCCTGGGGAGCGGACACCCGCACAAAGGGTGGCCAGGCGGCCCTGTCCGGGTTTTTTCTTCTTTTCTTCTTTCTTTCACACGCCTGGTGGGCGTTGCCACCCGATCACAAGGGCTGGCAAGGCTTTCGGAGCCTGGGGAGCGGACACCCGCACAAAGGGTGGCCAGGCGGCCCGGTCCGGGTTTTTTGTTTTTTCTTCTTTTCTTCTTTCTTTCACACGCCTGGTGGGCGGTGCCACCCGATCACAAGGGCTGGCAAGGCTTTCGGAGCCTGGGGAGCGGACACCCGCACAAAGGGTGGCCAGGCGGCCCGGTCCGGGTTTTTTCTTCTTTTCTTCTTTCTTTCACACGCCTGGTGGGCGGTGCCACCCGATCACAAGGGCTGGCAAGGCTTTCGGAGCCTGGGGAGCGGACACCCGCACAAAGGGTGGCCAGGCGGCCCGGTCCGGGTTTTTTCTTCTTTTCTTCTTTCTTTCACACGCCTGGTGGGCGGTGCCACCCGATCACAAGGGCTGGCAAGGCTTTCGGAGCCTGGGGAGCGGACACCCGCACAAAGGGTGGCCAGGCGGCCCTGTCCGGGTTTTTTCTTCTTTTCTTCTTTCTTTCACTCGCCTGGTGGGCGGTGCCACCCGATCACAAGGGCTGGCAAGGCTTTCGGAGCCTGGGGAGCGGACACCCGCACAAAGGGTGGCCAGGCGGCCCGGTCCGGGGTTTTTCTTCTTTTCTTCTTTCTTTCACACGCCTGGTGGGCGGTGCCACCCGATCACAAGGGCTGGCAAGGCTTTCGTAGCCTGGGGAGCGGACACCCGCACAAAGGGTGGCCAGGCGGCCCGGTCCGGGTTTTTTCTTCTTTTCTTCTTTCTTTCACACGCCTGGTGGGCGGTGCCACCCGATCACAAGGGCTGGCAAGGCTTTCGGAGCCTGGGGAGCGGACACCCGCAGAAAGGGTGGCCAGGCGGCCCGGTCCGGGTTTTTTCTTCTTTTCTTCTTTCTTTCACACGCCTGGTGGGCGGTGCCACCCGATCACAAGGGCTGGCAAGGCTTTCGGAGCCTGGGGAGCGGACACCCGCACAAAGGGTGGCCAGGCGGCCCGGTCCCGGGTTTTTCTTCTTTTCTTCTTTCTTTCACACGCCTGGTGGGCGGTGCCACCCGATCACAAGGGCTGGCAAGGCTTTCGGAGCCTGGGGAGCGGACACCCGCAGAAACGGTGGCCAGGCGGCCCGGACCGGGTTTTTTCTTCTTTTCTTCTTTCTTCCACACGCCTGGTGGGCGGTGCCACCCGATCACAAGGGCTGGCAAGGCTTTCGGAGCCTGGGGAGCGGACACCCGCACAAAGGGTGGCCAGGCGGCCCGGTCCGGGTTTTTTCTTCTTTTCTTCTTTCTTTCACTCGCCTGGTGGGCGGTGCCACCCGATCACAAGGGCTGGCAAGGCTTTCGGAGCCTGGGGAGCGGACACCCGCACAAAGGGTGGCCAGGCGGCCCTGTCCGGGTTTTTTCTTCTTTTCTTCTTTCTTTCACACGCCTGGTGGGCGTTGCCACCCGATCACAAGGGCTGGCAAGGCTTTCGGAGCCTGGGGAGCGGACACCCGCACAAAGGGTGGCCAGGCGGCCCGGTCCGGGTTTTTTGTTTTTTCTTCTTTTCTTCTTTCTTTCACACGCCTGGTGGGCGGTGCCACCCGATCACAAGGGCTGGCAAGGCTTTCGGAGCCCTCGGAGCGGACACCCGCACAAAGGGTGGCCAGGCGGCCCGGACCGGGTTTTTTCTTCTTTTCTTCTTTCTTCCACACGCCTGGTGGGCGGTGCCACCCGATCACAAGGGCTGGCAAGGCTTTCGGAGCCTGGGGAGCGGACACCCGCAGAAAGGGTGGCCAGGCGGCCCGGTCCGGGTTTTTTCTTCTTTTCTTCTTTCTTTCACTCGCCTGGTGGGCGGTGCCACCCGATCACAAGGGCTGGCAAGGCTTTCGGAGCCTGGGGAGCGGACACCCGCACAAAGGGTGGCCAGGCGGCCCTGTCCGGGTTTTTTCTTCTTTTCTTCTTTCTTTCACACGCCTGGTGGGCGTTGCCACCCGATCACAAGGGCTGGCAAGGCTTTCGGAGCCTGGGGAGCGGACACCCGCACAAAGGGTGGCCAGGCGGCCCGGTCCGGGTTTTTTGTTTTTTCTTCTTTTTCTTCTTTCTTTCACACGCCTGGTGGGCGGTGCCACCCGATCACAAGGGCTGGCAAGGCTTTCGGAGCCTGGGGAGCGGACACCCGCACAAAGGGTGGCCAGGCGGCCCGGTCCGGGTTTTTTCTTCTTTTCTTCTTTCTTTCACACGCCTGGTGGGCGGTGCCACCCGATCACAAGGGCTGGCAAGGCTTTCGGAGCCTGGGGAGCGGACACCCGCACAAAGGGTGGCCAGGCGGCCCGGTCCGGGTTTTTTCTTCTTTTCTTCTTTCTTTCACACGCCTGGTGGGCGGTGCCACCCGATCACAAGGGCTGGCAAGGCTTTCGGAGCCTGGGGAGCGGACACCCGCACAAAGGGTGGCCAGGCGGCCCTGTCCGGGTTTTTTCTTCTTTTCTTCTTTCTTTCACTCGCCTGGTGGGCGGTGCCACCCGATCACAAGGGCTGGCAAGGCTTTCGGAGCCTGGGGAGCGGACACCCGCACAAAGGGTGGCCAGGCGGCCCGGTCCGGGGTTTTTCTTCTTTTCTTCTTTCTTTCACACGCCTGGTGGGCGGTGCCACCCGATCACAAGGGCTGGCAAGGCTTTCGTAGCCTGGGGAGCGGACACCCGCACAAAGGGTGGCCAGGCGGCCCGGTCCGGGTTTTTTCTTCTTTTCTTCTTTCTTTCACACGCCTGGTGGGCGGTGCCACCCGATCACAAGGGCTGGCAAGGCTTTCGGAGCCTGGGGAGCGGACACCCGCAGAAAGGGTGGCCAGGCGGCCCGGTCCGGGTTTTTTCTTCTTTTCTTCTTTCTTCCACACGCCTGGTGGGCGGTGCCACCCGATCACAAGGGCTGGCAAGGCTTTCGGAGCCTGGGGAGCGGACACCCGCACAAAGGGTGGCCAGGCGGCCCGGTCCCGGGTTTTTCTTCTTTTCTTCTTTCTTTCACACGCCTGGTGGGCGGTGCCACCCGATCACAAGGGCTGGCAAGGCTTTCGTAGCCTGGGGAGCGGACACCCGCACAAAGGGTGGCCAGGCGGCCCGGTCCGGGTTTTTTCTTCTTTTCTTCTTTCTTTCACACGCCTGGTGGGCGGTGCCACCCGATCACAAGGGCTGGCAAGGCTTTCGGAGCCTGGGGACCGGACACCCGCACAAAGGGTGGCCAGGCGGCCCGGTCCGGCTTTTTTCTTCTTTTATTCTTTCTTTCACACGCCTGGTGGGCGGTGCCACCCGATCACAAGGGCTGGCAAGGCTTTCGGAGCCTGGGGAGCGGACACCCGCACAAAGGGTGGCCAGGCGGCCCGGTCCGGGTTTTTTCTTCTTTTCTTCTTTCTTTCACACGCCTGGTGGGCGGTGCCACCCGATCACAAGGGCTGGCAAGGCTTTCGGAGCCTGGGGAGCGGACACCCGCAGAAAGGGTGGCCAGGCGGCCCGGTCCGGGTTTTTTCTTCTTTTCTTCTTTCTTTCACACGCCTGGTGGGCGGTGCCACCCGATCACAAGGGCTGGCAAGGCTTTCGGAGCCTGGGGAGCGGACACCCGCAGAAAGGGTGGCCAGGCGGCCCGGACCGGGTTTTTTCTTCTTCTTCTTTCTTCCACACGCCTGGTGGGCGGTTCCACCCGATCACAAGGGCTGGCAAGGCTTTCGGAGCCTGGGGAGCGGACACCCGCACAAAGGGTGGTCAGGCGGCCCGGTCTGGGTTTTTTGTTTTTTCTTCTTTTCTTCTTTCTTTCACACGCCTGGTGGGCGGTGCCACCCGATCACAAGGGCTGGCAAGGATTTTGGAGCCTTGGGAGCGGACACCCGCACAAAGGGTGGCCAGGCGGCCCGGACCGGGTTTTTTCTTCTTTTCTTCTTTCTTCCACACGCCTGGTGGGCGGTGCCACCCGATCACAAGGGCTGGCAAGGCTTTCGGAGCCTGGGGAGCGGACACCCGCACAAAGGGTGGCCAGGCGGCCCGGTCCGGGTTTTTTGTTTTTTCTTCTTTTCTTCTTTCTTTCACACGCCTGGTGGGCGGTGCCACCCGATCACAAGGGCTGGCAAGGCTTTCGGAGCCTGGGGAGCGGACACCCGCACAAAGGGTGGCCAGGCGGCCCGGTCCGGGTTTTTTCTTCTTTTCTTCTTTCTTTCACACGCCTGGTGGGCGGTGCCACCCGATCACAAGGGCTGGCAAGGCTTTCGGAGCCTGGGGAGCGGACACCCGCACAAAGGGTGGCCAGGCGGCCCGGTCCGGGTTTTTTCTTCTTTTCTTCTTTCTTTCACTCGCCTGGTGGGCGGTGCCACCCGATCACAAGGGCTGGCAAGGCTTTTGGAGCCTGGGGAGCGGACACCCGCACAAAGGGTGGCCAGGCGGCCCGGTCCGGGGTTTTTCTTCTTTTCTTCTTTCTTTCACACGCCTGGTGGGCGGTGCCACCCGATCACAAGGGCTGGCAAGGCTTTCGTAGCCTGGGGAGCGGACACCCGCACAAAGGGTGGCCAGGCGGCCCGGTCCAGGTTTTTTCTCCTTTTCTTCTTTCTTTCACACGCCTGGTGGGCGGTGCCACCCGATCACAAGGGCTGGCAAGGCTTTCGGAGCCTGGGGAGCGGACACCCGCAGAAAGGGTGGCCAGGCGGCCCGGTCCGGGTTTTTTCTTCTTTTCTTCTTTCTTCCACACGCCTGGTGGGCGGTGCCACCCGATCACAAGGGCTGGCAAGGCTTTCGGAGCCTGGGGAGCGGACACCCGCACAAAGGGTGGCCAGGCGGCCCGGTCCCGGGTTTTTCTTCTTTTCTTCTTTCTTTCACACGCCTGGTGGGCGGTGCCACCCGATCACAAGGGCTGGCAAGGCTTTCGTAGCCTGGGGAGCGGACACCCGCACAAAGGGTGGCCAGGCGGCCCGGTCCGGGTTTTTTCTTCTTTTCTTCTTTCTTTCACACGCCTGGTGGGCGGTGCCACCCGATCACAAGGGCTGGCAAGGCTTTCGGAGCCTGGGGAGCGGACACCCGCACAAAGGGTGGCCAGGCGGCCCGGTCCGGCTTTTTTCTTCTTTTATTCTTTCTTTCACACGCCTGGTGGGCGGTGCCACCCGATCACAAGGGCTGGCAAGGCTTTCGGAGCCTGGGGAGCGGACACCCGCACAAAGGGTGGCCAGGCGGCCCGGTCCGGGTTTTTTCTTCTTTTCTTCTTTCTTTCACACGCCTGGTGGGCGGTGCCACCCGATCACAAGGGCTGGCAAGGCTTTCGGAGCCTGGGGAGCGGACACCCGCAGAAAGGGTGGCCAGGCGGCCCGGTCCGGGTTTTTTCTTCTTTTCTTCTTTCTTTCACTCGCCTGGTGGGCGGTGCCACCCGATCACAAGGGCTGGCAAGGCTTTCGGAGCCTGGGGAGCGGACACCCGCACAAAGGGTGGCCAGGCGGCCCTGTCCGGGTTTTTTCTTCTTTTCTTCTTTCTTTCACACGCCTGGTGGGCGTTGCCACCCGATCACAAGGGCTGGCAAGGCTTTCGGAGCCTGGGGAGCGGACACCCGCACAAAGGGTGGCCAGGCGGCCCGGTCCGGGTTTTTTGTTTTTTCTTCTTTTCTTCTTTCTTTCACACGCCTGGTGGGCGGTGCCACCCGATCACAAGGGCTGGCAAGGCTTTCGGAGCCTGGGGAGCGGACACCCGCACAAAGGGTGGCCAGGCGGCCCGGTCCGGGTTTTTTCTTCTTTTCTTCTTTCTTTCACACGCCTGGTGGGCGGTGCCACCCGATCACAAGGGCTGGCAAGGCTTTCGGAGCCTGGGGAGCGGACACCCGCACAAAGGGTGGCCAGGCGGCCCGGTCCGGGTTTTTTCTTCTTTTCTTCTTTCTTTCACACGCCTGGTGGGCGGTGCCACCCGATCACAAGGGCTGGCAAGGCTTTCGGAGCCTGGGGAGCGGACACCCGCACAAAGGGTGGCCAGGCGGCCCTGTCCGGGTTTTTTCTTCTTTTCTTCTTTCTTTCACTCGCCTGGTGGGCGGTGCCACCCGATCACAAGGGCTGGCAAGGCTTTCGGAGCCTGGGGAGCGGACACCCGCACAAAGGGTGGCCAGGCGGCCCGGTCCGGGGTTTTTCTTCTTTTCTTCTTTCTTTCACACGCCTGGTGGGCGGTGCCACCCGATCACAAGGGCTGGCAAGGCTTTCGTAGCCTGGGGAGCGGACACCCGCACAAAGGGTGGCCAGGCGGCCCGGTCCGGGTTTTTTCTTCTTTTCTTCTTTCTTTCACACGCCTGGTGGGCGGTGCCACCCGATCACAAGGGCTGGCAAGGCTTTCGGAGCCTGGGGAGCGGACACCCGCAGAAAGGGTGGCCAGGCGGCCCGGTCCGGGTTTTTTCTTCTTTTCTTCTTTCTTCCACACGCCTGGTGGGCGGTGCCACCCGATCACAAGGGCTGGCAAGGCTTTCGGAGCCTGGGGAGCGGACACCCGCACAAAGGGTGGCCAGGCGGCCCGGTCCCGGGTTTTTCTTCTTTTCTTCTTTCTTTCACACGCCTGGTGGGCGGTGCCACCCGATCACAAGGGCTGGCAAGGCTTTCGTAGCCTGGGGAGCGGACACCCGCACAAAGGGTGGCCAGGCGGCCCGGTCCGGGTTTTTTCTTCTTTTCTTCTTTCTTTCACACGCCTGGTGGGCGGTGCCACCCGATCACAAGGGCTGGCAAGGCTTTCGGAGCCTGGGGAGCGGACACCCGCACAAAGGGTGGCCAGGCGGCCTGGTCCGGCTTTTTTCTTCTTTTATTCTTTCTTTCACACGCCTGGTGGGCGGTGCCACCCGATCACAAGGGCTGGCAAGGCTTTCGGAGCCTGGGGAGCGGACACCCGCACAAAGGGTGGCCAGGCGGCCCGGTCCGGGTTTTTTCTTCTTTTCTTCTTTCTTTCACACGCCTGGTGGGCGGTGCCACCCGATCACAAGGGCTGGCAAGGCTTTCGGAGCCTGGGGAGCGGACACCCGCAGAAAGGGTGGCCAGGCGGCCCGGTCCGGGTTTTTTCTTCTTTTCTTCTTTCTTTCACACGCCTGGTGGGCGGTGCCACCCGATCACAAGGGCTGGCAAGGCTTTCGGAGCCTGGGGAGCGGACACCCGCAGAAAGGGTGGCCAGGCGGCCCGGACCGGGTTTTTTCTTCTTTTCTTCTTTCTTCCACACGCCTGGTGGGCGGTTCCACCCGATCACAAGGGCTGGCAAGGCTTTCGGAGCCTGGGGAGCGGACACCCGCACAAAGGGTGGCCAGGCGGCCCGGTCTGGGTTTTTTGTTTTTTCTTCTTTTCTTCTTTCTTTCACACGCCTGGTGGGCGGTGCCACCCGATCACAAGGGCTGGCAAGGATTTTGGAGCCTTGGGAGCGGACACCCGCACAAAGGGTGGCCAGGCGGCCCGGACCGGGTTTTTTCTTCTTTTCTTCTTTCTTCCACACGCCTGGTGGGCGGTGCCACCCGATCACAAGGGCTGGCAAGGCTTTCGGAGCCTGGGGAGCGGACACCCGCAGAAAGGGTGGCCAGGCGGCCCGGTCCGGGTTTTTTCTTCTTTTCTTCTTTCTTTCACACGCCTGGTGGGCGGTGCCACCCGATCACAAGGGCTGGCAAGGCTTTCGGAGCCTGGGGAGCGGACACCCGCACAAAGGGTGGCCAGGCGGCCCGGTCCGGGTTTTTTCTTCTTTTCTTCTTTCTTTCACTCGCCTGGTGGGCGGTGCCACCCGATCACAAGGGCTGGCAAGGCTTTCGGAGCCTGGGGAGCGGACACCCGCACAAAGGGTGGCCAGGCGGCCCGGTCCGGGGTTTTTCTTCTTTTCTTCTTTCTTTCACACGCCTGGTGGGCGGTGCCACCCGATCACAAGGGCTGGCAAGGCTTTCGGAGCCTGGGGAGCGGACACCCGCAGAAAGGGTGGCCAGGCGGCCCGGTCCGGGTTTTTTCTTCTTTTCTTCTTTCTTTCACACGCCTGGTGGGCGGTGCCACCCGATCACAAGGGCTGGCAAGGCTTTCGGAGCCTGGGGAGCGGACACCCGCACAAAGGGTGGCCAGGCGGCCCGGTCCGGGTTTTTTCTTCTTTTCTTCTTTCTTTTACTCGCCTGGTGGGCGGTGCCACCCGATCACAAGGGCTGGCAAGGCTTTCGGAGCCTGGGGAGCGGACACCCGCACAAAGGGTGGCCAGGCGGCCCGGTCCGGGTTTTTTCTTCTTTTCTTCTTTCTTTCACACGCCTGGTGGGCGGTGCCACCCGATCACAAGGGCTGGCAAGGCTTTCGGAGCCTGGGGAGCGGACACCCGCACAAAGGGTGGCCAGGCGGCCCGGTCCGGGTTTTTTCTTCTTTTCTTCTTTCTTTCACTCGCCTGGTGGGCGGTGCCACCCGATCACAAGGGCTGGCAAGGCTTTCGGAGCCTGGGGAGCGGACACCCGCACAAAGGGTGGCCAGGCGGCCCGGTCCGGGGTTTTTCTTCTTTTCTTCTTTCTTTCACACGCCTGGTGGGCGGTGCCACCCGATCACAAGGGCTGGCAAGGCTTTCGGAGCCTGGGGAGCGGACACCCGCAGAAAGGGTGGCCAGGCGGCCCGGTCCGGGTTTTTTCTTCTTTTCTTCTTTCTTTCACACGCCTGGTGGCGGTGCCACCCGATCACAAGGGCTGGCAAGGCTTTCGGAGCCTGGGGAGCGGACACCCGCACAAAGGGTGGCCAGGCGGCCCGGTCCGGGTTTTTTCTTCTTTTCTTCTTTCTTTCACTCGCCTGGTGGGCGGTGCCACCCGATCACAAGGGCTGGCAAGGCTTTCGGAGCCTGGGGAGCGGACACCCGCAGAAAGGGTGGCCAGGCGGCCCGGTCCGGGTTTTTTCTTCTTTTCTTCTTTCTTTCACTCGCCTGGTGGGCGGTGCCACCCGATCACAAGGGCTGGCAAGGCTTTCGGAGCCTGGGGAGCGGACACCCGCAGAAAGGGTGGCCAGGCGGCCCGGTCCGGGTTTTTTCTTCTTTTTTCTTTCTTTCACTCGCCTGGTGGGCGGTGCCACCCGATCACAAGGGCTGGCAAGGCTTTCGGAGCCTGGGGAGCGGACACCCGCACAAAGGGTGGCCAGGCGGCCCGGTCCGGGTTTTTTGTTTTTTCTTCTTTTCTTCTTTCTTTCACACGCCTGGTGGGCGGTGCCACCCGATCACAAGGGCTGGCAAGGCTTTCGGAGCCTGGGGAGCGGACACCCGCACAAAGGGTGGCCAGGCGGCCCGGTCCGGGATTTTTCTTCTTTTCTTCTTTCTTTCACACGCCTGGTGGGCGGTGCCACCCGATCACAAGGGCTGGCAAGGCTTTCGGAGCCTGGGGAGCGGACACCCGCAGAAAGGGTGGCCAGGCGGCCCGGTCCGGGTTTTTTCTTCTTTTCTTCTTTCTTTCACTCGCCTGGTGGGCGGTGCCACCCGATCACAAGGGCTGGCAAGGCTTTCGGAGCCTGGGGAGCGGACACCCGCACAAAGGGTGGCCAGGCGGCCCGGTCCGGGTTTTTTCTTCTTTTCTTCTTTCTTTCACACGCCTGGTGGGCGGTGCCACCCGATCACAAGGGCTGGCAAGGCTTTTGGAGCCTGGGGAGCGGACACCCGCACAAAGGGTGGCCAGGCGGCCCGGTCCGGGTTTTTTCTTCTTTTCTTCTTTCTTTCACACGCCTGGTGGGCGGTGCCACCCGATCACAAGGGCTGGCAAGGCTTTCGGAGCCTGGGGAGCGGACACCCGCACAAAGGGTGGCCAGGCGGCCCGGTCCGGGTTTTTTCTTCTTTTCTTCTTTCTTTCACTCGCCTGGTGGGCGGTGCCACCCGATCACAAGGGCTGGCAAGGCTTTCGGAGCCTGGGGAGCGGACACCCGCAGAAAGGGTGGCCAGGCGGCCCGGTCCGGGTTTTTTGTTTTTTCTTCTTTTCTTCTTTCTTTCACACGCCTGGTGGGCGGTGCCACCCGATCACAAGGGCTGGCAAGGCTTTCGGAGCCTGGGGAGCGGACACCCGCACAAAGGGTGGCCAGGCGGCCCGGTCCGGGTTTTTTCTTCTTTTCTTCTTTCTTTCACACGCCTGGTGGGCGGTGCCACCCGATCACAAGGGCTGGCAAGGCTTTTGGAGCCTGGGGAGCGGACACCCGCACAAAGGGTGGCCAGGCGGCCCGGTCCGGGTTTTTTCTTCTTTTCTTCTTTCTTTCACACGCCTGGTGGGCGGTGCCACCCGATCACAAGGGCTGGCAAGGCTTTCGGAGCCTGGGGAGCGGACACCCGCACAAAGGGTGGCCAGGCGGCCCGGTCCGGGTTTTTTCTTCTTTTCTTCTTTCTTTCACTCGCCTGGTGGGCGGTGCCACCCGATCACAAGGGCTGGCAAGGCTTTCGGAGCCTGGGGAGCGGACACCCGCAGAAAGGGTGGCCAGGCGGCCCGGTCCGGGTTTTTTGTTTTTTCTTCTTTTCTTCTTTCTTTCACACGCCTGGTGGGCGGTGCCACCCGATCACAAGGGCTGGCAAGGCTTTCGGAGCCTGGGGAGCGGACACCCGCACAAAGGGTGGCCAGGCGGCCCGGTCCGGGATTTTTCTTCTTTTCTTCTTTCTTTCACACGCCTGGTGGGCGGTGCCACCCGATCACAAGGGCTGGCAAGGCTTTCGGAGCCTGGGGAGCGGACACCCGCACAAAGGGTGGCCAGGCGGCCCGGTCCGGGTTTTTTCTTCTTTTCTTCTTTCTTTCACTCGCCTGGTGGGCGGTGCCACCTGATCACAAGAGCTGGCAAGGCTTTCGGAGCCTGGGGAGCGGACACCCGCACAAAGGGTGGTCAGGCGGCCCGGTCCGGGTTTTTTCTTCTTTTCTACTTTCTTTTACTCGCCTGGTGGGCGGTGCCACCCGATCACAAGGGCTGGCAAGGCTTTCGGAGCCTGGGGAGCGGACACCCGCAGAAAGGGTGGCCAGGCGGCCCGGTCTGGGTTTTTTCTTCTTTTCTTCTTTCTTTCACACGCCTGGTGGGCGGTGCCACCCGATCACAAGGGCTGGCAAGGCTTTCGGAGCCTGGGGAGCGGACACCCGCACAAAGGGTGGCCAGGTGGCCCGGTCCGGGTTTTTTGTTTTTTCTTCTTTTCTTCTTTCTTTCACACGCCTGGTGTGCGGTGCCACCCGATCACAAGGGCTGGCAAGGCTTTCGGAGCCTGGGGAGCGGACACCCGCACAAAGGGTGGCCAGGCGGCCCGGTCCGGGTTTTTTGTTTTTTCTTCTTTTCTTCTTTCTTTCACACGCCTGGTGGGCGGTGCCACCCGATAACAAGGGCTGGCAAGGCTTTCGGAGCCTGGGGAGCGGACACCCGCACAAAGGGTGGCCAGGCGGCCCGGTCCGGGTTTTTTCTTCTTTTCTTCTTTCTTTCACACGCCTGGTGGGCGGTGCCACCCGATCACAAGGGCTGGCAAGGCTTTCGGAGCCTGGGGAGCGGACACCCGCAGAAAGGGTGGCCAGGCGGCCCGGTCTGGGTTTTTTCTTCTTTTCTTCTTTCTTTCACACGCCTGGTGGGCGGTGCCACCCGATCACAAGGGCTGGCAAGGCTTTCGGAGCCTGGGGAGCGCGGAACCGCAGAAAGGGTGGCCAGGCGGCCCGGTCTGGGTTTTTTCTTCTTTTCTTCTTTCTTTCACACGCCTGGTGGGCGGGGCCACCCGATCACAAGGGCTGGCAAGGCTTTCGGAGCCTGGGGAGCGGACACCCGCACAAAGGGTGGCCAGGCGGCCCGGTCCGGGTTTTTTCTTTTCTTCTTTTCTTCTTTCTTTCACACGCCTGGTGGGCGGTGCCACCCGATCACAAGGGCTGGCAAGGCTTTCGGAGCCTGGGGAGCGGACACCCGCACAAAGGGTGGCCAGGCGGCCCGGTCCGGGTTTTTTCTTCTTTTCTTCTTTCTTTCACTCGCCTGGTGGGCGGTGCCACCCGATCACAAGGGCTGGCAAGGCTTTCGGAGCCTGGGGAGCGGACACCCGCAGAAAGGGTGGCCAGGCGGCCCGGTCCGGGTTTTTTGTTTTTTCTTCTTTTCTTCTTTCTTTCACACGCCTGGTGGGCGGTGCCACCCGATCACAAGGGCTGGCAAGGCTTTCGGAGCCTGGGGAGCGGACACCCGCACAAAGGGTGGCCAGGCGGCCCGGTCCGGGTTTTTTCTTCTTTTCTTCTTTCTTTCACACGCCTGGTGGGCGGTGCCACCCGATCACAAGGGCTGGCAAGGCTTTCGGAGCCTGGGGAGCGGACACCCGCACAAAGGGTGGCCAGGCGGCCCGGTCCGGGTTTTTTCTTCTTTTCTTCTTTCTTTCACATGCCTGGTGGGCGGTGCCACCCGATCACAAGGGCTGGCAAGGCTTTCGGAGCCTGGGGAGCGGACACCCGCACAAAGGGTGGCCAGGCGGCCCGGTCCGGGTTTTTTCTTCTTTTCTTCTTTCTTTCACTCGCCTGGTGGGCGGTGCCACCCGATCACAAGGGCTGGCAAGGCTTTCGGAGCCTGGGGAGCGGACACCCGCACAAAGGGTGGCCAGGCGGCCCGGTCCGGGTTTTTTGTTTTTTCTTCTTTTCTTCTTTCTTTCACACGCCTGGTGGGCGGTGCCACCCGATCACAAGGGCTGGCAAGGCTTTCGGAGCCTGGGGAGCGGACACCCGCACAAAGCGTGGCCAGGCGGCCCGGTCCGGGTTTTTTGTTTTTTCTTCTTTTCTTCTTTCTTTCACACGCCTGGTGGGCGGTGCCACCCGATCACAAGGGCTGGCAAGGCTTTCGGAGCCTGGGGAGCGGACACCCGCACAAAGGGTGGCCAGGCGGCCCGGTCCGGGTTTTTTCTTCTTTTCTTCTTTCTTTCACACGCCTGGTGGGCGGTGCCACCCGATCACAAGGGCTGGCAAGGCTTTCGGAGCCTGGGGAGCGGACACCCGCAGAAAGGGTGGCCAGGCGGCCCGGTCCGGGTTTTTTCTTCTTTTCTTCTTTCTTTCACACGCCTGGTGGGCGGTGCCACCCGATCACAAGGGCTGGCAAGGCTTTCGGAGCCTGGGGAGCGGACACCCGCACAAAGGGTGGCCAGGCGGCCCGGTCCGGGTTTTTTCTTCTTTTCTTCTTTCTTTCACTCGCCTGGTGGGCGGTGCCACCCGATCACAAGGGCTGGCAAGGCTTTCGGAGCCTGGGGAGCGGACACCCGCAGAAAGGGTGGCCAGGCGGCCCGGTCCGGGTTTTTTCTTCTTTTCTTCTTTCTTTCACTCGCCTGGTGGGCGGTGCCACCCGATCACAAGGGCTGGCAAGGCTTTCGGAGCCTGGGGAGCGGACACCCGCAGAAAGGGTGGCCAGGCGGCCCGGTCCGGGTTTTTTCTTCTTTTTTTCTTTCTTTCACTCGCCTGGTGGGCGGTGCCACCCGATCACAAGGGCTGGCAAGGCTTTCGGAGCCTGGGGAGCGGACACCCGCACAAAGGGTGGCCAGGCGGCCCGGTCCGGGTTTTTTGTTTTTTCTTCTTTTCTTCTTTCTTTCACACGCCTGGTGGGCGGTGCCACCCGATCACAAGGGCTGGCAAGGCTTTCGGAGCCTGGGGAGCGGACACCCGCACAAAGGGTGGCCAGGCGGCCCGGTCCGGGATTTTTCTTCTTTTCTTCTTTCTTTCACACGCCTGGTGGGCGGTGCCACCCGATCACAAGGGCTGGCAAGGCTTTCGGAGCCTGGGGAGCGGACACCCGCAGAAAGGGTGGCCAGGCGGCCCGGTCCGGGTTTTTTCTTCTTTTCTTCTTTCTTTCACTCGCCTGGTGGGCGGTGCCACCCGATCACAAGGGCTGGCAAGGCTTTCGGAGCCTGGGGAGCGGACACCCGCACAAAGGGTGGCCAGGCGGCCCGGTCCGGGTTTTTTCTTCTTTTCTTCTTTCTTTCACACGCCTGGTGGGCGGTGCCACCCGATCACAAGGGCTGGCAAGGCTTTTGGAGCCTGGGGAGCGGACACCCGCACAAAGGGTGGCCAGGCGGCCCGGTCCGGGTTTTTTCTTCTTTTCTTCTTTCTTTCACACGCCTGGTGGGCGGTGCCACCCGATCACAAGGGCTGGCAAGGCTTTCGGAGCCTGGGGAGCGGACACCCGCACAAAGGGTGGCCAGGCGGCCCGGTCCGGGTTTTTTCTTCTTTTCTTCTTTCTTTCACTCGCCTGGTGGGCGGTGCCACCCGATCACAAGGGCTGGCAAGGCTTTCGGAGCCTGGGGAGCGGACACCCGCAGAAAGGGTGGCCAGGCGGCCCGGTCCGGGTTTTTTGTTTTTTCTTCTTTTCTTCTTTCTTTCACACGCCTGGTGGGCGGTGCCACCCGATCACAAGGGCTGGCAAGGCTTTCGGAGCCTGGGGAGCGGACACCCGCACAAAGGGTGGCCAGGCGGCCCGGTCCGGGTTTTTTCTTCTTTTCTTCTTTCTTTCACACGCCTGGTGGGCGGTGCCACCCGATCACAAGGGCTGGCAAGGCTTTTGGAGCCTGGGGAGCGGACACCCGCACAAAGGGTGGCCAGGCGGCCCGGTCCGGGTTTTTTCTTCTTTTCTTCTTTCTTTCACACGCCTGGTGGGCGGTGCCACCCGATCACAAGGGCTGGCAAGGCTTTCGGAGCCTGGGGAGCGGACACCCGCACAAAGGGTGGCCAGGCGGCCCGGTCCGGGTTTTTTCTTCTTTTCTTCTTTCTTTCACTCGCCTGGTGGGCGGTGCCACCCGATCACAAGGGCTGGCAAGGCTTTCGGAGCCTGGGGAGCGGACACCCGCAGAAAGGGTGGCCAGGCGGCCCGGTCCGGGTTTTTTGTTTTTTCTTCTTTTCTTCTTTCTTTCACACGCCTGGTGGGCGGTGCCACCCGATCACAAGGGCTGGCAAGGCTTTCGGAGCCTGGGGAGCGGACACCCGCACAAAGGGTGGCCAGGCGGCCCGGTCCGGGATTTTTCTTCTTTTCTTCTTTCTTTCACACGCCTGGTGGGCGGTGCCACCCGATCACAAGGGCTGGCAAGGCTTTCGGAGCCTGGGGAGCGGACACCCGCACAAAGGGTGGCCAGGCGGCCCGGTCCGGGTTTTTTCTTCTTTTCTTCTTTCTTTCACTCGCCTGGTGGGCGGTGCCACCTGATCACAAGAGCTGGCAAGGCTTTCGGAGCCTGGGGAGCGGACACCCGCACAAAGGGTGGTCAGGCGGCCCGGTCCGGGTTTTTTCTTCTTTTCTACTTTCTTTTACTCGCCTGGTGGGCGGTGCCACCCGATCACAAGGGCTGGCAAGGCTTTCGGAGCCTGGGGAGCGGACACCCGCAGAAAGGGTGGCCAGGCGGCCCGGTCTGGGTTTTTTCTTCTTTTCTTCTTTCTTTCACACGCCTGGTGGGCGGTGCCACCCGATCACAAGGGCTGGCAAGGCTTTCGGAGCCTGGGGAGCGGACACCCGCACAAAGGGTGGCCAGGTGGCCCGGTCCGGGTTTTTTGTTTTTTCTTCTTTTCTTCTTTCTTTCACACGCCTGGTGTGCGGTGCCACCCGATCACAAGGGCTGGCAAGGCTTTCGGAGCCTGGGGAGCGGACACCCGCACAAAGGGTGGCCAGGCGGCCCGGTCCGGGTTTTTTGTTTTTTCTTCTTTCTTCTTTCTTTCACACGCCTGGTGGGCGGTGCCACCCGATAACAAGGGCTGGCAAGGCTTTCGGAGCCTGGGGAGCGGACACCCGCACAAAGGGTGGCCAGGCGGCCCGGTCCGGGTTTTTTCTTCTTTTCTTCTTTCTTTCACACGCCTGGTGGGCGGTGCCACCCGATCACAAGGGCTGGCAAGGCTTTCGGAGCCTGGGGAGCGGACACCCGCAGAAAGGGTGGCCAGGCGGCCCGGTCTGGGTTTTTTCTTCTTTTCTTCTTTCTTTCACACGCCTGGTGGGCGGTGCCACCCGATCACAAGGGCTGGCAAGGCTTTCGGAGCCTGGGGAGCGGACACCCGCAGAAAGGGTGGCCAGGCGGCCCGGTCTGGGTTTTTTCTTCTTTTCTTCTTTCTTTCACACGCCTGGTGGGCGGGGCCACCCGATCACAAGGGCTGGCAAGGCTTTCGGAGCCTGGGGAGCGGACACCCGCACAAAGGGTGGCCAGGCGGCCCGGTCCGGGTTTTTTCTTCTTTTCTTCTTTTCTTCTTTCTTTCACACGCCTGGTGGGCGGTGCCACCCGATCACAAGGGCTGGCAAGGCTTTCGGAGCCTGGGGAGCGGACACCCGCACAAAGGGTGGCCAGGCGGCCCGGTCCGGGTTTTTTCTTCTTTTCTTCTTTCTTTCACTCGCCTGGTGGGCGGTGCCACCCGATCACAAGGGCTGGCAAGGCTTTCGGAGCCTGGGGAGCGGACACCCGCAGAAAGGGTGGCCAGGCGGCCCGGTCCGGGTTTTTTGTTTTTTCTTCTTTTCTTCTTTCTTTCACACGCCTGGTGGGCGGTGCCACCCGATCACAAGGGCTGGCAAGGCTTTCGGAGCCTGGGGAGCGGACACCCGCACAAAGGGTGGCCAGGCGGCCCGGTCCGGGTTTTTTCTTCTTTTCTTCTTTCTTTCACACGCCTGGTGGGCGGTGCCACCCGATCACAAGGGCTGGCAAGGCTTTCGGAGCCTGGGGAGCGGACACCCGCACAAAGGGTGGCCAGGCGGCCCGGTCCGGGTTTTTTCTTCTTTTCTTCTTTCTTTCACATGCCTGGTGGGCGGTGCCACCCGATCACAAGGGCTGGCAAGGCTTTCGGAGCCTGGGGAGCGGACACCCGCACAAAGGGTGGCCAGGCGGCCCGGTCCGGGTTTTTTCTTCTTTTCTTCTTTCTTTCACTCGCCTGGTGGGCGGTGCCACCCGATCACAAGGGCTGGCAAGGCTTTCGGAGCCTGGGGAGCGGACACCCGCAGAAAGGGTGGCCAGGCGGCCCGGTCTGGGTTTTTTCTTCTTTTCTTCTTTCTTTCACACGGCTGGTGGGCGGTGCCACCCGATCACAAGGGCTGGCAAGGCTTTCGGAGCCTGGGGAGCGGACACCCGCACAAAGGGTGGCCAGGCGGCCCGGTCCGGGTTTTTTGTTTTTTCTTCTTTTCTTCTTTCTTTCACACGCCTGGTGGGCGGTGCCACCCGATCACCAGGGCTGGCAAGGCTTTCGGAGCCTGGGGAGCGGACACCCGCACAAAGGGTGGCCAGGCGGCCCGGTCCGGGTTTTTTCTTCTTTTCTTCTTTCTTTCACTCGCCTGGTGGGCGGTGCCACCCGATCACAAGGGCTGGCAAGGCTTTCGGAGCCTGGGGAGCGGACACCCGCACAAAGGGTGGCCAGGCGGCCCGGTCCGGGTTTTTTGTTTTTTCCTCTTTTCTTCTATCTTTCACACGCCTGGTGGGCGGTGCCACCCGATCACAACGGCTGGCAAGGCTTTCGGAGCCTGGGGAGCGGACACCCGCACAAAGGGTGGCCAGGCGGCCCGGTCCGGGTTTTTTCTTCTTTTCTTCTTTCTTTCACTCGCCTGGTGGGCGGTGCCACCCGATCACAAGGGCTGGCAAGGCTTTCGGAGCCTGGGGAGCGGACACCCGCACAAAGGGTGGCCAGGCGGCCCGGTCCGGGTTTTTTGTTTTTTCTTCTTTTCTTCTTTCTTTCACACGCCTGGTGGGCGGTGCCACCCGATCACAAGGGCTGGCAAGGCTTTCGGAGCCTGGGGAGCGGACACCCGCACAAAGCGTGGCCAGGCGGCCCGGTCCGGGTTTTTTGTTTTTTCTTCTTTTCTTCTTTCTTTCACACGCCTGGTGGGCGGTGCCACCCGATCACAAGGGCTGGCAAGGCTTTCGGAGCCTGGGGAGCGGACACCCGCACAAAGGGTGGCCAGGCGGCCCGGTCCGGGTTTTTTCTTCTTTTCTTCTTTCTTTCACACGCCTGGTGGGCGGTGCCACCCGATCACAAGGGCTGGCAAGGCTTTCGGAGCCTGGGGAGCGGACACCCGCAGAAAGGGTGGCCAGGCGGCCCGGTCCGGGTTTTTTCTTCTTTTCTTCTTTCTTTCACACGCCTGGTGGGCGGTGCCACCCGATCACAAGGGCTGGCAAGGCTTTCGGAGCCTGGGGAGCGGACACCCGCACAAAGGGTGGCCAGGCGGCCCGGTCCGGGTTTTTTCTTCTTTTCTTCTTTCTTTCACTCGCCTGGTGGGCGGTGCCACCCGATCACAAGGGCTGGCAAGGCTTTCGGAGCCTGGGGAGCGGACACCCGCAGAAAGGGTGGCCAGGCGGCCCGGTCCGGGTTTTTTCTTCTTTTCTTCTTTCTTTCACTCGCCTGGTGGGCGGTGCCACCCGATCACAAGGGCTGGCAAGGCTTTCGGAGCCTGGGGAGCGGACACCCGCAGAAAGGGTGGCCAGGCGGCCCGGTCCGGGTTTTTTCTTCTTTTTTCTTTCTTTCACTCGCCTGGTGGGCGGTGCCACCCGATCACAAGGGCTGGCAAGGCTTTCGGAGCCTGGGGAGCGGACACCCGCACAAAGGGTGGCCAGGCGGCCCGGTCCGGGTTTTTTGTTTTTTCTTCTTTTCTTCTTTCTTTCACACGCCTGGTGGGCGGTGCCACCCGATCACAAGGGCTGGCAAGGCTTTCGGAGCCTGGGGAGCGGACACCCGCACAAAGGGTGGCCAGGCGGCCCGGTCCGGGATTTTTCTTCTTTTCTTCTTTCTTTCACACGCCTGGTGGGCGGTGCCACCCGATCACAAGGGCTGGCAAGGCTTTCGGAGCCTGGGGAGCGGACACCCGCAGAAAGGGTGGCCAGGCGGCCCGGTCCGGGTTTTTTCTTCTTTTCTTCTTTCTTTCACTCGCCTGGTGGGCGGTGCCACCCGATCACAAGGGCTGGCAAGGCTTTCGGAGCCTGGGGAGCGGACACCCGCACAAAGGGTGGCCAGGCGGCCCGGTCCGGGTTTTTTCTTCTTTTCTTCTTTCTTTCACACGCCTGGTGGGCGGTGCCACCCGATCACAAGGGCTGGCAAGGCTTTTGGAGCCTGGGGAGCGGACACCCGCACAAAGGGTGGCCAGGCGGCCCGGTCCGGGTTTTTTCTTCTTTTCTTCTTTCTTTCACACGCCTGGTGGGCGGTGCCACCCGATCACAAGGGCTGGCAAGGCTTTCGGAGCCTGGGGAGCGGACACCCGCACAAAGGGTGGCCAGGCGGCCCGGTCCGGGTTTTTTCTTCTTTTCTTCTTTCTTTCACTCGCCTGGTGGGCGGTGCCACCCGATCACAAGGGCTGGCAAGGCTTTCGGAGCCTGGGGAGCGGACACCCGCAGAAAGGGTGGCCAGGCGGCCCGGTCCGGGTTTTTTGTTTTTTCTTCTTTTCTTCTTTCTTTCACACGCCTGGTGGGCGGTGCCACCCGATCACAAGGGCTGGCAAGGCTTTCGGAGCCTGGGGAGCGGACACCCGCACAAAGGGTGGCCAGGCGGCCCGGTCCGGGTTTTTTCTTCTTTTCTTCTTTCTTTCACACGCCTGGTGGGCGGTGCCACCCGATCACAAGGGCTGGCAAGGCTTTTGGAGCCTGGGGAGCGGACACCCGCACAAAGGGTGGCCAGGCGGCCCGGTCCGGGTTTTTTCTTCTTTTCTTCTTTCTTTCACACGCCTGGTGGGCGGTGCCACCCGATCACAAGGGCTGGCAAGGCTTTCGGAGCCTGGGGAGCGGACACCCGCACAAAGGGTGGCCAGGCGGCCCGGTCCGGGTTTTTTCTTCTTTTCTTCTTTCTTTCACTCGCCTGGTGGGCGGTGCCACCCGATCACAAGGGCTGGCAAGGCTTTCGGAGCCTGGGGAGCGGACACCCGCAGAAAGGGTGGCCAGGCGGCCCGGTCCGGGTTTTTTGTTTTTTCTTCTTTTCTTCTTTCTTTCACACGCCTGGTGGGCGGTGCCACCCGATCACAAGGGCTGGCAAGGCTTTCGGAGCCTGGGGAGCGGACACCCGCACAAAGGGTGGCCAGGCGGCCCGGTCCGGGATTTTTCTTCTTTTCTTCTTTCTTTCACACGCCTGGTGGGCGGTGCCACCCGATCACAAGGGCTGGCAAGGCTTTCGGAGCCTGGGGAGCGGACACCCGCACAAAGGGTGGCCAGGCGGCCCGGTCCGGGTTTTTTCTTCTTTTCTTCTTTCTTTCACTCGCCTGGTGGGCGGTGCCACCTGATCACAAGAGCTGGCAAGGCTTTCGGAGCCTGGGGAGCGGACACCCGCACAAAGGGTGGTCAGGCGGCCCGGTCCGGGTTTTTTCTTCTTTTCTACTTTCTTTTACTCGCCTGGTGGGCGGTGCCACCCGATCACAAGGGCTGGCAAGGCTTTCGGAGCCTGGGGAGCGGACACCCGCAGAAAGGGTGGCCAGGCGGCCCGGTCTGGGTTTTTTCTTCTTTTCTTCTTTCTTTCACACGCCTGGTGGGCGGTGCCACCCGATCACAAGGGCTGGCAAGGCTTTCGGAGCCTGGGGAGCGGACACCCGCAGAAAGGGTGGCCAGGCGGCCCGGTCTGGGTTTTTTCTTCTTTTCTTCTTTCTTTCACACGCCTGGTGGGCGGTGCCACCCGATCACAAGGGCTGGCAAGGCTTTCGGAGCCTGGGGAGCGGACACCCGCAGAAAGGGTGGCCAGGCGGCCCGGTCTGGGTTTTTTCTTCTTTTCTTCTTTCTTTCACACGCCTGGTGGGCGGGGCCACCCGATCACAAGGGCTGGCAAGGCTTTCGGAGCCTGGGGAGCGGACACCCGCACAAAGGGTGGCCAGGCGGCCCGGTCCGGGTTTTTTCTTCTTTTCTTCTTTTCTTCTTTCTTTCACACGCCTGGTGGGCGGTGCCACCCGATCACAAGGGCTGGCAAGGCTTTCGGAGCCTGGGGAGCGGACACCCGCACAAAGGGTGGCCAGGCGGCCCGGTCCGGGTTTTTTCTTCTTTTCTTCTTTCTTTCACTCGCCTGGTGGGCGGTGCCACCCGATCACAAGGGCTGGCAAGGCTTTCGGAGCCTGGGGAGCGGACACCCGCAGAAAGGGTGGCCAGGCGGCCCGGTCCGGGTTTTTTGTTTTTTCTTCTTTTCTTCTTTCTTTCACACGCCTGGTGGGCGGTGCCACCCGATCACAAGGGCTGGCAAGGCTTTCGGAGCCTGGGGAGCGGACACCCGCACAAAGGGTGGCCAGGCGGCCCGGTCCGGGTTTTTTCTTCTTTTCTTCTTTCTTTCACACGCCTGGTGGGCGGTGCCACCCGATCACAAGGGCTGGCAAGGCTTTCGGAGCCTGGGGAGCGGACACCCGCACAAAGGGTGGCCAGGCGGCCCGGTCCGGGTTTTTTCTTCTTTTCTTCTTTCTTTCACATGCCTGGTGGGCGGTGCCACCCGATCACAAGGGCTGGCAAGGCTTTCGGAGCCTGGGGAGCGGACACCCGCACAAAGGGTGGCCAGGCGGCCCGGTCCGGGTTTTTTCTTCTTTTCTTCTTTCTTTCACTCGCCTGGTGGGCGGTGCCACCCGATCACAAGGGCTGGCAAGGCTTTCGGAGCCTGGGGAGCGGACACCCGCAGAAAGGGTGGCCAGGCGGCCCGGTCTGGGTTTTTTCTTCTTTTCTTCTTTCTTTCACACGGCTGGTGGGCGGTGCCACCCGATCACAAGGGCTGGCAAGGCTTTCGGAGCCTGGGGAGCGGACACCCGCACAAAGGGTGGCCAGGCGGCCCGGTCCGGGTTTTTTGTTTTTTCTTCTTTTCTTCTTTCTTTCACACGCCTGGTGGGCGGTGCCACCCGATCACCAGGGCTGGCAAGGCTTTCGGAGCCTGGGGAGCGGACACCCGCACAAAGGGTGGCCAGGCGGCCCGGTCCGGGTTTTTTCTTCTTTTCTTCTTTCTTTCACTCGCCTGGTGGGCGGTGCCACCCGATCACAAGGGCTGGCAAGGCTTTCGGAGCCTGGGGAGCGGACACCCGCACAAAGGGTGGCCAGGCGGCCCGGTCCGGGTTTTTTGTTTTTTCCTCTTTTCTTCTATCTTTCACACGCCTGGTGGGCGGTGCCACCCGATCACAACGGCTGGCAAGGCTTTCGGAGCCTGGGGAGCGGACACCCGCACAAAGGGTGGCCAGGCGGCCCGGTCCGGGTTTTTTCTTCTTTTCTTCTTTCTTTCACTCGCCTGGTGGGCGGTGCCACCCGATCACAAGGGCTGGCAAGGCTTTCGGAGCCTGGGGAGCGGACACCCGCACAAAGGGTGGCCAGGCGGCCCGGTCCGGGTTTTTTGTTTTTTCTTCTTTTCTTCTTTCTTTCACACGCCTGGTGGGCGGTGCCACCCGATCACAAGGGCTGGCAAGGCTTTCGGAGCCTGGGGAGCGGACACCCGCACAAAGCGTGGCCAGGCGGCCCGGTCCGGGTTTTTTGTTTTTTCTTCTTTTCTTCTTTCTTTCACACGCCTGGTGGGCGGTGCCACCCGATCACAAGGGCTGGCAAGGCTTTCGGAGCCTGGGGAGCGGACACCCGCACAAAGGGTGGCCAGGCGGCCCGGTCCGGGTTTTTTCTTCTTTTCTTCTTTCTTTCACACGCCTGGTGGGCGGTGCCACCCGATCACAAGGGCTGGCAAGGCTTTCGGAGCCTGGGGAGCGGACACCTGCACAAAGGGTGTCCCATTGTCCCATTGAAATGAATGGGAAACTTCCACAATTCTGCTAAAACTTTCTTGTCTTTGAAACTTAACTACTGCCTCATACTTTCACCTTGAAACTCCCTTCAAACTTTAAAATGTTCTCAAATGATTGGGCTATTCCTGTGTGATTCAGCTTTTTCAGATCTTCTACCGTTTTCATCTTATCCCTCTTTGAGTTTTCAGTTGCAAAATTGTGATTTTTCAGAAAATACATGCGTTGCTATGGTTGCTATGCAATTAACTAAGAGTGCACACTCGTCCGTTCTGAAATTTCTCTTCATGTCTGAACCACTTCTTGCTACTCGCTCAATTTCCACTCAACTTCCACAAATTATACATCAAAACGTAGGTATTTTTGCTGGCTTTCAGGAAATGTCACTATCATTGTTGTGGGATTTATAGAATTTTGGCAAATCTCCTCAGACTAACACAAGGTCAGAAAACTCTCCATATAAAGTGAATGGAGAGTTTGTTCAAAATCACCTCTGGATTTCTGTAATGAGAGGCATATTCGAATCGTCATATCTCCTTAACGAAGCAAAGTTAAGACATGAGGCTTGTCCCCGAATATCTTCAGACACTCCTGACGCTCACAATTCAAGAATTTCTTTCTTACCTATTACCGTTCTGAAATGAGTTGGACTTGTTTGAGGGTAGGAAATTTGTCCCTCGCTCAGATTTCTTCAGATTTCAAAGTCTGGAAATGAACCACTTTTTTCTCTCGTCATAACTTTTTGTTGGATTTCCACAGAGACCTGAAAATTTCCATGACTGTTCACCAAAGCCTACTGTCTCTTACGGTGAAAGAATGATATCGATACTCCAAATAGATTTAGAGTTACAAAGCGTTGTTTGAGGGCAAGTCAAGGCAGTTTTTGCTTTGCTCTACTCAGTTACAGTGTATTACAAGTCATATATCTTTAATAATTTATATTTTATCTCTGAATTATGAAGACCTGAAGATTCCCCCATCTCTTCTGAACAAAACGATGTCTGAATGACCATTCTAGCCTCTACGGTTAGAAATTATGGCCATTTGTTCGAGGGGAATCCTGAATGTCAGAAATACACTGAAGAAAACTCACACCTCTCTCTGTGTCTGCGTGTGTAAGGGCTGACTACAGCAGGTGCAGCTAATTTAACTGACCTACATATACCAAGCCCAGACTCTCCACAGCTCCTGTTCCCTTTACTGTCTGTGTATGTGTGTCTGTGTATCAGTATTTCTCCTATGTTTAAGTATTACTCCTCAATCATAGTATTTCTGCTAAAGCAAAGTACTTCTACTACATCTTAGTACTTTTGCCAAATCATAGTATTTCTGCTAAATCATAGTATTTTTGCAAAAATGATGGTATTTGTGCAAAATCATGGTTTTGGGGCCAAATCATAATATTTCTGTTATTTTATAATATATGTGCTGAATATATTATATGTGCCAAATCATAGCATTTATCACAAATTACAGTATTTATGCCAAATTACAGTATTTCTGCTAAAACACAGAAATAGTACCTTTTAGCAGGAATTTCTACCAAAAGATCGTACTTCTAAATCAGAGTATTTCTGCCAAATCAGAGTATTTGTACTGAAACATTGTACTTCTGCCCAATCATAGTATTTGTACTAAATCATAGTACTTGTGCCAAATCATAGTATATGTGCAAAAACATACTATGTCTGCAAAATGACAGTATATCTGTTATTTTATAGTATTACTACTAAGGCATAGTATTTCTGCCAAATCATAGTATTTGTGCCAAAGCATCGTATTTGTATGGAGTCATAGTATTTCTTTTAAATCATAGTATTTCAATCAATTCTCAGTAGTTGTTGTTAAAACGCAGTATTATTGCCAAATCATAGTATTTGTACCCAATCATAGTATTTCTGCTAAATCATAGCATTTGTGCCAAATCGTGGTATTTGTGCAAAAACATAGTATGTCTGCAAAACCATAGTATATCTCTTATGTTATAGTATTACTACTAAGGCATAGTATTTCTGCCAAATCATAGTATTTGTGCCAAAGCATCGTATTTGTATGGAGTCATAGTATTTCTTTTAAATCATAGTATTTCAATCAAATCTCAGTAGTTGTTGTTAAAACGCAGTATTATTGCCAAATCATAGTATTTGTACCCAATCATAGTATTTTTGCCAAATCGTGGTATTTGTGCCCAATTAATAATTCTGTTATGATATAGTATTACTACTAAGTCGTAGAATATCTGTTATGTTATAGTGTATCTGCGGCATATAGTATTTGTGCCAAATCGTAGTATTTATACCAAATCACAGTATTTGTGCTAAAACATAGTATTTCTGCCATATTGTGGCACTTGTGCAAGAACATTGAACTGTTATGTTATAGTATTACTACTAAGTCATAGTATTTCTGCGTTGTTATAATATTTGTGCTAAAACGTAGTATCTCTGCCAAGTCATAGAATTACTGCAATTTCATAGTTTTTTTAGGAAATCTGTTATGTTATAGTATTACTACTAAGTCATAGTATTTCTGCCAAATCATAGTATTTGTGCCAAAGCATCGTATTTGTATGGAGCCATAGTATTTCTTCTAAATCATAGTATTTCAATCAAATCTCAGTAGTTGTTGTTAAAACGCAGTATTATTGCCAAATCATAGTATTTGTACCCAATCTTAGTATTTCTGCTAAATCATAGCATTTGTTCCAAATCATGGTATTTGTGCAAAAACATAGTATGTCTGCAGAACCATAGTATATCTCTTATGTTATAGTATTACTACTAAGGCATAGTATTTCTACCAAATCATAGTATTTGTACTAAATCATAGTACTTGTGCCAATTCATAGTATTTGTACTAAATCATAGTACTTGTGCCAATTCATAGTATTTGTTGCACATCATAGTATTGGAATCAAAACATAGTATTTGTCCCAAAGCATTGTATTTGTATGGAGTAATAGTATTTCTTCAAAATCATAGTATTTCAATCAAATCTCAGTAGTTGTGTTAAAATGCAGTATTATTGCCAAATCATAGTATTTGTACCCAATCATAGTATTTTTGCCAAATCGTGGTATTTGTGCCCAATTAATAATTCTGTTATGATATAGTATTACTACTAAGTCGTAGAATATCTGTTATGTTATAGTGTATCTGCGGAATATAGTATGTGTGCCAAATCGTAGTATTTATACCAAATCACAGTATTTATGCTAAAACATAGTATTTCTGCCATATTGTGGCATTTGTGCAAGAACATTGAACTGTTATGTTATAGTATTACTACTAAGTCATAGTATTACTGCCAAATCATAGTATTTGTGTGAATTTGTATACTGTAATATCACTGTAGTATGTAGTGGCTAAGTAGGGGGTGTTTACAGTGTAAATAGGTCATCTCTTGTGTTGGAGTGCCCTCTTGTGGCGCCTTTTGGGTAGTGCCTTAGTAAACGTGAACCCTGTAAGAAGTGGTATCAGACTGATTTGTAGTGGAGGAATTTGTTGCCAGTTTTCTTAATCATAGAAACCACACCATATCACCTCTCCACATCCTCCTACTGTATGCCATACCTCCCTGTACCATCCATCTGACCGCCAATAAACTCCACCTGTGGTAATCTAATCCCTGGATGTCAGCCTCTCCTTCTGACCGAGGATAGTTACTATTGCAGCACCACCCAGCATTAAACTGACGTACACCATTCTGTACAATAGTATTTGTGCTAAAAAGTAGTATTTCTGCCAAATCATAGTATTACTGCTATTTCATACTATTTAAGCGAAATTACAGTGTTTCTGCAAAAACATTGCATTTCTGCTAAATCATAGTATTTCTGTAAACTTATAGGACTTGTACTCAATTATAGTATTTGTGACAAAGTGTAGTATTTGTACCAAAACATAGTATTACTGGTAAATCATAGTATTTGAGCCAAATCATAGTATTTGTGCTGAAACATAGTATTTCTTCCAAATCATAGTATTTGTGCCAAAGCATAGTATTTCTTCCAAATCACAGTATAACTGCACAATAAAGGTTCTTGAGCCACATCAGTGTTTGTGCCAAATCTTAGTATTTCTTCTAAATCCTAGTAATTCTGCTCAATGATAGAATTTCTGCTATGCTATAGTACTTTTTTCCTAGATTGTAGTACTTCTGCTAAGTCAAAGTATTTCATGTAAATCATACTATTTCTACCAAGTCCCAGTGTTTCTGCTAAATCATAAATAATGTTTTAGCACAAATTGTATGATTTGGCAGAATTTTCTGTGTTCCAGCACAAATGCTATGATTTGGCAGGAAAAAAATATTATTTAGTATAAATACTAAGTTTTAGCAGAAATACTATGTTTAAACTTTAAAAAATTCTGCTATTTCTGCTGATGTGTGTTATGAATTTTGACCATTGAAATGAATGGAACACATTATCAATGGCCTCACTGATTTTGCATGCTGGACTGAGCTGTGTTTTATCTCAGTGAGATAAGCGTCCGTTCTCAGACTGGGAGGCCTGGGTTCAAATCCCGCTTATAGCAACATTTCTTTCAGTCAACAGTTAAACTTTGTTAACTCTTTTCAACACAAATTTCAGCTTTTTCACCCCTTTTCAACACAATTTTCAGTTTTTTCACCACTTTTCAGCACAAATACCAGCTTTCCAGCTGTTTTCAGCAAAAACCTCTTTTCAGCAGAAATTCTGCTCATTCAACTCTTTTCAGCAAAATTTTCAGTTTTTTCTGCTGTTTTCAGAAAAAAACTCTTTTCAGCAAAATTCTGCTGATTGAACTCTTTTCAGAAGAGTTTTTTTTTCAGTTACGTGAGAACCAGTTTGGCTCAATGAGTAGCTGAAAAATATCAGCCTCTTCTGCTATTTTAGCAGGATTTCAGAGTTCAGCTTTTTCACTTGTATTAAGCACAAATTTCAGTTTCTTTACCTCATTTCACAACAAAGTTCTTCCTCTTCACCTCTTTTCTGCTAATTTGAGCTTCTGCCCCACAGTGCACATTTTCCCTCTCATCATATCTTTACTTGTGACCAGAACTCATTTGGCTCAGAGGGTAGGGCAGCTGCCGTGAGACCTGGTGGCAGAGGTTCGAATCCTACCTTTGACAGTTGCTACACATGTTCCCTGCTTGCATGCGCTCTGCTTTCTTGACACTCTCCAGTGTGTCATTTTACATACAGCCATCTTCAGCAAGCACTTCTGCTTCTACACCTCTTTTCAGCTCATCTTTTTGCTTCTTTACCTCTTTTCAGCAGAAATTCTTCTGATTCACCTCTTTTCTGCCAAATGTTTAGCCATTTCACCTCTTATCAGCACAATTCTAAGCAGCTTCTGCTAATTTCACCACAATTGTCACTCTCTCCACCTCTTTTTTTGTTTGAATGAGTTTGGTGCAGTGAGGTGAGTTTCCGCCTTTAGACCAGAAGGGCCAGGTTCGAATCCTGCTCAGGGCAATGTTTGTTGCTTTTTCAGCTTTTTTCAGCCGACATCTTCAATGTTAAGGCATCCACACAGCATTTTCGCAGGAAATGCAAATTTTTCTAGTTGTGTGGATGCTTTAAGCATCCACACTATTGAGTTCCTGTTTCTCTTTATTGTGTGGATGCTTTAAGCATCCACACTATTGAGTTCCTGTTTCTCTTTATTGTGTGGATGCTTTAAGCATCCACACTATTGAGTTCCTGTTTCTCTTTATTCTTTATTATTCTTAGGACTTCCGTACACTTTTCGCCGTAGAACTACTTCCACAATTTTTGTGCTATTTTCACCGTTCAAACTTTAAACTATTCAGCTATTTTTGCTTATTCCGGCTATATCTTTTGGTATTTTTAACTATTATACTTTTTAAAATATTCCACTTTTTTCCTTTAATTTGTCCCATTGAAATGAATGGGAAACTTCAGCAATTCTGCTAAAATTTGCTTGTTTTTGAAACTTAACTACTTCCTCATACTTTCACCTAGAACAACCATTCAAATTTTAAAATGTTCACAAATTATTGGGCTATTCAGGTATGATTCAGCTTTTTCAAATCTTTTACTGTTTTACTTTTATGCCTCTTAAAGTTTTGAGTTGCAAAATTTTGATTTTTCACAAAATACATGTGTTGTTATGGTTGCTATGCTCTTGGCTTCCAGTGTGACACTGAAGCTTTTGCAATTTTCACTTCATGTCCGAACAACTTCCTGCTACTTGCTCAATTTTCACTCAACTTCCACAAATTATACATCAAAACGTAGGTATTTTTGCTGGCTTTCAGAAAATGTCACCATCATTGTTGTGGGATTTATAGAATTTTGGCAAATCTCCTCAGACCAACACAAGGTCAGAAAACTTTCCATATAAAGTCAATGGAGAGTTTGTTCAAAATCACGGCTGGATTTCTGTAATAAGAGGCATATTCGAATCGTCATATCTCCTTAACGAAGCAAAGTTAAGACATGAGGCTTGTCCCCGAATATCTTCAGACACCCCTGACGCTCACAATTCAAGAATTTCTTTCTCATCTATTACCGTTCTGAAATGAGTTGGACTTGTTTGAGGGTAGGAAATTCGTCCTTCGCTCAGATTTCTTCAGATTTCAAACTGTGGAAATGAACCACTTTTTTCTCTCGTCATAACTTTTTGTTGGATTTCCACAGAGACCTGAAAATTTCCATGATTGTTCACCAAAGCCTGCTGTCTCTTACGGTGAAAAAATGATATCGATACTCCAAATAGATTTAGAGTTAGAAAGCGTTGTTTGAGGGCAAGTCAAGGCAGTTTTTGCTTCGCTCTACTCAGTTATGGTGCATTACAAGTCAAATATCTTTAATAATTCATATTTTAATGATAAATTGTTAACACTGGAAGATTCCCCCATCTCTTCTGAACAAAACGGTGTAAGAATGACGGCTCTAGCCCCTACGGTTAGGAAATTATGGTCATTTGTTTGAGGGGAGTCGTCACTATGAGAAATAGGCTGCAATAATCCTGTGCCTCTCTGTGCTGCGTGTGTAAAAAGGATGCACCTGTTTTGGCGGGAAAACGTAAACAGCCACTCTGATTGGTGGATTTAAATTCGGCAGCTCTCTCCCTCTGTGTGTGTGTGTGTGTGTGTGTGTGTGTGTGTGTGTGTGTGTGTGTGTGTGTGTGTGTGTGTTTAGTGGGAGAGAGAGGACCCTGCCCTTATTTGGCAGCATGTCATTGTAGGATTTAAATTGAATATAGTTAGACTGGTTGACTGGATTAGAGCCTGTGTTTGTGTGTCCCTCTGTGCATTTGTGTTTCAATATGCCTCCATATTTGTAATTTTGTAAGTTATTACTATTCTGCTAAATCATAGTATTTCTGGTACTTTTCGGTACTTGTGCTAAATACAGTATTTCTGCTAAATCATACTATTTCTGCTTTTCATAAGATTTGTGCCTAATATAGTATTTCTGCTAAATTATAGTATTTATTCTTTTTATAGGATTTGTGCATAACACAGTATTTCTGCTAAATTATAGTATTTCTGCTTTTTATGCTATTTGTGCCTAATATAGTATTTCTGCTTTTTATAGGATTTGTACCTAATATAGTATTTCTGCTTTTTATAGGATTTGTGCTTAATATAGTATTTCTGCTAAATTATAGTATTTCTGCTTTTTATACTATTTGTGCCTAATATAGTATTTCTGCTTTTTATAGGATTTGTGCCTAATATAGTATTTCTGCTTTTTATAGGATTTGTACCTAATATAGTATTTCTGCTTTTTATAGGATTTGTGCTTAATAATATAGTATTTCTGCTAAATTATAGTATTTCTGCTTTTTATAGTATTTGTGCTAAAACATAGTATTTCTACTAAATGTAGTATTTATGCTTAATCATAGTATTTCTATATATTTCTGCCAGGTCCCCAGGCAGCCAATCCTCTGTGAGGACTGAGAAATTCAAATTTTCAAATCAGGGCCTGCACGGCTTCCCAGCCAATCATATATGTGTCCTGAGGCATTCAAATTTGCATAATGGGGCCTTCATGGCTTCTAAGCCAGCCAATCATATCAGGGCTGAGGAATTCAAATCCACAAATCAGGGCCTGCACGGCTTCCCAGCCAGCCAATCATATATGTGGCCTCAGCCATTCAAATTTGCATATTGGGGAATTCGTGGCTTCTAAGTCAATAAGTCATCCATGTCATATATCTCTAAAAATTCATATTTTAATGATAAATTGTCAACACTTGAAGATTCCCCAATCACTTCTGAACAAAACGGTGTAAGAATGACGGCTCTAGCCCCTACGGTTAGGAAATTATGGTCATTTGTTTGAGGGGAGTCGTCACTATGAGAAATAGACTGCAATAATCCTGTGCCTCTCTGTGCTGCGTGTGTAAAAAGGATGCACCTGTTTTGGCGGGAAAACGTAAACAGCCACTCTGATTGGTGGATTTAAATTCGGCAGCTCTCTCCCTCTGTGTCTGTGTCTGTGTGTGTGTGTGTGTGTGTGTGTGTGTGTGTGTGTGTGTGTGTGTGTGTGTGTGTGTGTGTGTGTGTTTAGTGGGAGAGAGAGGACCCTGCCCTTATTTGGCAGCATGTCATTGTAGGATTTAAATTGAACATAGTTAGACTGGTTGACTGGATTAGAGCCTGTGTTTGTGTGTCCCTCTGTGCATTTGTGTTTCAATAAGTTATTACTATTCTGCTAAATCATAGTATTTCTGGTACTTTTCGGTACTTGTGCTAAATACAGTATTTCTGCTAAATCATACTATTTCTGCTTTTCATAGGATTTATGCCTAATATAGTATTTCTGCTAAATTATAGTATTTCTGCTTTTTATAGGATTTGTTTCTAACATAGTATTTCTGCTAAATTATAGTATTTCTGCTTCTTATAGGATTTGTGCCTAACATAGTATTTCTGCTAAATTATAGTATTTCTGCTTTTTATACTATTTGTTCTAAATTATAGTATTTCTGCTTTTTATAGGATTTGTGCTTAATATAGTATTTCTGCTAAATTATAGTTTTTCTTCTTTTTATAGTATTTGTGCTAAAACATAGTATTTCTACTAAATGTAGTATTTATGCTTAATCATAGTATTTCTATATATTTCTGCCAGGTCCCCAGGCAGCCAATCCTCTGTGAGGACTGAGACATTCAAATTTTCAAATCAGGGCCTGCACGGTTTCCCAGCCAATCAAATAAGTGTCCTGAGGCATTCAAATTTGCATATTGGGGCCTTCGTGGCTTCTAAGCCAGCCAATCATATCTGAGGGCTGAGGAATTCAAATCCACAAATCAGGGCCTGCACGGCTTCCCAGCCAGCCAATCACATATGTGGTCTCAGGCATTCAAATTTGCATATTGGGGAATTCGTGGCTTCTAAGTCAACAAGTCATCCATGTCATATATCTCTAAAAATTCATATTTTAATATTAAATTGTCAACACTTGAAGATTCCCCCATCTCTTCTGAACAAAACGGTGTAAGAATGACCGTTCTAGCCCCTACGGTTAGGAAATTACGGTCATTTGTTTGAGGGGAGTCGTCACTATGAGAAATAGACTGCAATAATCCTGTGCCTCTCTCTGCTGTGTGTGTAAAAAGATGCACCTGTTTTGGCGGGAAAAAGTACACAGGCTCTCTGATTGGTGTATTCAAATTCAGCAGCTCCCAGGCTGACCTAGAAACTTACTTCTCTCTCCCTGTGCATTTTTTTGCTGATTTTTTCATTTAACAAGTATATTTGAGGGACCCTCAGCATGTTCAGCATTTTTTCAGCTGTCCATTTTGCTTTTCCAATTTTTCTGTTTAACTTATTACTATTGTGCTAAATCATACTGTTTCTGCTATTTCATAAGATTTGTGCTTAATATAGTATTTCTGCTTTTAATAGGATTTGTGCTTAATATAGTATTTCTGCTTTTTATAGAATTTGTGTTTAATATAGTATTTCTGCTTTTTATAGGATTTGTGCTTAATATAGTATTTCTGCTAAAGTATAGTATTTCTGCTTTTTATAGTATTTGTGCTAAAACATAGTATTTCTACTAAATGTAGTATTTATGCTTAATCATAGTATTTCTATATATTTCTGCCAGGTCCCCAGGCAGCCAATCCTCTGTGAGGACTGAGACATTCAAATTTTCAAATCAGGGCCTGCACGGTTTCCCAGCCAATCAAATAAGTGTCCTGAGGCATTCAAATTTGCATATTGGGGCCTTCGTGGCTTCTAAGCCAGCCAATCATATCTGAGGGCTGAGGAATTCAAATCCACAAATCAGGGCCTGCACGGCTTCCCAGCCAGCCAATCACATATGTGGTCTCAGGCATTCAAATTTGCATATTGGGGAATTCGTGGCTTCTAAGTCAACAAGTCATCCATGTCATATATCTCTAAAAATTCATATTTTAATATTAAATTGTCAACACTTGAAGATTCCCCCATCTCTTCTGAACAAAACGGTGTAAGAATGACCGTTCTAGCCCCTACGGTTAGGAAATTACGGTCATTTGTTTGAGGGGAGTCGTCACTATGAGAAATAGACTGCAATAATCCTGTGCCTCTCTCTGCTGTGTGTGTAAAAAGATGCACCTGTTTTGGCGGGAAAAAGTACACAGGCTCTCTGATTGGTGTATTCAAATTCAGCAGCTCCCAGGCTGACCTAGAAACTTACTTCTCTCTCCCTGTGCATTTTTTTGCTGATTTTTTCATTTAACAAGTATATTTGAGGGACCCTCAGCATGTTCAGCATTTTTTCAGCTGTCCATTTTGCTTTTCCAATTTTTCTGTTTAACTTATTACTATTGTGCTAAATCATACTGTTTCTGCTATTTCATAAGATTTGTGCTTAATATAGTATTTCTGCTTTTAATAGGATTTGTGCTTAATATAGTATTTCTGCTTTTTATAGAATTTGTGTTTAATATAGTATTTCTGCTTTTTATAGGATTTGTGCTTAATATAGTATTTCTGCTAAAGTATAGTATTTCTGCTTTTTATAGTATTTGTGCTAAAACATAGTATTTCTACTAAATGTAGTATTTATGCTTAATCATAGTATTTCTATATATTTCTGCCAGGTCCCCAGGCAGCCAATCCTCTGTGAGGACTTAGACATTCAAATTTTCAAATCAGGGCCTGCACGGTTTCCCAGCCAATCATATATGTGTCCTGAGGCATTCAAATTTGCATATTGGGGCCTTCATGGCTTCTAAGCCAGCCAATCATATCTGAGGGCTGAGGAATTCAAATCCACAAATCAGGGCCTGCACGGCTTCCCAGGCAGCCAATCATATATGTGGCCTCAGGCATTCAAATTTGCATATTGGGGGAATTCGTGGCTTCTAAGTCAACAAGTCATCCATGTCGTATATCTCTAAAAATTCACATTTTAATGATAAATTGTTAACACTGGAAGATTCCCCCATCTCTTCTGAACAAAACGGTGTAAGAATGACCGCTCTAGCCCCTACGGTTAGGAAATTATGGTCATTTGTTTGAGGGGAGTCCTCACTATGAGAAATAGACTGCAATAATCCTGTGTCTCTCTGTGCTGCGTGTGTAAACAGAAGCACCTGTTTTGGCGGGAAAAAGTACACAGCCACTCTGATTGGTGGATTCAAATTCAGCAGCTCTCTCCCTCTGTGTGTTTGTGTGTGTGTGTGTGTGTGTGTGTGTGACAGAGAGAGAGAGAGAGAGAGAGAGAAAGAGAGAGAGAGAGAGAGAGAGAGAAAGCCTTTTAATGGGATGATCTCATTGTAAGATTCAAATTCAATATATTTAGGACTGGTTGACTGAATTGGATCTTGTGTGTGTGTGTCTCTGTGCATGTGTGTTTCCTCATGTGTACATATTTGTAATTGTGTGGCTGTCATAAATTTTTTGGCAGATTTTTGTCATTTAACAAGTATATTTGAGGGACCCTCAGCATGTTCATCATTTTTTCAGCTGTCCATTTTGCTTTTCCAATTTTTCTGTTTAACTTATTACTATTGTTACGAACTTGTATGTCCGTGTGTTTGTTTGTGCAGGTGCTGTGTTTTTGTCTATGTTAATTTAGCTGTGCCAGGGCCCTGTTCCGATTGGTGCGTGGACTTACTGCCCCGGCGTGATTGGATCCAGCTGGAGGACCCGCCCAATAAAAGGAGGCTGGAGTGCTACAGCGGGAGAGGTCCTCGCATTTCTCCTCATCACCCAGCAGTAGTCCTGTGGTAGCCGCTGGCTGCAGTATACGTGCGAAAATTGTGGAAGTGGAGTGGGTAGGGGTGAGCTGCCGTTTATTTTGATCACCCGTTTTCTCCTGTTTTTGAGTTGGTTAAGGAGGTCAGACTCTGTCTTTATTTTGACTTTATTTTGGTGAGGTCAGGGGTGCGGGATTTGTGTAGGTTTGTTTTGTTTATTGTTTTGGCCTTGGCTCACCCTGAAGTGTTGACACTCCCGTTTTGGTTCTCTTTATTCACCTTGTAAATAAATCACTTCACATCTAACGGATTTGTTGCGTGTGACTGCTTGGGTCTTGGGGGGGGAAGCGAGTGCCTCGCTCATGTTATGGCCTGGCCCTAGACGGGTCGTAACATGAATTGGGGGCTCGTCCTCTGCCTTTTTCTGTGGGTTTTTGCGTGTGTTTGGTCTGTTGGCGGTTTTCTTGGGTGTGGGGGTGGTAGGTGTGTGGAATTATGGAGTTTTCTTTGGATGATTTTGTTACTTCGCCTTCGTGGGATAGAATTGTGAAGTGCAGGAAAGCGGATTTGCTTATCATTGCTAGTTGTTATGACGTTCAAGTGTCCTATGGTGCCCGCAAAGCGGTGGTTAGGGACGCTTTGTGTGCAGAGTTGGTGGAGCGAGGCGTTCTTCCTGCCCTGCAGGCAGCTATAGAGCAGCCTGATGGCGGGGGTGTGAAGGTGGCTCCGGAGGCTGAGCCGGGGTCGGATGCCAAAGGGCCTGTTAACGTGCTACCAGCCGAGGCGGACTCTGATGCGGCTGAGGCGGGCTCTGACACAGCCGAGGCGGACCCTGATGCTGCTGGGGCGAAGCCTGAAGCAGCTGAGTCTGGTACGGCCGGGGAACCCCTGGCGGGGCGGTCTACGGAAGATCTCCGTTTGACCCTCCGTATTAGGGAGGTGGAAGCCCGTGCTAAAGAGCTTGAGGTACAAGCAATGCACCTCCGTGTCAGAGCTTTGGAGCTGGAGCGAAAGCCCTCCACATCTGCCTCTAGTCATCCTAGTACGTCCACCGCGGTCCCGACAGGTTTTGACATCACCAAACACGTTAAACTGGTTCCTCCGTTTCGTGAGGCCGAAGTGGATTCCTATTTTAACGCTTTTGAGCGTATAGCGGCCGCGTTAAGTTGGCCGAAGGAATTTTGGCCGCTGCTGTTACAATGCAAATTGGTTGGCAAAGCCCAGGAGGTGTGTACCAGTTTATCAATTGAAGATAGCCTGGATTATGACGTCATGAAGAAGACTGTGTTGCAGGCATATGAGCTCGTCCCAGAAGCCTACCGTCAAAAATTTAGGAAGTGTGAAAAAACCGCCAATCAGACATTTGTGGAGTTTGCCCGTGAAAAAAGTCGCCTGTTTGAACGATGGTTGCAGGCCAGTAAAGCACAGGATTTCGAGGGGCTGAAAGAGCTTCTTTTGTTAGAGGAATTCAAAAAATGTTTGCGGGACCAAGTAGTTATTTATCTGAATGAGCAAAAGGTGCCCTCACTTGCTAAAGCGGCAGTGATGGCTGATGAGTTTACTCTCACCCACAAAACTATATTTTCAGCCGCTGTCTCACAGAATATTAGGGTGGGACAGGAAAGGAAGATAAAGTCACCAAAGATAGGACTGAAAGATAGACAGGAGGATGGTGTTAATCGCGACTGTTTTTATTGTCGTGGACCCGGACATCTAATCGCTGCCTGTCCTGCGCTCCGGAGGAAAGAGCAGCGCAAAGGCTCTAGAAATCCAGCGGGCGTAGGTCTCATCAAAGTTGTCCCTTTGCCTAAATCGCATTCCACTCTCACCCGTGATTTGCACCATGTGGATGCAGAAATAGAGCCACGTTTTAAACCGTTCATCACGAAAGGCTTTGTTTCTGTGACGGGAGAAGAGGGGGACAAAGTGCCTGTTACTATTCTTCGGGACACAGGTGCGCATCAGTCGTTTATGTTGGATAGTGTACTACCATTGTCAGATAAAACTGCTTGTGATTCGGATGTGTTGGTCTGGGGAATTAAGATGAGCGTTCTTCGGGCGCCGTTACACAAAGTCCATTTACATTCGCCCGTGAAAACGGGGCATGTCAAAGTTGCGGTGAGTTCCCAGTTGCCGATTAAAGGGGTTTCGTTTATTTTAGGAAATGACTTGGCTGGTGGGACAGTTTTCCCACCGCCTGAAGTGGTGGAAACGCCTATTTCTTCTGTCACTGAGGTTGCCGCCCCTTTGTTAAATGTGTTTCCTGTTTGTGCAATCACTCGTGCGCAGTCACGCAAATTTGATGACGTTATGGATGTTGCTGACACGTTTATGGCGACGCCAGACGAGAGAATATCTCCCAGCCGTGAGAGTGACAGAACAAAAAGCGATGTGATGAAACTGATGCCAGAGCTGGATGAGAAATTGAATAGGGATGCATTGATAACCGCTCAGCAGAATGACTCATCACTGGCTCCCTGTTTTCTATCTGCAGCTAAGAGTGCAGGAAGTGAATCACCCACTTCTTATTTTTTGCGAGATGGAGTTCTTATGAGGAGGTGGTCTTCTGACCGGTGTGGTTTGCCTGGTGCTACGCAGGTGGTGGTGCCAAAGCCACATCGAGGGCAGGTGCTTAGCTTAGCGCATGATGCCAGCATGGCTGGACATCTTGGGGTGAACAAAACATATCATCGGGTGTTGCGCAACTTCTTTTGGCCAGGGTTGAAAGCTGATGTGGTGGCATATTGCCGTACCTGTACCACATGTCAGATGGCGGGGAAACCTAACAGACCCATTCCACCTGCTCCGTTACATCCTATTCCAGTAATAGGTGAGCCGTTTGAAAAAGTAATATTGGATTGTGTGGGTCCCCTGCCAAAAACCAAATCCGGACACCAATACATACTTACAATAATGTGTTCAGCAACAAGGTACCCAGAGGCAATTCCACTACGCACGCTGAAAGCAAAACCGGTGCTAAAAGCACTACTTAAATTTTTCTCTACTTTCGGACTTCCAAAGGTTGTTCAAACAGACCAAGGAACGAATTTCACCTCAAAAATATTTGCACAGGTTGTGGAGGAGTTGCATATAAATCATGTAAAATCCAGTCCATACCACCCGGAAAGTCAAGGTGCTCTGGAAAGATTCCATCAAACCCTCAAAGCTATGCTGCGCAAGTTCTGCGCGGGGTCGGATAGAGAATGGGATGAGGGTCTGCTGTTATTGTTGTTTGCAGTCAGAGAAGTCACTCAGGAATCCTTGGGATTCAGTCCGATGGATCTGGTGTTTGGACACGTGGTCCGCGGTCCCCTCCGCCTTCTGAAGGAGAGGTGGTTGTCAGAAACTTCTGAAACTCAGCATAATGTTCTGGATTATGTTAGCGGACTTCGGGAAAAGCTTCACCTTGCATGTCAGTTAGCTCGAGAGAATCTGTCACATACGCAAGCTAAAATGAAAACTCGCTATGATAAAAAAGCTGTTTGCAGAAGTTTTCAGCCGGGTGAGAAAGTGTTGGTGTTGTTGCCTGTGGTAGGGTCCAGCTTATCAGCTCAGTTCGCTGGCCCATATGTGGTGGAACAAAAACTCAGTGACAACAATTATGTGATCCAGACCCCAGACCGCCGGAGAAAGTCTAGGGTTTGTCATATTAATCTGTTAAAATCGTTTCACTCGAGGAGTCCTTCGGGTGCGCCGTCTCCAGTGTGCGCCGCTAGTACTGTTTCTCCCTATGAACCCTCTGATGACGGGCTACTCCAGAAAAGTGAAGCGCTGGGTAGCGGCCGGTTGAAAAATTCGGAGATCTTAAATGATTTAGACACATATTTAGTCCACCTGTCTGAACCCGCTCGAGCTGACATCACTGATCTGATAGAAAACAACTTATCACTTTTTTCTGATCACCCTCGTCAAACTGCGGTCCTGTGCCACGATATTGATGTGGAAGGACATAAACCGATTAAGCAACATGCTTACCGAGTGAACCCAGTGAAAAGGGCGATGATGCAGAAGGAAGTTGACTATCTCTTAGAACACGGTTTAGCCTTTCCGAGCGCCAGCGCATGGAGTTCGCCGTGTGTGCTAGTACCAAAATCCGACAACACTCCTCGGTTTTGTAATGATTACAGGAAAGTTAACGCTGTTACCAAACCTGATTCATTTCCTCTTCCTAGAATGGAGGATTGTATTGATAGAGTGGGATCGGCATCGTTTGTAACCAAACTTGATTTGTTAAAAGGTTACTGGCAAGTACCTTTAACTCCCCGAGCCTCTGAAATATCTGCTTTTGTTACACCGGACCATTTTCTCCAGTATACGGTTATGCCGTTTGGGTTGCGTAATGCACCCGCTACTTTCCAGCGCCTTATGGCCAAAGTACTGGCGGGCGTGAATAACTGCGATGCCTACCTGGACGATGTTGTCATTTACTCATCCACCTGGTCTGACCACTTACAAACACTCTCTCTCGTTTTCAGCCGTTTTCAGGAGGCCTCGCTTACGTTGAACCTAGCCAAATGTGAATTTGGCAGAGCCACCATCACATATCTGGGAAAACAGGTGGGTCAGGGACAGATACTGCCGGTGACCGCGAAAATACAGGCGATCGTTGAGTTTCCAGTCCCACAAACGAGAAGGGCGCTGCGCCGATTTCTAGGAATGTGTGGTTATTATAGAGGGTTTTGTAAGAACTTTGCCACTGTCGTCGTTCCTCTCACCGATTTGATCAGTCCGAAGAAGCCTTTTGTGTGGACGCCTGTTTGTCAGACTGCTTTCGAGTCTGCGAAAGCATTACTGTGCAGTTCCCCTGTTCTTACGGCCCCGAATTTCATGTCCCCTTTCAAGCTCGAGGTTGACGCTAGTGCGGTTGGTGCAGGAGCTGTCCTTATGCAGGAAGACCATTGCGGCGTGGATCGCCCAATTTGTTACTTTTCAAAAAAATTCAACAAACATCAGATGAACTACAGTACCATTGAAAAGGAAGCCCTTGCCTTGTTGTTAGCCCTACAGCATTTCGAGGTGTATATCGGATCCAGCTCTATCCCTGTTCAAGTGTTCACTGACCATAACCCATTGGTTTTTCTCTCCCAGATGCAGAACTCAAATCAGAGACTTATGCATTGGTCCCTTCTCTTGCAAGACTTCAACCTGCAGATTAGGCATAAGAAAGGGACGGAAAATGTCATCGCGGACGCCCTGTCGAGAGCAATTTTGTAGTCTAGGATTAAACACTAGAAGGATTGTTTAATTCTTATGGAAGGGGGTGTTACGAACTTGTATGTCCGTGTGTTTGTTTGTGCAGGTGCTGTGTTTTTGTCTATGTTAATTTAGCTGTGCCAGGGCCCTGTTCCGATTGGTGCGTGGACTTACTGCCCCGGCGTGATTGGATCCAGCTGGAGGACCCGCCCAATAAAAGGAGGCTGGAGTGCTACAGCGGGAGAGGTCCTCGCATTTCTCCTCATCACCCAGCAGTAGTCCTGTGGTAGCCGCTGGCTGCAGTATACGTGCGAAAATTGTGGAAGTGGAGTGGGTAGGGGTGAGCTGCCGTTTATTTTGATCACCCGTTTTCTCCTGTTTTTGAGTTGGTTAAGGAGGTCAGACTCTGTCTTTATTTTGACTTTATTTTGGTGAGGTCAGGGGTGCGGGATTTGTGTAGGTTTGTTTTGTTTATTGTTTTGGCCTTGGCTCACCCTGAAGTGTTGACACTCCCGTTTTGGTTCTCTTTATTCACCTTGTAAATAAATCACTTCACATCTAACGGATTTGTTGCGTGTGACTGCTTGGGTCTTGGGGGGGGAAGCGAGTGCCTCGCTCATGTTATGGCCTGGCCCTAGACGGGTCGTAACACTATTGTGCTAAATCATACTATTTCTGCTATTTTATAAGATTTGTGCTTAATATAGTATTTCTACTAAATGTAGTATTTATGCTTAATCATATTATTTCTGCTTTTCATAGTATTTGTGCTTAATATAGTATTTCTGCTAAATTATAGTATTTCTGCCAAATTATAATATTTGTGCTAAAACATAGTCTTAATTTAAAATTACAATATTCATAGTTCATCATAGTGTCTCTGGTAAATCACAATATTTCTGCTCTGTTGTACTATTTTTCTAAATCATAGTGTTTCTGTAATGTTTAAGTATTTTTGGCTAAATATATTCTTTCTGTTATCTTATACTATTTCTCCTAAATTCTTGTATTTTTGAGAAGTTATCATGTTTCTGGTAAGTTACAATATTTCTGCTAAATTCTGCTATGCTATTGTATTTCTGCCAAGTATTATGTTTCCTCTAAGATATTGCAGTTCTGCTAAGTTATTCCATTTTAGCAAACTTCTTTTGCTTCTGCAAAGTTTTTACAATTTCTGCAACTTTTCAGCTTTTTCAGCTACTTTTTGCATACAGCTTCAGCTTTAAGCATCCACACTGCATTTTCGCAGGAAATGCAAATTTTTCTAGTTCTTTATACTTTATTGTGTGGATGCCTTAATAGGCATCCACACTATTGAGATCCTGTTTCTCTTTCTTCTTTATTATTATTCCGGGTGTTTCCGTACACTTTTTGCCGTGGATCTACTTCCACAATTTTTGTGCTATTTTCACCGTTCAAACTCTAAACTGTTCTGCTCTTTCTGCTAATGCCGGCTATGACTTTTGGTGTTTATTACTATTATACTTTTTAAAATATTACACTTTTTTCCTTTAATTTGTCCCATTGAAATGAATGGGAAACTTCCACAATTCTGCTAAAACTTTCTTGTCTTTGAAACTTAACTACTGCCTCATACTTTCACCTAGAAACTCCATTCAAACTTTAAAATGTTCTCAAATGATTTGGCTATTCCTGTATGATTCAGCTTTTTCAGATCTTCTACCGTTTTAATCTTATCCCTGCCAAATCATAGTATTTGTACTGAAACATGGTACTTCTGCCCAATCATAGTATTTGTACCCAATCATAGTATTTCTGCTAAATCATAGCATTTGTGCCAAATCATGGTATTTGTGCAAAAACATAGTATGTCTGCAAAACCATAGTATATCTCTTATGTTATAGTATTACTACTAAGGCATAGTATTTCTGCCAAATCATAGTATGTGTGCCAAATCGCAGTATTTATACCAAATCACAGTATTTGTGGTAAAACATAGTATTTCTGCCATATTGTGGTATTTGTGCAAGAACATTGAACTGTTATGTTATAGTATTACTACTAAGTCATAGTATTTCTGCATTGTTATAGTATTTGTACTAAAACGTAGTATCTCTGCCAAGTCATAGAATTACTGCAATTTCATAGTTTTTTTTAGGAAATCTGTTATGTTATAGTATTACTACTAAGTCATAGTATTTCTGCCAAATCACAGTATTTGTGCCAAAGCATCGTATTTGTATGGAGTCATAGTATTTCTTCTAAATCATAGTATTTCAATCAAATCTCAGTAGTTGTTGTTAAAACGCAGTATTATTGCCAAATCATAGTATTTGTACCCAATCATAGTATTTCTGCTAAATCATAGCATTTGTGCCAAATCATGGTATTTGTGCAAAATCATAGTATGTCTGCAAAACCATAGTATATCTTTTATGTCATAGTATTACTACTAAGGCATAGTATTTCTGCCAAATCATAGTATTTGTACTAAATCATAGTACTTGTGCCAAATCATAGTATTTGTTGAACATCATAGTATTGGAACCAAAACATAGTATTTGTCCCAAAGCATCGTATTTGTATGGAGTAATAGTATTTCTTCAAAATCATAGTATTTCAATCAAATCTCAGTAGTTGTGTTAAAATGCAGTATTATTGCCAAATCATAGTATTTGTACCCAATCATAGTATTTTTGCCAAATCGTGGTATTTGTGCCCAATTAATAATTCTGTTATGTTATAGTATTACTACTAAGTCGTAGAATATCTGTTATGTTATAGTGTATCTGCGGAATATAGTATGTGTGCCAAATCGTAGTATTTACACCAAATCACAGTATTTTTGCTAAAACATAGTATTTCTGCCATATTGTGGTATTTGTGCAAGAACATTGAACTGTTATGTTATAGTATTACTACTAAGTCATAGTATTTCTGCGTTGTTATAGTATTTGTGCTAAAACGTAGTATCTCTGCCAAGTCATAGAATTAATGCAATTTCATAGTTTTTTTTTAGGAAATCTGTTATGTTATAGTATTACTACTAAGTCATAGTATTTCTGCCAAATCATAGTATTTGTACTAAATCATAGTACTTGTGCCAAATCATAGTATTTGTTGCACATCATAGTATTAGAACCAAAACATAGTATTTGTCCCAAAGTATCGTATTTGTATGGAGTAATAGTATTTCTTCTAAATCATAGTATTTCAATTAAATCTCAGTAGTTGTGTTAAAATGCAGTATTATTGCCAAATCATAGTATTTGTACCAATCATAGTATTTTTGCCAAATCGTGGTATTTGTGCCCAAATAATAATTCTGTTATGTTATAGTATTACTACTAAGTTGTAGCATATCTGTTATGTTATAGTGTATCTGCGGAATATAGTATGTGTGCCAAATCATAGTATTTATACCAAATCACAGTATTTGTGCTAAAACATAGTATTTCTGCCATATTGTGGTATTTGTGCAAGAACATTGAACTGTTATGTTATAGTATTACTACTAAGTCATAGTATTTCTGCGTTGTTATAGTATTTGTGCTAAAACGTAGTATCTCTGCCAAGTCATAGAATTACTGCAATTTAATAGTTTTTTTTAGGAAATCTGTTATGTTATAGTATTACTACTCAGTCATAGTATTTCTGCCAAATCATAGTATTCGTGTGAATTTGTATACTGTAATATCACTGTATTATGTAGTGGCTAAGTAGGGGCTGTTTACTAAGTGCATCAGTGTAAATAGGTCATCTCTTGTGTTGGAGTGCCCTCTTGTGGCGCCTTTTGGGTAGTGCCTTAGTAAACGGGAACCCTGTAAAAAGTGGCATCAGACTGATTTGTAGTGGAGGAATTTGTTACCAGTTTTCTTAATCTTTAATCTGTATGCATGTTGTAATGCATACCCTGTTCTTAATCATAGAAACCACACCATATCACCTCTCCACATCCTCCTACTGTATGCCATACCTCCCTGTACCATCCATCTGACCGCAATAAACTCCACCTGTGGTAATCTAATCCCTGGATGTCAGCCTCTCCTTCTGACCAAGGATAGTTATAGTATTTGAGCCAAATCATAGTATTTGTGCTAAAACATAGTATTTCTTCCAAATCATAGTATTTGTGCCAAAGTATAGTATTTCTTCCAAATCATAGTATAACTGCACAATAAAGGTTCTTGAGCCACATTCAGTGTTTGTGCCAAATCTTAGTATTTCTTCTAAATCCTAGTAATTCTGCTCAATGATAGAATTTCTGCTATGCTTTAGTACTTTTTTCCTAGATTGTAGTACTTCTGCTAAGTCAAAGTATTTCATGTAAATCATAGTATTTCTACCAAGTCCCAATGTTTCTGCTAAATCATAAATAATGTTTTAGTACAAATTGTATGATTTGGTGGAACTTTCTGTGTTCCAGCACAAATGCTATGATTTGGCAGGAAAAAAATATTATTTAGTATAAATACTAAGTTTTAGCAGAAATGCTATGTTTAAACTTTAAAAAATTCTGCTATTTCTGCTGATGTGTGTTATGACTTTTGACCATTGAAATGAATGGAACACATTATCAATGTGGTCACTGATTTTGCATGATGGGCTGAGCTGTGCTTTACCTCAGTGAGATAAGCATCCGTTCTCAGACTGGGAGGCCTGGGTTCAAATCCAGCTTATGGCAACATTTCTTTCACTTAACAGTTAAACTTTTTTTAAACTCTTTTCAACACAAATTTCATTTTATTCACCCCTTTTCAGCAAAATTTTCAGTTTTTTTAACCCCTTTTCAGCACAAATCCAAACTTTATCAGCTCTTTTTCAGCAAAAACCTCTTTTCAGCAAAATTTTCAGTTTTTTCTGCTGTTTTCAGAAAAAAACTCTTTTCAGCAGAATTCTGCTCATTCACCTCTTTTCAGCAGAAATTCTGCTGATGGAACTCTTTTCAGCAGAATTTTCACCCCTTTTTTTTTGCCCAAATTCTGCTAGCACAATTGTCAATCTCTCCACCTTTTCTTTGTGAGAAAGTGTTTGGCTCAGTGAGCTAAATAGCTGCCCTTTGATCAGGAGGGTCAGGTTCGAATCCTGCTCAGGGCATCTTTTTTTTTTTTTTTGTTTCAACTTTTTCAGCTTTTTTCAGCATATATCTTCAGCCGTTAAGGCATCCACACTGCATTTTCGCAGTAAATGCTAATTTTTCTAGTTCTAGTTGCTTCCGTACACTTTTCGCCGTAGAACTACTTCCACAATTTTCAGCCGATTTTCACCATTCAAATTTTAAACTATTCTGCTATTTTTGCTCTTTCCGGCTATATCTTTTGGTATTTTTAACTATTATACTTTTTAAAATATTCCACTTTTTTCCTTTAATTTGTCCCATTGAAATTAATGGGAAACTTCAGCAATTCTGCTAAATTTTGCTTGTTTTTGAAACTTAACTACTTCCTCAAATTTTCACCTAGAACAACCATTCAAACTTTAAAATGTTCACAAATTATTGGGCTATTCATGTATGTTTCAGCTTTTTCAAATATTTTACCGTTTTACTTTTATGCCTCTTAAAGTTTTGAGTTGCAAAATTGTGATTTTTCACAAAATACATGCGTTGTTATGGTTGCTATGCTCTTGGCTTCCAGTGTGACACTGAAGCTTTTGCAGCCTTCTCTTCATGTCCGAACAACTGTTTGCTACTTCCTCAATTTTCACTCAACTTCCACAAATTATACATCAAAACGTAGGTATTTTTGCTGGCTTTCAGAAAATGTCACTATCATTGTTGTGGGATTTATAGAATTTTGGCAAATCTCCTCAGACCAACACAAGGTCTCAAAACTCTGCATAGAAAGTCAATGGAGAGCTTGTTCAAAATCTTCGCTGGATTTCTGTAATGAGAGGCATATTCAAATCGTCATATCTCCTTAACGAAGCAAAGTTAAGACATGAGGCTTGTCCCGGTATATCTTCAGACACTCCTGACGCTCACAATTCAAGAATTTCTTTCTCACCTATTACCGTTCTGAAATGAGTTGGACTTGTTTGAGGGTAGGAAATTCGTCCTTCGCTCAGATTTCTTCAGATTTCAAACTGTGGAAACCACTTTTTTCTCTCGTCATAACTTTTTGTTGGATTTCCACAGAGACCTGAAAATTTCCATGATTGTTCACCAAAGCCTGCTGTCTCTTACGGTGAAAGAATGATATCGATACTCCAAATAGATTTAGAGTTAGAAAGCGTTGTTTGAGGGCAAGTCAAGGCAGTTTTTGCTTCGCTCTACTCAGTTATGGTGCATTACAAGTCAAATATCTTTAATAATTCATATTTTAATGATAAATTGTAAACACTGGAAGATTCCCCCATCTCTTCTGAACAAAACGGTGTAAGAATGACGGCTCTAGCCCCTACGGTTAGGAAATTATGGTCATTTGTTTGAGGGGAGTCATCACTATGAGAAATAGGCTGCAATAATCCTGTGCCTCTCTGTGCTGCGTGTGTAAAAAGAGGCACATGTTTTGGCGGGAAAAAGTACACAGGCTCTCTGATTGGTGGATTCAAATTCAGCAGCTCCCAGGCTGACCTAGAAACTTACTTCTCTCTCCCTGTGCATTTTTTTGCTGATTTTTTCATTTAACAAGTATATTTGAGGGACCCTCAGCATGTTCAGCATTTTTTCAGCTGTCCATTTTGCTTTTCCAATTTTTCTGTTTAACTGATTACTATTGTGCTAAATCATACTATTTCTGCTATTTTATAAGATTTGTGCCTAATATAGTATTTCTGCTAAATTACAGTATTTCTGCTTTTTATACTATTTGTGCTAAAACATAGTATTTCTACTAAATGTAGTATTTATGCTTAATCATACTATTTCTGCTTTTTATGGGATTTGTGCCTAATATAGTATTTCTGCTTTTTATAGGATTTTTGCTCAAACATAATATTTCTACTAAATGTAGTGTTTATGCTTAATCATCCTATTTCTGCTTTTTATAGGATTTGTGCTTAATATAGTATTTCTGCTAAATTATAGTATTTCTGCTTTTTATAGGATTTGTGCTAAAACATAGTATTTCTACTAAATGTAGTATTTATGCTTAATCATAGTATTTCTATATATTTCTGCCAGGTCCCCAGGCAGCCAATCCTCTGTGAGGACTTAGACATTCAAATTTTCAAATCAGGGCCTGCACGGTTTCCCAGCCAATCATATATGTGTCCTGAGGCATTCAAATTTGCATATTGGGGCCTTCATGGCTTCTAAGCCAGCCAATCATATCTGAGGGCTGAGGAATTCAAATCCACAAATCAGGGCCTGCACGGCTTCCCAGGCAGCCAATCATATATGTGGCCTCAGGCATTCAAATTTGCATATTGGGGGAATTCGTGGCTTCTAAGTCAACAAGTCATCCATGTCATATATCTCTAAAAATTCACATTTTAATGATAAATTGTTAACACTGGAAGATTCCCCCATCTCTTCTGAACAAAACGGTGTAAGAATGACCGCTCTAGCCCCTACGGTTAGGAAATTATGGTCATTTGTTTGAGGGGAGTCCTCACTATGAGAAATAGACTGCAATAATCCTGTGCCTCTCTCTGCTGCGTGTGTAAAAAGATGCACATGTTTTGGCGGGAAAAAGTACACAGGCTCTCTGATTGGTGGATTCAAATTCAGCAGCTCCCAGGCTGACCTAGAAACTTACTTCTCTCTCCCTGTGCATTTTTTTGCTGATTTTTTCATTTAACAAGTATATTTGAGGGACCCTCAGCATGTTCAGCATTTTTTCAGCTGTCCATTTTGCTTTTCCAATTCTTCTGTTTAACTTATTACTATTGTGCTAAATCATACTGTTTCTGCTATTTCATAAGATTTGTGCTTAATATAGTATTTCTGCTTTTAATAGGATTTGTGCTTAATATAGTATTTCTGCTTTTTATAGAATTTGTGCTTAATATAGTATTTCTGCTTTTTATATGATTTGTGCTTAATATGGTATTTCTGCTAAATTATAGTATTTCTGCTTTTTATAGTATTTGTGCTAAAACATAGTATTTCTACTAAATGTAGTATTTATGCTTAATCATACTATTTCTATATATTTCTGCCAGGTCCCCAGGCAGCCAATCCTCTGTGAGGACTGAGACATTCAAATTTTCAAATCAGGGCCTGCACGGTTTCCCAGCCAATCATATAAGTGTCCTGAGGCATTCAAATTTGCATATTGGGGCCTTCATGGCTTCTAAGCCAGCCAATCATATCTGAGGGCTGAGGAATTCAAATCCACAAATCAGGGCCTGCACAGCTTCCCAGCCAGCCAATCATATATGTGGCCTCAGGCATTCAAATTTGCATATTGGGGAATTCGTGGCTTCTAAGTCAACAAGTCATCCATGTCATATATCTCTAAAAATTCATATTTGAATGATAAATTGTCAACACTTGAAGATTCCCCCATCTCTTCTGAACAAAACGGTGTAAGAATGACCCTTCTAGCCCCTACGGTTAGGAAATTATGGTCATTTGTTTGAGGGGAGTCGTCACTATGAGAAATAGACTGCAATAATCCTGTGCCTCTCTGTGCTGCGTGTGTAAACAGAAGCACCCGTTTTGGTGGGGAAAAGTGCACAGCCTCTCTGATTGGTGGATTCAAATTCAGCAGCTCCCAGGCTGACCTAGAAACTTACTTCTCTCTCCCTGTGTGTGTGTGTGTGTGTGTGTGTGTGTGACAGAGAGAGAGAGAGAGAGAAAGGCTTTTAATGGGATGACCTCATTCTAAGCTTCAAATTCAATATATTTAGACTGGTTGACTGAATTGGATCTTGTGTGTGTGTCTCTCTGTGCATGTGTGTTTCCTTATGTGTACATATTTCTGATTGTGTGGCTGTTATATTTTTTTTTTTGCTGATTTTTTTCATTTAACAAGTATATTTGAGGGACCCTCAGCATGTTCAGCATTTTTTCAGCTGTCCATTTTGCTTTTCCGATTTTTCTGTTTAACTTATTACTATTGTGCTAAATCATACTATTTCTGCTTTTAATAGGATTTGTGCTTAATATAGTATTTCTGCTTTTTATAGGATTTGTGCTTAATATACTATTTCTGCTTTTTATAGGATTTGTGCTTAATATAGTATTTCTGCTAAATGTAGTATTTATGCTTAATCATACTATTTCTATATATTTCTGCCAGGCAGCCAATCCTCTGTGAGGACTCAGACACATATCACATATCAGGGCCTGCACGGCCTCCCAGCCAGCCAATCATATCTGAGGTTTTCCGTTTCCTCTCTCGTCATATCTCAGCGACGGATGTACATAGAGCAATGAAAATCGCAGTCAAAGTACACCAAAGTCCGCTGATTCACCCAGTACAAGAATTATGCTTCTAGTCCACCTAGTTTTTGAGTTACACAACATTTTGTACCTCCAAAAAACGGCGTTTGTCGCCTCTCACCGCGATCTAATTCTGACTACTCATCACCCTGTTTTTCCAAAGCGGCTGCTCTCTTTCCCAGTGGCGCAGTTGGTAATGACACGGGTCTGCAAGCCAAAGATCGTGGGTTCGATTCCACCTTGGTCAACATGTTTTTTTCCCTACAAATTAATACACTGTCACAGACCAGTAATTCATATTCATCATTTATTACAATTCTGCAAACTTTTATGATTTTACCAGCTTTTCTAAAATGGACCTTCTTGTTAACACTCCATGGCACAAATACTCTTCCCTTTAGGCTATTTCTCCCATTTTAAAGTATTACTCCTCCATAATTGTAATTCTGTTAAATCAAAGTACTTTTACTACATCTTAGTACTTCTGCTCAATCATAGTATTTCTGCTAAATCATAGTATTTCTGCTACTTTTTGGTACTTGTGCTAAATACAGTATTTCTGCTAAATCATACTATTTCTACTATATTATATTTTTCTTTCTAAATATAGCATTTCTGCTATATAATTATATTTCTGCTATGTTATAATATTTGTGCTAAACCAGAGTATTTGTGCTGAAACATAGTATTTCTGCCAAATGATAGTATTTTTGCCAAATTATAATAGTTGTGCTAAAACATAGTCTTAATTTAAAATTACAATATTCATAGTTCATCACAGTGTCTCTGGTAAATCACAATATTTCTGCTCTGTTGTACTATTTTTCTAAATCATAGTGTTTCTGTAATGTTTAAGTATTTTTGGCTAAATATATTCTTTCTGTTATCTTATACTATTTCTCCTAAATTCTTGTATTTTTGAGAAGTTATCATGTTTCTGGTAAGTTACAATATTTCTGCTAAATTCTGCTATGCTATTGTATTTCTGCCAAGTATTATGTTTCCTCTAAGATATTGCAGTTCTGCTAAGTTATTCCATTTTAGCAAACTTCTTTTGCTTCTGTAAAGTTTTTACAATTTCTGCAACTTTTCAGCTTTTTCAGCTACTTTTTGCATACAGCTTCAGCTTTAAGCATCCACACTGCATTTTCGCAGGAAATGCAAATTTTTCTAGTTATTATTCCTGTCGCTTCCGTACGTTTTTTTAGTTCAAACTACTCCCTCAGTTTTCAGCCGATTTTCTCAGTTCAAACTCTAAACTGTTCTGCTCTTTCTGCTTATGCCGGCTATATCTTTTTGTGTTTATTACTATTATACTTTTTAAAATATTACACTTTTTTCCTTTAATTTGTCCCATTGAAATGAATGGAAAACTTCAGAAATTCTGCTAAAACTTTCTTGTCTTTGAAACTTAACTACTGCCTCATACTGTCACCTAGAAACTCCATTCAAACTTTAAAATGTTCTCAAATTATTGGGCTATTCCTGTATGATTCAGCTTTTTCAGATCTTCTACCGTTTTCATCTTATCTCTCTTTAAGTCTTCAGTTGCAAAATTGTGATTTTTCACAAAATACATGCGTTGCTATGGTTGCTATGCAATTAACTCCCAGTGCACACTCGTCCGTTCTGAATTTTCTCTTCATGTCTGAACAACTCCTTGCTACTCGCTCAATTTCCACTCAACTTCCACAAATTATACATCAAAACGTAGGTATTTTTGCTGGCTTTCAGAAAATGTCACTATCATTGTTGTGGGATTTATAGAATTTTGGCAAATCTCCTCAGACTAACACAAGGTCAGAAAACTCTCCATATAAAGTGAATGGAGAGTTTGTTCAAAATCACCTCTGGATTTCTGTAATGAGAGGCATATTCGAATCGTCATATCTCCAAAGTTAAGACATGAGGCTTGTCCCCGAATATCTTCAGACACTCCTGACGCTCACAATTCAAGAATTTCTTTCTTACCTATTACCGTGCTGAGATGAGTTGGACTTGTTTGAGGGTAGGAAATTTGTCCCTCGCTCAGATTTCTTCAGATTTCAAAGTCTGGAAATGAACCACTTTTTTCTCTCGTCATAACTTTTTGTTGGATTTCCACAGAGACCTGAAAATTTCCATGACTGTTCACCAAAGCCTGCTGTCTCTTACGGTGAAAGAATGATATCGATATTCCAAATAGATTTAGAGTTACAAAGCGTTGTTTGAGGGCAAGTCAAGGCAGTTTTCGCTTTGCTCTACTCAGTTACAGTGTATTACAAGTCATATATCTTTAATAATTTATATTTTATCTCTGAATTATGAAGACCTGAAGATTCCCCCATCTCTTCTGAACAAAACGATGTCTGAATGACCATTCTAGCCTCTACGGTTAGGAAATTATGGCCATTTGTTCGAGGGGAATCCTGAATGTCAGAAATACACTGAAGAAAACTCACACCTCTCTCTGTGTCTGCGTGTGTAAGGGCTGACTACAGCAGGTGCAGCTAATTTAACTGACCTACATATACCAAGCCCAGACTCTCCACAGCTTCTGTTCCCTTTACTGTCTGTGTATGTGTGTCTGTGTATCAGTATTTCTCCTATGTTTAGGTATTACTCCTCAATCATAGTATTTCTGCTAAAGCAAAGTACTTCTACTACATCTTAGTACTTCTGTTAAATCATAGTATTTTTGAAAAATCATAGTATATTTGCCAAATCATGGTATTTGTGCAAAATCATGGTTTTGGGGGCAAATCATAATATTTCTGATATTTTATAATATATGTGCTGAATATATTATATGTGCCAAATCATAGTATTTATCCCAAATTATAGTATTTATGCCAAATTACAGTATTTCTGCTAAAACGCAGAAATAGTACCTTTTAGCAGGAATTTCTACCAAAAGATAGTACTTCTGCTAAATCAGAGTATTTCTGCCAAATCAGAGTATTCCTGCCAAATCATAGTATTTGTAATGAAACATAATACTTCTGCCCAATCATAGTATTTGTACTAAATGATAGAACTTGTGCCAAATCATAGTATTTGTACCCAATCATAGTATTTCTGCTAAATCATAGCATTTGTGCCAAATCGTGGTATTTGTGCAAAAACATAGTATGTCTGCAAAACCACGGTATATCTCTTATGTTATAGTATTACTACTAAGGCATAGTATTTATGCCAAATCATAGTATTTAAGCCAAATTACAGTATTTCTGCTAAAACGCAGAAATACTGCCTTTTAGCAGGATTTTCTACCAAAAGATAGTACTTCTGCTAAATCAGAGTATTTCTGTTAAATCAGAGTATTTCTGCCAAATCAGAGTATTTCTGCTAAATCATAGTATTTGTACTAAATCATAGTACTTGTGCCAAATCATAGTATTTGTTGCACTTCATAGTATTGGAACCAAAACACAGTATTTGTCACAAAGCATCGTATTTGTATGGAGTCATAGTATTTCTTCTAAATCATAGTATTTCAATCAAATCTCAGTAGTTGTTGTTAAAACGCAGTATTATTGCCAAATAATAGTATTTGTACCCAATCATAGTATTTCTGCCAAATCATAGTATTTGTGCCAAAGCATCGTATTTGTATGGAGTCATAGTATTTCAATCAAATCGCAGTAGTTGTTGTTAAAACGCAGTTATATTTGCCAAATCATAGTATTTGTACCCAATCTTAGTATTTCTGCTAAATCATAGCATTTGTTCCAAATCATGGTATTTGTGCAAAAACATAGTATATCTGCAAAACCATAGTATATCTCTTATGTTATAGTATTACTACTAAGGCATAGTATTTCTGCCAAATCGTAGTATTTGTACTAATTCATAGTACTTGTGCCAAATCATAGTATTTGTTGCACATCATAGTATTGGAACCAAAACATAGTATTTGTCCCAAAGCATCGTATTTGTATGGAGTCATAGTATTTCTTCAAAATCATAGTATTTCAATCAAATCTCAGTAGTTGTGTTAAAATGCAGTATTATTGCCAAATCATAGTATTTGTACCCAATCATAGTATTTTTGCCAAATTGTGGTATTTGTGCCCAATTAATAATTCTGTTATGTTATAGTATTACTACTAAGTCGTAGAATATCTGTTATGTTATAGTGTATCTGCGGAATATAGTATGTGTGCCAAATCGTAGTATTTATACCAAATCACAGTATTTATGCTAAAACATAGTATTTCTGCCATATTGTGGTATTTGTGCAAGAACATTGAACTGTTATGTTATAGTATTACTACTAAGTCATAGTATTTCTGCCAAATCATAGTATTTGTGTGAATTTGTATACTGTAATATCACTGTAGTATGTAGTGGCTAAGTAGGGGGTGTTTACAGTGTAAATAGGTCATCTCTTATGTTGGAGTGCCCTCTTGTGGCGCCTTTTGGGTAGTGCCTTAGTAAACGTGAACCCTGTAAGAAGTGGTATCAGACTGATTTGTAGTGGAGGAATTTGTTGCCAGTTTTCTTAATCATAGAAACCACACCATATCACCTCTCCACATCCTCCTACTGTATGCCATGCCTCCCTCTACCATCCATCTGACCGCCAATAAACTCCACCTGTGGTAATCTAATCCCTGGATGTCAGCCTCTCCTTCTGACCGAGGATAGTTACTATTGCAGCACCACCCAGCATTAAACTGACGTACACCATTCTGTACAATAGTATTTGTTCTAAAAAGTAGTATTTCTGCCAAATCATAGTATTACTGCTATTTCATACTATTTAAGCAAAATTACAGTGTTTCTGCAAAAACATGTTTGAGGGGTGGAAATCTGTCCTCCTCTCATTTTTCAAACTCCGAAGATTAAGTCATTTCTTCTCTCGTCATGTCTCCGCGACGGAGATACAAAGAGCTATGTAAATCGCAGTCAAAGTACACCAAAGTCCGCTGATTCACCCAGTGCAAGAATTATGCTTCTATCCCACCTAGTTTTTGAGTACAAATTTATACACTATCACAGACCGGTAATTCATATTGATAATTTATTACAATTCTGCAAAGTTTTATGATTTTAGCAGCTTTTCTAATATGGACCTCAGATTCTTGTTAACAGTCTATGGCAGAAATACATACAAGTACACAGCCTGATGAAGCAGACAGAAGCAGTACCTCTGATTGGTTCAGCATTTTCACCTCTTATCAGCACAAATCTCAGCCTCTTCTGCTGTTTTCATTAGAATTGTAAGCTTTTCCACCTTTTTTCAGTTACGTGAGAACCAGTTTGGCTCAATGAGTAGCTGAAAAATATCAGCCTCTTCTGCTGTTTTAGCAAGATTTCAGAGTTCAGCTTTTTCACTTGTTTTAAGCACAAATTTCAGTTTCTTTACCTCATTTCACAACAAAGTTCTTCCTCTTCACCTCTTTTCTGCTAATTTGAGCTTCTGCTCCACAGTGCACATCTTCCCTCTCATCATATCTTTGCTTGTGACCAGAACTCATTTGGCTCAGAGGGTAGGGCATCTGCCGTGAGACCCGGTGGCAGAGGTTTGAATCCTACCTGTGACAGTTGCTACACATGTTCCCTGCTTGCATGCGCTCTGCTTTCTTGTGTGTCACTGCTCTCCAGTGTGTCATTACACATACAGCCATCTTCAGCAAGCACTTCTGCTTCTACACCTCTTTTCAGCTAATCTTTTTGCTTCTTTGCCTCTTTTCAGCAGAAATTCTTCTGATTCACCTCTTTTCTGCCAAATGTTTAGCTTTTTCACCTCTTATCAGCACAATTCTAAGCAGCTTCTGCTAATTTCACCACAATTGTCACTCTCTCCACCTCTTCTTTGTGTGAATGAGTTTGGTGCAGTGAGGTGAATCGCCGCCTTTAGACCAGAAGGGCCAGGTTCAAATCCTGCTCAGGGCAATGGTTTTTTTTTTGTTTTTTTTTTAACTTTTTCAGCTTTTTTCAGCAGACATCTTCAGCGTTAAGGCATCCACACAGCATTTTCGCAGGAAATGCAAATTGTGTGGATGCCATCAAAGGCATCCACACTATTGAGTTCCTGTTTCTCTTTATTGTGTGGATGCCTTAATAGGCATCCACACTATTGAGATCCTGTTTCTCTTTCTTCTTTATTATTATTCCGGGTGTTTCCGTACACTTTTTGCCGTGGATCTACTTCCACAATTTTTGTGCTATTTTCACCGTTCAAACTCTAAACTGTTCTGCTCTTTCTGCTAATGCCGGCTATGACTTTTGGTGTTTATTACTATTATACTTTTTAAAATATTACACTTTTTTCCTTTAATTTGTCCCATTGAAATGAATGGGAAACTTCCACAATTCTGCTAAAACTTTCTTGTCTTTGAAACTTAACTACTGCCTCATACTTTCACCTATTAACTTCATTCAAACTTTAAAATGTTCTCAAATGATTTGGCTATTCCTGTATGATTCAGCTTTTTCAGATCTTCTACCGTTTTAATCTTATCCCTCTTTGAGTTTTCAGTTGCAAAATTGTGATTTTTCAGAAAATACATGCGTTGCTATGGTTGCTATGCAATTAACTCAGAGGGGACAGTGAAACTGTTTGAATTTTCTCTTCATGTCCAAACAACTTCTTGCTACTCGCTCAATTTCCACTCAAGCCCCACAAATTATACACCAAAACGTAGGTATTTTTGCTGGCTTTCAGAAAATGTCACTATCATTGTTGTGGGACTCATAGATATTTTGCAAATCTCCTCAGAGTAACACAAAGTCAGAAAACTCTCCATATAAACTCAATGGAGAGTTTGTTCAAAATCACCGCTGGATTTCTCTAATGAGAGGCATTTTCAAATTGTCATATCTCCTTAACGAAGCGAAGTTAAGACATGAGGCTTGTCCCCGTATATGTTCAGACACTCCTGACGCTCACAATTCAAGAATTTCTTTCTCACCTATTACCGTTCTGAAATGAGTTGGACTTGTTTGAGGGTAGGAAATTTGTCCCTCGCTCAGATTTCATCAGATTTCAATCTCTGGAAATGAACCACTTTTTTCTCTCGTCATATCTTTTTGATGGATTTCCACAGAGCCCTGAAAATTTCCATGACTGTTCACCAAAGCCTGCTGTTTCTTACGGTCAAAGAATGATTTTGATGCTCCATATAGATTTAGAGTTACCAAAGGTTGTTTGAGCGCAAGTCAAGGCAGTTTTTGCTTCGCCTCTACTCAGTTACAGTGTATTACAAGTCATATATCTTTAAGAATTTATGTTTTATCTCTGAATTATGAAGACCTGAAGATTCCCCCATCTCTTCTGAATAAAACGATGCCTGAATGACCGTTCTAGCCTCTACGGTTAGGAAATTATGGCCATTTGTTCGAGGGGAATCCTGAATGTCAGAAATACACTGAAGAAAACTCACACCTCTCTCTGTGTCTGTGTGTGTAAGGGCTGACTACAGCAGGTGCAGCTAATTTAACTGACCTACATATACCAAGCCCAGACTCTCCACAGCTCCTGTTCCCTTTACTGTCTGTGTATGTGTGTCTGTGTATCAATATTTCTCCTATGTTTAGGTATTACTCCTCAATCATAGTATTTCTGCTAAAGCAAAGTACTTCTACTACATCTAAGTACTTTTGCCAAATCATAGTATTTCTGCTAAATCATAGTATTTCTGCCAATTCATAGTATTTTTGCAAAATCATGGTATTTGTGCAAAATCATGGTTTTGGGGCCAAATATTTCTGTTATTTTATAATATATGTGCTGAATATATTATATGTGCCAAATCATAGTATTTATCCCAAATTATAGTATTTATGCCAAATTACAGTATTTCTGCTAAAACGCAGAAATAGTACCTTTTAGCAGGAATTTCTACCAAAAGATAGTACTTCTGCTAAATCAGAGTATTTCTGCTAAACCAGAGTATTCCTGCCAAATCATAGTATTTGTACTGAAACATGGTACTTCTGCCCAATCATAGTATTTATACCCAATCATAGTATTTCTGCTAAATCATAGCATTTGTGCCAAATCATGGTATTTGTGCAAAAACATAGTATGTCTGCAAAACCACAGTATATCTCTTATGTTATAGTATTACTGCTAAGGCATAGTATTTCTGCCAAATCATAGTATTTGTACTAAATCATCGTACTTGTGCCCAATCATAGTATTTGTTGCACATCATAGTATTGGAACCAAAACATAGTATTTGTCCCAAAGCATTGTATTTGTATGGAGTAATAGTATTTCTTCAAAATCATAGTATTTCAATCAAATCTCAGTAGTTGTGTTAAAATGCAGTATTATTGCCAAATCATAGTATTTGTACCCAATCATAGTATTTTTGCCAAATTGTGGTATTTGTGCCCAATTAATAATTCTGTTATGTTATAGTATTACTACTAAGTCGTAGAATATCTGTTATGTTATAGTGTATCTGCGGAATATAGTATGTGTCCCAAATCGTAGTATTTATACCAAATCACAGTATTTGTGCTAAAACATAGTATTTCTGCCATATTGTGGTATTTGTGCAAGAACATTGAACTGTTATGTTATAGTATTACTACTAAGTCATAGTATTTCTGCGTTGTTGTAGTATTTGTGCTAAAACGTAGTATCTCTGCCAAGTCATAGAATTAATGCAATTTCATAGTTTTTTTTAGGAAATCTGTTATGTTATAGTATTACTACTAAGTCATAGTATTTCTGCCAAATCATAGTATTTGTGCCAAAGCATCGTATTTGTATGGAGTCATAGTATTTCTTCTAAATCATAGTATTTCAATCAAATCTCAGTAGTTGTTGTTAAAACGCAGTATTATTGCCAAATCATAGTATTTGAACCCAATCATAGTATTTCTGCTAAATCACAGCATTTGTGCCAAATCATGGTATTTGTGCAAAAACATAGTATGTCTGCAAAACCATAGTATATCTGTTATGTTATAGTATTACTACTAAGGCATAGTATTTATGCCAAATCATAGTATTTATGCCAAATTACAGTATTTCTGCTAAAACGCAGAAATACTACCTTTTAGCATGAATTTCTACCAAAAGATAGTACTTCTGCTAAATCAGAGTATTTCTGCCAAATCATAATATTTGTACTAAATCATAGTATTTGTACTAAATCATAGTACTTGTGCCAAATCATAGTATTTGTTGCACATCATAGTATTGGAACCAAAACATAGTATTTGTCCCAAAGTATCGTATTTGTATGGAGTAATAGTATTTCTTCTAAATCATAGTATTTCAATCAAATCTCAGTAGTTGTGTTAAAATGCAGTATTATTGCCAAATCATAGTATTTGTACCCAATCATAGTATTTTTGCCAAATCGTGGTATTTGTGCCCAAATAATAATTCTGTTATGTTATAGTATTACTACTAAGTTGTAGAATATCTGTTATGTTATAGTGTATCTGCGGAATATAGTATGTGTGCCAAATCATAGTATTTATACCAAATCACAGTATTTGTGCTAAAACATAGTATTTCTGCCATATTGTGGTATTTGTGCAAGAACATTGAACTGTTATGTTATAGTATTACTACTAAGTCATAGTATTTCTGCGTTGTTATAGTATTTGTGCTAAAATGTAGTATCTCTGCCAAGTCATAGAATTACTGCAATTTAATAGTTTATTTTAGGAAATCTGTTATGTTATAGTATTACTACTCAGTCATAGTATTTCTGCCAAATCATAGTATTTGTGTGAATTTGTATACTGTAACATCACTGTATTATGTAGTGGCTAAGTAGGGGCTGTTTACTAAGTGCATCAGTGTAAATAGGTCATCTCTTGTGTTGGAGTGCCCTCTTGTGGCGCCTTTTGGGTAGTGCCTTAGTAAACGGGAACCCTGTAAAAAGTGGCATCAGACTGATTTGTAGTGGAGGAATTTGTTGCCAGTTTTCTTAATCTTTAATCTGTATGCATGTTGTAATGCATACCCTGTTCTTAATCATAGAAACCACACCATATTACTTCTCCACATCCTCCTACTGTATGCCATACCTCCCTGTACCATCCATCTGACCGCAATAAACTCCACCTGTGGTAATCTAATCCCTGGATGTCAGCCTCTCCTTCTGACCAAGGATAGTTATAGTATTTGAGCCAAATCATAGTACTTGTGCTAAAACATAGTATTTCTTCCAAATCATAGTATTTGTGCCAAAGTATAGTATTTCTTCCAAATCATAGTATAACTGCACAATAAAGGTTCTTGAGCCACATCAGTGTTTGTGCCAAATCTTAGTATTTCTTCTAAATCCTAGTAATTCTGCTCAATGATAGAATTTCTGCTATGCTGTAGTACTTTTTTCCTAGATTGTAGTACTTCTGCTAAGTCAAAGTATTTCATTTAAATCATAGTATTTCTACCAAGTCCCAGTGTTTCTGCTAAATCATAAATAACGTTTTAGTACAAATTGTATGATTTGGCAGAACTTTCTGTGTTCCAGCACAAATGCTATGATTTGGCAGCACAAATGCTATGATTTGGCAGGAAAAAAATATTATTTAGTATAAATACTAAGTTTTAGCAGAAATACTATGTTTAAACTTTAAAAAATTCTGCTATTTCTGCTGATGTGTGTTATGACTTTTGACCATTGAAATGAATGGAACACATTATCAATGTTGTCACTGATTTTGCATGATGGGCTGAGCTGTGTTTTAGCTCAGTGAGATAAGCATCCGTTCTCAGACTGGGAGGCCTGGGTTCAAATCCAGCTTATGGCAACATTTCTTTCACTTAACAGTTAAACTTTTTTTAAACTCTTTTCAACACAAATTTCATCTTTTTCACCCCTTTTCAGCAAAATTTTCAGTTTTTTTAACCCCTTTTCAGCACAAATCCAAACTTTTTTAGCTCTTTTTCAGCAAAAACCTCTTTTCAGCAGAATTCTGCTCATTCAACTCTTTTCAGCAAAATTTTCAGTTTTTTCTGCTGTTTTCAGAAAAAACTCTTTTCAGCAGAATTCTGCTCATTCACCTCTTTTCAGCAGAAATTCTGCTGATTGAACTCTTTTCAGCAGAATTTTCACCCCTTTTTTTTGCCCAAATTCTGCTTATTCACCTCTTCTGAAAAATTTTCCGCCTTTCCACCTGTTATCAGCACAATTCTCAGTAGCTTCTGCTCATTTCAGCACAATTGCCAATCTCTCCACCTTTTCTTTGTGAGAAAGTGTTTGGCTCAGTGAGCTAAATAGCTACCCTTTGACCAGGGCGGCCAGGTTTGAATCCTGCTTAGGGCATCTTCTTTTATTTTTTTGTTTCAACTTTTTCAGCTTTTTTCAGCAGATATCTTCAGCCGTTAAGGCATCCACACTGCATTTTCGCAGGAAATGCAAATTTTTCTAGTTTTTCTAGTTTTTCTAGTTCTTTATTCCACTATTTACTAGTTGCTTCCGTACACTTTTTGGCACTCAACTACTCCCTCAGTTTTCAGCCGATTTTCTCCGTTCAAACTCTAAACTGTTCTGCTCTTTCTGCTAATGCCGGCTATGACTTTTGGTGTTTATTGCTATTATACTTTTTAAAATATTACACTTTTTTCCTTTAATTTGTCCCATTGAAATGAATGGGAAACTTCCACAATTCTGCTAAAACTTTCTTGTCTTTGAAACTTAACTACTTCCTCATACTTTCACCTAGAAACTCCATTCAAACTTTAAAATGTTCTCAAATGATTGTGCTATTCCTGTGTGATTCAGCTTTTTCAGATCTTCTACCGTTTTCATCTTATCTCTCTTTAAGTCTTCAGTTGCAAAATTGTGATTTTTCAGAAAATACATGCGTTGCTATGGTTGCTATGCAATTAACTCAGAGGGGACAGTGAAACTGTTTGAATTTTCTCTTCATGTCCAAACAACTTCTTACTACTCGCTCAATTTCCACTCAAGCCCCACACATTATACATCAAAACGTAGGTATTTTTGCTGGCTTTCAGAAAATGTCACTATCATTGTTGTGGGACTCATAGATTTTTGGCAAATCTCCTCAGAGTAACACAAAGTGTGAAAGTACTCCATATAAACTCAATGGAGAGTTTGTTCAAAATCACCGCTGGATTTCTCTAATGAGAGGCATTTTCAAATTGTCATATCTCCTTAATGAAGCGAAGTTGAGACATGAGGCTTGTCCCCGTATATCTTCAGACACTCCTGATGCTCACAATTCAAGAATTATTTTCTCACCTATTACCGTTCTGAGATGAGTTAGACTTGTTTGAGGGTAGGAAATTTGTCCCTCGCTCAGATTTCATCAGATTTCAAATTCTGGAAATGAGCCACTTTTTTCTCTCATCATAACTTTTTGATGGATTTCCACAGAGCCCTGAAAATTTCCATGACTGTTCACCAAAGGCTGCTGTTTCTTACGGTGAAAGAATGATTTTGATGCTCCATATAGATTTAGAGTTACCAAAGGTTGTTTGAGAGCAAGTCAAGGCAGTTTTTTCTTCGCCTCTACTCAGTTACAGTGTATTACAAGTCATATATCTTTAATAATTTATATTTTATCTCTGAATTATGAAGACCTGAAGATTCCCCCATCTCTTCTGAACAAAACAATGTCTGAATGACCGTTCTAGCCTCTACGGTTAGGAAATTATGGCCATTTGTTCGAGGGGAATCCTGAATGTCAGAAATACACTGAAGAAAACTCACACCTCTCTCTGTCTCTGTGTGTGTAAGGGCTGACTACAGCAGGTGCAGCTAATTTAACTGACTACATATACCAAGCCCAGACTCTCAACAGCTCCTGTTCCCTTTACTGTCTGTGTATGTGTGTCTGTGTATCAATATTTCTCCTATGTTTAGGTATTACTCCTCAATCATAGTATTTCTGCTAAAGCAAAGTACTTCTACTACATCTTAGTACTTCTGCTAAATCATAATATTTTTTCTAAAAATCATAGTACATTTGCCAAATCATGGTATTTGTGCAAAATCATGGTTTTGGGGCCAAATCATAATATTTCTGTTATTTTATAATATATGTGCTGAATATATTATATGTGCCAAATCATAGTATTTATACCAAATTATAGTATTTATGCCAAATTACAGTATTTCTGCTAAAAAGCAGAAATAGTCCTTTTTAGCTGGAATTTCTGCCAAAATATAGTATTTATGTTAAAACATAGTATTTCTGCTAAATCAGAGTATTCCTGCCAAATCATAGTATTTGTACTGAAACATAGTACTTCTGCCCAATCATATTATTTGTACTGACTGATAGTACTTGTGCCAAATCATAGTATTTGTGCCAAAGCATCGTATTTGTATGGAGTAATAGTATTTCTTCTAAATCATAGTATTTCAATCAAATCTCAGTAGTTGTGTTAAAATGCAGTATTATTGCCAAATCATAGTATTTGTACCCAATCATAGTATTTTTGCCAAATCATGGTATTTGTGCCCAATTAATAATTCTGTTATGTTATAGTATTACTACTAAGTCGTAGAATATCTGTTATGTTATAGTGTATCTGCGGAATATAGTATTTGTGCCAAATCGTAGTATTTATACCAAATCACAGTATTTGTGCTAAAACATAGTATTTCTGCCATATTGTGGCATTTGTGCAAGAACATTGAACTGTTATGTTATAGTATTACTACTAAGTCATAGTATTTCTGCGTTGTTATAGTATTTGTGCTAAAACGTAGTATCTCTGCCAAGTCATAGAATTACTGCAATTTCATAGTTTTTTTAGGAAATCTGTTATGTTATAGTATTACTACTCAGTCATAGTACTTCTGCCAAATCATAGTATTTGTGCCAAAGCATCGTATTTGTATGGAGTCATAGTATTTCAATCAAATCTCAGTAGTTGTTGTTAAAACGCAGTATTATTGCCAAATCATAGTATTTGTACCCAATCTTAGTATTTCTGCTAAATCATAGCATTTGTGCCAAATCATGGTATTTGTACAAAAACATAGTATGTCTGCAAAACCATAGTATATCTCTTATGTTATAGTATTACTACTAAGGCATAGTATTTCTGCCAAATCATAGTATTTGTACTAAATCATAGTACTTGTGCCAAATCATAGTATTTGTTGCACATCATAGTATTGGAACCAAAACATAGTATTTGTCCCAAAGCATCGTATTTGTATGGAGTAATAGTAGTTCTTCAAAATCATAGTATTTCAATCAAATCTCAGTAGTTGTGTTAAAATGCAGTAGTATTGCCAAATCATAGTATTTGTACCCAATCATAGTATTTTTGCCAAATTGTGGTATTTGTGCCCAATTAATAATTCTGTTATGTTATAGTATTACTACTAAGTCGTAGAATATCTGTTATGTTATAGTGTATCTGCGGAATATAGTATGTGTGCCAAATCGTAGTATTTATACCAAATCACAGTATTTATGCTAAAACATAGTATTTCTGCCATATTGTGGTATTTGTGCAAGAACATTGAACTGTTATGTTATAGTATTACTACTAAGTCATAGTATTTCTGCCAAATCATAGTATTTGTGTGAATTTGTATACTGTAATATCACTGTAGTATGTAGTGGCTAAGTAGGGGGTGTTTACAGTGTAAATAGGTCATCTCTTATGTTGGAGTGCCCTCTTGTGGCGCCTTTTGGGTAGTGCCTTAGTAAACGTGAACCCTGTAAGAAGTGGTATCAGACTGATTTGTAGTGGAGGAATTTGTTGCCAGTTTTCTTAATCATAGAAACCACACCATATCACCTCTCCACATCCTCCTACTGTATGCCATGCCTCCCTCTACCATCCATCTGACCGCCAATAAACTCCACCTGTGGTAATCTAATCCCTGGATGTCAGCCTCTCCTTCTGACCGAGGATAGTTACTATTGCAGCACCACCCAGCATTAAACTGACGTACACCATTCTGTACAATAGTATTTGTTCTAAAAAGTAGTATTTCTGCCAAATCATAGTATTACTGCTATTTCATACTATTTAAGCAAAATTACAGTGTTTCTGCAAAAACATGTTTGAGGGGTGGAAATCTGTCCTCCTCTCATTTTTCAAACTCCGAAGATTAAGTCATTTCTTCTCTCGTCATGTCTCCGCGACGGAGATACAAAGAGCTATGTAAATCGCAGTCAAAGTACACCAAAGTCCGCTGATTCACCCAGTGCAAGAATTATGCTTCTATCCCACCTAGTTTTTGAGTACAAATTTATACACTATCACAGACCGGTAATTCATATTGATAATTTATTACAATTCTGCAAAGTTTTATGATTTTAGCAGCTTTTCTAATATGGACCTCAGATTCTTGTTAACAGTCTATGGCAGAAATACATACAAGTACACAGCCTGATGAAGCAGACAGAAGCAGTACCTCTGATTGGTTCAGCATTTTCACCTCTTATCAGCACAAATCTCAGCCTCTTCTGCTGTTTTCATTAGAATTGTAAGCTTTTCCACCTTTTTTCAGTTACGTGAGAACCAGTTTGGCTCAATGAGTAGCTGAAAAATATCAGCCTCTTCTGCTGTTTTAGCAAGATTTCAGAGTTCAGCTTTTTCACTTGTTTTAAGCACAAATTTCAGTTTCTTTACCTCATTTCACAACAAAGTTCTTCCTCTTCACCTCTTTTCTGCTAATTTGAGCTTCTGCTCCACAGTGCACATCTTCCCTCTCATCATATCTTTGCTTGTGACCAGAACTCATTTGGCTCAGAGGGTAGGGCATCTGCCGTGAGACCCGGTGGCAGAGGTTTGAATCCTACCTGTGACAGTTGCTACACATGTTCCCTGCTTGCATGCGCTCTGCTTTCTTGTGTGTCACTGCTCTCCAGTGTGTCATTACACATACAGCCATCTTCAGCAAGCACTTCTGCTTCTACACCTCTTTTCAGCTAATCTTTTTGCTTCTTTGCCTCTTTTCAGCAGAAATTCTTCTGATTCACCTCTTTTCTGCCAAATGTTTAGCTTTTTCACCTCTTATCAGCACAATTCTAAGCAGCTTCTGCTAATTTCACCACAATTGTCACTCTCTCCACCTCTTCTTTGTGTGAATGAGTTTGGTGCAGTGAGGTGAATCGCCGCCTTTAGACCAGGAGTGCCAGGTTCGAATCCTGCTCAGGGCAATGTTTTTTTTTTTTTTCAACTTTTTCAGCTATTTTCAGCAGACATCTTCAGCGTTAAGGCATCCACACAGCATTTTCGCAGGAAATGCAAATTTTTCTAGTTTTTCTAGTTATTCTAGTTGCCAATTTTTTTACGTTTTTTGGCACTTAACTACTTCCACAATTTTCAGCCGATTTTCTCCGTTCAAATTTTAAACTATTCTACTATTTCTGCTAATGCGGTCTATGACTTTTGCTATTTTTTGCTATTATACTTTTTAAAATATTCCACTTTTTTCCTTTAATTTGTCCCATTGAAATGAATGGGAAACTTCCAAAATTCTGCTAAATTTTGCTTGTTTTTGAAACTTAACTACTTCCTCATACTTTCACCTAGAACAACCATTCAAACTTTAAAATGTTCACAAATTATTGGGCTATTCAGATATGATTCAGCTTTTTCAAATCTTTTACTGTTTTACTTTTATGCCTCTTAAAGTTTTGAGTTGCACAATTGTGATTTTTCACAAAATACATGCGTTGTTATGGTTGCTATGCTCTTGGCTTCCAGTGTGTCACTGAAGGTTTTGCAATTTTCACTTCATGTCTGAACAACTTCTTGCTACTCGCTCAATTTTCACTCAACTTCCACAAATTATACATCAAAACGTAGGTATTTTTGCTGGCTTTCAGAAAATGTTGTGGGATTTATAGAATTTTGGCTAAATCTCCTCAGACCAACACAAGGTCAGAAAACTCTCCATATAAAGTCAATGGAGAGTTTGTTCAAAATCACGGCTGGATTTCTGTAATGAGAGGCATATTCGAATCGTCATATCTCCTTAACGAAGCGACTTTAAGACATGAGGCTTGTCCCGGTATATCTTCAGACACTCCTGACGCTCACAATTCAAGAATTTCTTTCTCACCTATTACCGTTCTGAAATGAGTTGGACTTGTTTGAGGGTAGGAAATTCGTCCTTCGCTCAGATTTCTTCAGATTTCAAACTGTGGAAATGAAGCACTTATTTCTCTCGCCATAACTTTTTGTTGGATTTCCACAGAGACCTGAAAATTTCCATGATTGTTCACCAAAGCCTGCTGTCTCTTACGGTGAAAGAATGATATCGATACTCCAAATAGATTTCGAGTTACAAAGCGTTGTTTGAGGGCAAGTCAAGGCAGTTTTTGCTTCGCTCTTCTCAGTTATGGTGCATTACAAGTCAAATATCTTTAATAATTCATATTTTAATGATAAATTGTCAACACTTGAAGATTCCCCCATCTCTTCTGAACAAAACGGTGTAAGAATGACGGCTCTAGCCCCTACGGTTAGGAAATTATGGTCATTTGTTTGAGGGGAGTCCTCACTATGAGAAATAGGCTGCAATAATCCTGTGCCTCTCTGTGCCTGCGTGTGTAAAAAGGTGCACCTGTTTTGGCGGGAAAACGTAAACAGCCACTCTGATTGGTGGATTTAAATTCGGCAGCTCTCTCCCTCTGTGTCCGTCTGTGTGTGTGTGTGTGTGTGTGTGTGTGTGTGTGTGTGTTTAGTGGGAGAGAGAGGACCCTGCCCTTATTTGGCAGCATGTCATTGTAGGATTTAAATTGAATATAGTTAGACTGGTTGACTGGATTAGAGCCTGTGTTTGTGTGTCCCTCTGTGCATTTGTGTTTCAATATGCCTCCATATTTGTAATTTTGTAAGTTATTACTATTCTGCTAAATCATAGTATTTCTGGTACTTTTTGGTACTTGTGCTAAATACAGTATTTCTGCTAAATCATACTATTTCTGCTTTTCATAAGATTTGTGCCTAATATAGTATTTCTGCTAAATTATAGTCAAGTCAAGGCAGTTTTTGCTTCGCTCTTCTCAGTTATGGTGCATTACAAGTCAAATATCTTTAATAATTCATATTTTAATGATAAATTGTCAACACTTGAAGATTCCCCCATCTCTTCTGAACAAAACGGTGTAAGAATGACGGCTCTAGCCCCTACGGTTAGGAAATTATGGTCATTTGTTTGAGGGGAGTCTTCATTATGAGAAATAGACTGCAATAATCCTGTGCCTCTCTGTGCTGCGTGTGTATACAGAAGCACCTGTTTTGGAGGGAAAAAGTGCACAGGCTCTCTGATTGGTGGATTCAAATTCAGCAGCTCCCAGGCTGACCTAGAAACTCACTTCTCTCTCCCTGTGTCTGTGTGTGTGTGTGTGTGTGTGTGTGTGTGTGTGTGTGTGAGAGAGAGAGAGAGAGAGAGAGAGAGAAAGGCTTTTAATGGGATGATCTCATTCTAAGATTCAGATTCAATATATTTAGACTGGTAGACTGACTTGGATCTTGTGTGTGTGTCTCTCTGTGCATGTGTGTTTCCTTATGTGTACATATTTGTGATTTTGTGGCTGTTATAGATTTTTTTTGCTGATTTTTTTCATTTAACAAGTATATTTGAGGGACCCTCAGCATGTTCAGCATTTTTTCAGCTGTCCATTTTACTTTTCCAATTTTTCTGTTTAACTTATTACTATTGTGCTAAATCATACTATTTCTGCTATTTTATAAGATTTGTGCAAAATATAGTATTTCTGCCAAATATAGTATTTCTGATTAATTATAGTTTTTATACTAAATCATAGTACAGTATTTCTGCTTTTTATAGGATTTGTGCTAAAACATAGTATTTCTACTAAATGTAGTATTTATGCTTAATCATACTATTTTTGCTTTTTATAGGATTTGTGCTTAATATAGTATTTCTGCTAAATTATAGTATTTCTGCTTTTTATAGGATTTGTGCTAAAACATAGTATTTCTACTAAATGTAGTATTTATGCTTAATCATAGTATTTCTATATATTTCTGCCAGGTCCCCAGGCAGCCAATCCTCTGTGAGGACTTAGACATTCAAATTTTCAAATCAGGGCCTGCACGGTTTCCCAGCCAATCATATATGTGTCCTGAGGCATTCAAATTTGCATATTGGAGCCTTCATGGCTTCTAAGCCAGCCAATCATATCTGAGGGCTGAGGAATTCAAATCCACAAATCAGGGCCTGCACAGCTTCCCAGCCAGCCAATCATGTATGTGGGCTCCAGGCATTCAAATTTGCATATTGGGGCCTTCATGGCTTCTAAGCCAGCCAATCATATCAGGGCTGAGGAATTCAAATCCACAAATCAGGGCCTGCACGGCTTCCCAGCCAGCCAATCATGTATGTGGGCTCCAGGTATTCAAATTTGCATATTGGGGAATTCGTGGCTTCTAAGTCAACAAGTCATCCATGTCATATATCTCTAAAAATTCATATTTTAATGATAAATTGTCAACACTTGAAGATTCCCCAATCACTTCTGAACAAAACGGTGTAAGAATGACCGCTCTAGCCCCTACAGTTAGGAAATTATGGTCATTTGTTTGAGGGGAGTCCTCACTATGAGAAATAGACTGCAATAATCCTGTGCCTCTCTCCTGCGTGTGTAAAAAGATGCACCTGTTTTGGCGGGAAAACGTAAACAGCCACTCTGATTGGTGGATTTAAATTCGGCAGCTCTCTCCCTCTGTGTGTGTGTGTGTGTGTGTGTGTGTGTGTGTGTGTGTGTGTGTGTGTGTTTGTGTGTGTGTGTGTGTGTGTGTGTGTGTTTAGTGGGAGAGAGAGGACCCTGCCCTTATTTGGCAGCATGTCATTGTAGGATTTAAACTGAATATAGTTAGACTGGTTGACTGGATTAGAGCCTGTGTTTGTGTGTCCCTCTGTGCATTTGTGTTTCAATATGCCTCCATATTTGTAATTTTGTAAGTTATTACTATTCTGCTAAATCATAGTATTTCTGGTACTTTTCGGTACTTGTGCTAAATACAGTATTTCTGCTAAATCATACTATTTCTGCTTTTCATAAGATTTGTGCCTAATATAGTATTTCTGCTAAATTATAGTATTTATTCTTTTTATAGGATTTCTGCCTAACATAGTATTTCTGCTAAATTATAGTATTTCTGCTTTTTATACTATTTGTGCCTAATATAGTATTTCTGCTTTTTGTAGGATTTGTGCCTAATATAGTATTTCTGCTTTTTATAGGATTTGTACCTAATATAGTATTTCTGCTTTTTATAGGATTTGTGCTTAATATAGTATTTCTGCTAAATTATAGTATTTCTGCTTTTTATAGGATTTGTGCTAAAACATAGTATTTCTACTAAATGTAGTATTTATGCTTAATCATAGTATTTCTATATATTTCTGCCAGGTCCCCAGGCAGCCAATCCTCTGTGAGGACTTAGACATTCAAATTTTCAAATCAGGGCCTGCACGGTTTCCCAGCCAATCATATATGTGTCCTGAGGCATTCAAATTTGCATATTGGGGCCTTCATGGCTTCTAAGCCAGCCAATCATATCTGAGGGCTGAGGAATTCAAATCCACAAATCAGGGCCTGCACAGCTTCCCAGCCAGCCAATCATGTATGTGGGCTCCAGGCATTCAAATTTGCATATTGGGGCCTTCATGGTTTCTAAGCCAGCCAATCATATCAGGGCTGAGGAATTCAAATCCACAAATCAGGTCCTGCTCGGCTTCCCAGCCAGCCAATCATGTATGTGGGCTCCAGGTATTCAAATTTGCATATTGGGGAATTTGTGGCTTCTAAATCAACAAGTCATCCATGTCATATATCTCTAAAAATTCATATTTTAATGATAAATTGTCAATACTTGAAGATTCCCCAATCACTTCTGAACAAAACGGTGTAAGAATGACCGCTCTAGCCCCTACAGTTAGGAAATTATGGTCATTTGTTTGAGGGGGGTCCTCACTATGAGAAATAGACTGCAATAATCCTGTGCCTCTCTCCTGCGTGTGTAAAAAGATGCACCTGTTTTGGCGGGAAAACGTAAACAGCCACTCTGATTGGTGGATTTAAATTCGGCAGCTCTCTCCCTCTGTGTGTGTGTGTGTGTGTGTGTGCGTGTGCGTGTGCGTGAGTGCGTCTATGTGGTATGGATTGACATTTGACCTGCGCTGTACCTGGGCTCCGGGGACATTTCGACTTTTTGCTGTGTATTCATGTGTCCCCCTAAAACATGACTTGTAAATGCATTTTTAAGTGTCTAAATAATAATTTTTTCTACTTCTTATGAGGTCATTATTTATCTTTTGACCTGTATTTGCTTAAACTGTAGTGTAAATTCATTTATTAAACTATAATTAAAAGATTTTCTGATTTTCTTAAAAGTCCACCTATACCCCTCACCTGATTTTTGTGTATTCCAGTGTATTGCACAGCGACGTTTCGAGTTAGAGTGGATGTGTGTAAGTACTGCAATTTAATACACATTTTCAATACACACGGCCGGAAGTCATTGTGATTGGTAGGCTATATATATGGGCGGTACCTACAGGAAACTTTCGCGCGCGTGCCCTTTAACAAGTGTATGTCGACGGCAATACGAAGACGGATTAAAAACACAAAGGTAAGCCTTTTTTAATGTAAAATGCACTATGACTTTAATACTATATGAAATTATAGGTGCACAGGCCTGTATTAAACTGTTTTAATTTATGCTTTATGGACTGTTAGTTAGTCTTTGAAGAAGTAAAACGGCCCCAGCGTTTGTCATTGAGTAAATAAAACAGGGCTGAGGACTAACCGCGTCAACGCGATAAAGCGGGCTAACCAGTGTTAGGATTTACTCGGTGTTAAAAGCATTATTGTGGCTTAAACGTGTTAATGCCGACATCGCGACTAATGCGACTAACAATTAAACCAGCGCAGTCTGAGTCAAAATCCCTGATGTCGCTGTTAGCTAATTTCGGGCAGTTTGTCCAATGTCTGTCCATTCTGCTGACAGCCCTAAAATAAAAGCAAGGGGTATAAGTGTTTTTAGTTGTGTATTTATTTATATGCCTGAAGAAAAAACCTCTTACAGTTTTGATGCCTAAGCTTTCTCAGTACTTGTATCACTCTCTGCAGTAGCCATTACAGAAATGTCACATGTCGCCATTTTGAGTACTAGGCCTTTAACATTTTAAAAGAAGGCATAAATTAGGACTATGAATAAGTCAGCTGTGTTTATGCTGTAAACTACACTACTGCTAGTTCTGCTACTACTAATGATGACGATAATCGTAATACTTTATATGCTTTGGTAATACAGCAAATCAAAACGTACAGGAGAACATGCGAAGGAGACTCATTCCTCCACGGGAGGATGCAGTCTGTCATGTTTCTGCTGGAAGGGACAAACTGGGACTTGATATCCACTACATAAATGCCTTCAAAGGTAAGTTGGTCTTTAGTTTGGATTAGATTTGGAGTTTGTCACTTTGTCTTTTGTCACTCACTTGGTATGCCTCTGCAATTCAGGTCGGGGCATTTTCACGACTGTTCCATTCCAAAAAGGAGACTTTCTTTTCAAATACAGAGGTAAACTCATAACAAAAGAAGAATGTGAGCGGAGACACAGAGTTTATCATGACAGCCTGAAGGTGTTCATGTTTGAATTCAAGTTTGATGGAAAACTCTGGTGGTGCGTATTATATCAGTGTAGTTTGATTAAGATTAAATTACACATTGCTTTTGATTTATGAAAAAAAAAGCTTCCTAACTAACTAGTTAAGCTAATACTTTTTTGCCTAACCTCACAGTGTGGATACATCTCAAGAAGATGGGTCATTAGGCAGACTTGTCAACGACAACCACATCAGTCCAAGTGCTAAGATGAAAATATTAAACATCAATGGAAAGCCCCATCTATGCTTATTTGCAAGCAGAGACATAAGTCCAGGCGAAGAAATAGACTATAATTATGGTGACTCGGATTGGCCTTGGAGATGCAAGGTATTTCTACAATTGTACTTTTTGGAACTGATAAATTGCATACCGTAAGCCATTTTTACATTTGTACCTACTCAAATTGGCTTAAAGTGACTTAGGGCATCTAGTTGTTCACTGAAATTGAGTATCACCTACTGTGCCTGGGGTCACTATAGCAATGCAGCCGAGCATCCAGTGATATAAATGCCACAGCAAGCATGGACGTCAAGGTGACAAAATGCCTGCTGCTCAGTCTATACTTTAGTGTTCAATTCAGGGATCACGCTGTTAATTTTGGTCGCTATTTCAAACATTTCAGAGTTTAAAAAATGATGGCTTGGATTTTCACGAAGGAGGCGCACTCACCATTGACCAGCCACCTGGTGGCATTCAGTCTATGTCAAATTTTCTGATCACTTTGGATCACTTGGAACCTTGGTGCAGTAGTTACTGAAAAACTACATGGTATTATAACCTACTGGAAAAACGGGGGTAGGTACTAATGGAAAACAGGCAATTGTGATGGCTGCCACATCAAAGCCCTCTAAAAGCAATAAAAAAATATCAGCAGGTATGCAGAAATAAAAAATGGCTTTCGGTTTCTAAATTTTAACAGTGATTGATGTTTAATGTGATTCTACACAGCAAAATCTCCAGTGTTAAATTAACACTAGAGAGTGTCTATATGGGTCCACACCTCTGAACAGGGCCAGGGGGATTTTCCAGATTGGCATTAGTGCAATTTACAGGGCATTTTTCACAACATTAGGATGTGTGCCACAGTGCAACACTGTTGAGTGTTAAATTAACACTTTTGACAGTGTTATATGTTTAAAAGTAACCTAGTCAGTTTTGAATTTTATTCCTTCCTAGTTAAATTTACCCTTTTTAATTTTTCATATTTATTTCCTATCTTATTCATAGCCTTTCCTTTTTTTGTTTTCTTTAGGTCACGAGCAGTTGTCCAAGCATTTCACTACATATCGTACTGTGTATGACTGTGTACGTGACAAATAAAATTTGAATTTGAATTTGAAGATTAACAATGGCTAACACTGAGAAGTGCTGATTTTCTAACACTGGAATTAACTCAAAATGTTAGAAATATTCCAGAGTTAGAAAATCAGCACTGCTCAGTGTTAGCCATTGTTAATCTTCAAAACTGACTAGGTTACTTTTAAACATATAACACTGTCAAAAGTGTTAATTTAACACTCAACAGTGTTGTGTGGACCCATATAGACACTCTCTAGTGTTAGTTTAACACTGGAGATTTTGCTGTGTAGCCTCTTTAGTTAGATTCATTTTAAATTTTGTCCCTCGAAGATAAATGGGCCCTAGTGACAGTTCGTTGCTGCTACAGGTGATTGTTTTACTCCTTTAGCAATGGCTTAAAAAATATTAAAGAAATCACACTGACTATTTGTCTCTTAATCATAGGGCCTTAAATTCTCTATACATGACAGTGAATATTTTAAAGACATTAGCTTGAAACTTATCTTTCTCATACAGTTTATTTAATGTTTCAAAAGCCTCTTTAAAAATGCACTGTATTTTCATTTTCTATCTGTTACACACGAAGACTGAGACCAGCCAGATTCAGAAGACTGTGAGCTGCCTAAAGCCGCAACCAAACAGCTTTCCAAACAATGATCTGGACCTGAAACATCCAGAGCCTGAAAGGGTAAATATAATCCAGTGTACCACTTAATGAACTAATAATTTAATCTATCATCATTCTTTATGGATGCTGTGTGTGTGAGTGTGTTTGGCAGTCACCTGGGTGTGATGTGATTTACATGGACCGTGGCTTGTAGGTCCCTTTCATTGTTTCAAAGTGCAAGTCTGGATAACATCTGAGTGTGTGTGTGTGTTAACCACCCAAATGTGACTTAGGAGGACCACCCTGTTATTGGGGGACTCCGTCAAAGTTTGCTTCATGGTGACATCACTCTGGTTTTAGGAGGGGTCTTCTCGTATTTTTTGACAGTTTGACCTACAGCATGCAGAACTGACTGCATGTGCCTTGTTTCTATGTTGAAATGGTTTGAAACTCAGGCTTGAACATTAAGATAGATAGTACTATACAACTTCTTAACTTGTTTTAGGCACTTTTTACTGCTATAGTGCATGGGTTCTCTCTGGCTGTGTACTCTGGCTTCTTCCCACAGTCCAAAGATGTAGCTTATGGGGTTAGGTTAACTGGTGATTCAAAACTGCCCTTTGATGTGAATACAAATGCTTGTCCTTCCATGTTAGACTGGTGATCTGTCCAGGTTGTACTGCCCTATGGTAGCTGGTATAGGCCCCAAACCTGCTACCCCACAATCCTGATAAGGATAAGTGGAAGAGGATGGATGATTGCAAAGGAATCAGTTGTTAATTATTGTAACCAGTATTTTTTCAGAAGAAAACATTTCTTGAGTGAACCCCCCCCCCCCCCCCCCCACACACACACACACACATGCAAAATAAAAACAGAAGCACAGGCCTGCCCAGTACAGTTGAGAGAAGAGCACTTGGTCTAATCTTTGTGCCATCTTTTCTTTGTTGCAGGATCTTGATGAAGAAATGCCTCAGCAAGGCTCAGAAGCCATGCATTCTTCTTCAGTGCAAGATTTTGAAGAGGTAACATTGACCTAGGACAGATTTTAATGAATGTTTCTCATGCACGATGTGTACCTTACGCTATTTGTTATTATCGCTATTTAATGTTTCAAAAGCCTCTTTAAAAATGCACTGTATTTTCATTTTCTATCTGTTACACACGAAGACTGAGACCAGCCAGATTCAGAAGACTGTGAGCTGCCTAAAGCCGCAACCAAACAGCTTTCCAAACAATGATCTGGACCTGAAACATCCAGAGCCTGAAAGGGTAAATATAATCCAGTGTACCACTTAATGAACTAATAATTTAATCTATCATCATTCTTTATGGATGCTGTGTGTGTGTGTGTGTTTGGCAGTCACCTGGGTGTGGTGTGATTTACATGGACGAAGTTTATTAGTTGATATCTGCAACTGAATTGAAAACACCTCACCTTTCCAACTGTCCAAAACAAATAAATGTTGCAATATTTTGCTAACAGTGTCACAATCATCGTCTGGTGTGCACAACAATATCATCTTTGGACAAGTGCATTCAGTGTGTGGGACTGGTTTCCTCCCTTAAGTGGCTTGGCTATAAGTGCAAAGGTGAGACATTTAGTGAATAGGTACATTATATAGTAAAAAGCATTAATGGAGTTCAACAAGTTAAGACTAGCTAAAATGAACACTGCTCCCTTTTTAATTAATGGGTGGTCACGTCTAATTAAAGAAATGTAGTATTACCTCATTGGTGCAGGACCTTGTAAAAATGGTATACTTGGGATTGTCCTCAATTCCCCATTCCATAACATAAACTGCTCAAAATAATAAAGGGAACACTTAAACAATGCGATGTTACTCCAAGTCAGTCACACTTCTGTTATATCAAACTGTTCACTTAGGAAGTAACACTGACAACCAGTTTCACATGCTGTTTTGCAAATAGAGTAGACAACAAGTGGAAATTATAGTCAATTCACCATAATAAAGGACTGGTTCTGCAGGTGGTGACCACAGACCACTTCTCAGCACCTATGCTTTCTGGCTGATGTTATGGTTACTTTTGAATGCTGGCGGTGATTTCATTTTAGTGGTAGCATGAGACAGTCTACAACCCACACAAGTGGCTCAGGTAGTGCAGCTCATCTAGCGTAGCACATCAATGTGAGCTGTGGCAAGAAGGTTTGCTGTGTCTGTTAGTGTAGTGTCCAGAGCATGGAGGTGCTACCTGGATGTGGAGTAGGCCATAGGAGGGCAACAACCCAGCAGCAGGCCTTAAATAGTAAAAGTATGTACTATAATTTCCAGTATTTGCTCTGTTTTTTGTCATATCTCGTTGTTAATGTGAGGTTTTTGGGGGGGGTTGTATGTATTTGGTTTTTTTGGTTTTTTTCCCCCACAATTTCTCAGATGAAATTGCATTAAGTGATGCTGAAACAAAGGACAGTGAGAGTGAATCGGATGATGATGACACAGCACTCACAATGTCGGCGTGTGGCACCAGTGAGCCTGTACATGCAGTAGCTGATTCCACAAACACAGCGCAGCCCCAAGACACTGTAGATTGTGGTAAGTTACCACTAGCTTGGTTTCTGTGGATAAAATGTTTGTTACAAATATTAAAACTTAATCAAATTGTGTAATCAGCAGATGAAGGACTACTCACAATGCCTGCAGCAAGTGAGACTGCTGCTCCCTCTGAAGGTAAGGGGTGCAAGTTGGTTCTCTAAGCTTATTATTGTTTCATCACTTTGCAACATATGGCAAACTGCAGAGTGGTGGCAAAAAGTCACTTGGATGAGTGACAAAATGTTTCTCCCACTGAAAACGCTACGTCCAGATTAACAGAATCAACGTTTTGGGATTTACTTACCTGGATGATTGAGCATGCATCAAGAGACTTTTATTCAACTTTTTATTCAGTCTTTTATTCACAGCGGAACACTAAATGTCTCATTTTAGAAATTTGATAAATTTTCAAACAGAATTTTAGCTCGTTTTGATATTGATGGTAGCAACACATTTCAGAAGTTAGTACAGGGTAGCATCCATTCTTTTAACAAGCAAATGTTTTTTGGTTTTTTTTGTTTGGTTTTTTGTTTGTTTTAACTACTACTACTTTATATATCTTCCAGAGAAAAATGCTGCTCAATCCCACAATTCCCGAAGAGCTCCCAAAAACATGTGGTCCAAGGCTGAGGTTGCTGCAGTGATGAGGCATTTGAAAGACCACATAAACGAAGGGAAACTAGCCACCAAAAATGAATGCAGTCATTGCAAATTGGTAGAAGATCCGGTGTTGGCAGGAAGAACGGTTCAAAACATAAGAGATTTTGTAAGAAACAGAGGATTGACTGCAAAAAGGCAGAAAAAAATGAACTAAAATAACTGTTTAGAGAGCTGTGGTTTTACATCTTGGTCAGATTGCCAATTGTTGTTAACACTGATGTTCTGTTTAAAGAAAAAAAAGTTCTTGTTAAATACAGAAGTAGTTTGTGTCACGGCGAGTGAGAGGAGCCGTGTGGAGGAAATGAAGGGGGATCCAAACGCAGGCAGTAGTGGAGAGGTGAAGGTGGTTTATTGAACACAAAATGAGGACAAACAGCAAATGGAGCTCGAACTAAACTATACAGGGAAACAGCTAAACTATAGCGCAGAAACCAGAACATGAACATGAAGCAGGGCGAGCAGAAGCAGACGATGGTTAACAGCAGGGTGAACACACGAGCGAGACACGGTGGTTACACAGACGGACCAGCAACTACAATGACGGAGGACACGACTTAAATACACACAGAGAAACACGGGAATTACACACAGGTGGTGGACACAGCTGGGAATAATCCGTAAGACGAGACAGAGGTAAAACTGAACACTCACATAAGACGCAGACCTTCACAATAAAACATCACACGCAGGCTCGACATAGAGAGACAGACAGGAAATGACATATGAAACTAAGCCCACATCTTAAACCCAGACAAACAGAAACATGGAACTCTCATAATAGACATCATATTCATCACCATAACACGACAAGAGAACAAGAACACAATCCCTGATGCAAACTTAAATCAAAACACAATAAACTCAAAATACTGGGTCCAACGGACCCAGAACCGTGACAGTTTGTATTTCATAATTTTTACATTTAATTTATTTAGGGTTTTTTTTGACGGGTTATATTTAAAATAAAAAATTATAAATGCATATTTTCTCCCCTTAATATTTACCTTTAAACTATTAAAATTCATTTTAAATGTTTTTAATTTTTCTGTTTTCTATACAGTGGCGTGTCTAGAAAATTTTTGTTGGGGGGGCCAGGTAGGGGCACAGATTTGGAGAAGGGTGGCAGATTTAATTGGCAGATAATGTTTTAAAAAAAAATTCTACCAACCCTTAACCATAATTCAATAATCCTATAAACCTAATAACCAAATGCATTTTTAACTCTTATTAGAATGAGATTTTAACCACTACGGTGCAAAGTTTTTAGATACTGCGTTGATAAAGTACAAGAGATACAATCAGTGCTTTGTCAGTGCTTACTCAGCATTCAAGGACATCAATATTTGCATAGTATTTTTACTGACATATAGTGCACATATGTTTTGGGCAAAAACATTTTTGAAAATTAAAATACGAACATTTGTAACAAACAATTGACAAATTAGCCAATGCCAATGCAAAACTTTATCTGCCTGTTAAAAAAAGAAGATAATCTTCTCACAAACTGGTGTTTGATTTTGAAACAGGAAAAAAGTGGGGAAACAAATGAAAAGACTAACATTTGAATAAAACCTGAAAGCAAGTAAATACTTTCTATGCTGCCTTATGGTAAACTTTGGTAATATTGATAAAGAACAACACTGGCTGATGATAAAATACAGTCAGCTGGCATGGTGACACTGCCAGTATTAACCTGCAGGGCTGGACTGGGACAAAAAAATTGGGCATTTTTACTACAGACCGACCCACCAGGTATTAAAGCCATAAAGCCTTTGAATGAAAACAAATGCTGTTGTGACAGTGATGTACAGTCTTGTTGGTATATGTATGATTTCTATACATTTTACGTCAGATAAAAACTTTGGTTGTAAGATTTAGATAATTATTTAATAAAAACTAGGTATTTTAAATGAGAATAAGAAAGAAAAGTATTTTTTTGTGCCCACCTTTCCCTGTTAATGCCCTACCTGGCCCCCTGGCAAAACTTTGCTAGACCCGCCCCTGCACAGTTACCAGCTGTCAGCTACATAAAAAAGGATCCTGGTGTTATTTATCTCTCAGAAACAGTTGATAACTTCAACTCATTCATGTCACCTAAAAGGTAAACCTGTTTCTCCATCACCTGTTCAGCTCTGATGATTCAGTAAGGACATCTCCTGGTTTCATCTTCATGTTTCCCTCTCACCACATATCTAAACAGACATCATGACCAGCAGCTTTACAGCTGTGGCTCCAGCAAACATCAGCTGATACTAGAAATTAATATTAAATACATTCTAACAACAGCTGATCAAGCTTAAACGTGCTGCTGTTGTTTAGCGCAATATCCGCTGGTTTCCTCTTTCTGGCGCTAAGTGGGCGATAAACAAACAAGAGAGAAAAGCCGATCAGCTGATCATTGATCAGTTTCATGATTGAAGTAGCAACAGGAGAGGGAGGGGGAGAGAATGAGAGAAGAAGAGGCAGCTGTGCAGCATAAAGACAGAATAAATCCAGCTTTGTGTCTTTTTTCCATTCTAGCTAAAGTTCGGGACAAACTGCGTCTCTTCTCAGCTCAATACGAAACGCGTAATATTTTCTCTGAATGAGGGACCATTCCATTTTTTTAAGGAGCCGTTGGCAACTCTACTAACTAACCTTATGAATAAAATAAAGTTCACTATCAGTAACATCATAGCACCCACCCAGCTGTATAAAAACTCCGTCAAACTGGCTAGAACGCAGTATGAGTTATTGCAACTGACAGTAAAAAGTCAGCAACATGAAAATAAACTCCACCTAAACTTGGTTTATATCTGACCCAGAGAGACTGCAGGTCATAACTTCTTACCTGAAGTTCAGTTCACCTGACACTCGGACTGGCGGCTGCTTCGGGGCTCTCCTCCTGCCTCCCCTTCCCTCATCCACCTGTTGCCTCTGTGGAAGCCCCGTCATAGCCACCACCAAACAACGGAGTTATTTCTACACATCGACCTGCATCTGGCCAATCCACCACCTCTCATTGTTCATGCCATTACAAAAAAAATAAAAAATAAGTCACTGGGGATATGCCCGGTATGCCCGATGGCCAGTCCAGCTATGTTAACCTGCAACCAAATCTGCAGCTCCATACAGCAATGTTACGACTTAGATTATATCTTATAACTCATAACTCTTATGTTAGCTGCCCTCAGTAGCATACTGTCTGAAATATTCCACAGCTGCAATAATTCTTTAAGTGTTATTTTTTTCCTTGGTATTCTAATTTCACCGAAGTTTACTAAACTCAACAAACTTGATATTACTTACCGGGACATTTATTCTGTCCTCATTTTCTTTCACCGAAAAATTGTTTCCTGCAATGCCGTCTTTCGCGCTTGGCTCTCCTACCTTTGCTAACGTGATGCGCATAGCGCAGAAGCGATGCTGCATTCACTTACACTCGGATATCTGAGCGTCACCGTGAAAACATAATCGGACATTTGATATTTGATTGAATTTTATTGTTTTGCCTTTGGGGTGGCACCTGGGGTGGCCAGTCTGGTTTGGGGGGTGGCCTGTGCCCCCCCAGGCCACCCCGCTGGACACGCCATTGTTTCTATATTTTTATATTTCTGTGGGAAGCGTGGGCATTTTTGTCCATAGATTTCTTTTTTTATTTATGGTTAAAATTAATGTTCAGATCCAAGAACACTAATAAAATGATGTTCCAGTAATCCTGTGTCCTGTCAGATGTGTATTCATGGTAATGATGAGCTATTTACATATTACATCATTGTCCCTTTAAAGACCCAATATTGTTTTTTTTGGACCTCATAAAACACATTGTTGTCAAGTGGACAATGTCTCCAGAAAACACAATAGAGTCTGGTTGGTGTGTATCAGTGTATCTAGACTTCTATAGGGAGTGTATGAGGTCTGAAGTGACCCAAATTTTTTTCAGATTTTTTCGAACACTTTAACCTCGCTCCCTTGGCTCTAAGTCCTTTCAAAAGGGTAGTCCACTTAAACCACCACCGGGCGGATTGACGTAGTATAGTCCCGCCATACCACATAGACCCGTATGTGTGTGTGTGTGTGTGTGTGTGTGTGTTTAGTGGGAGAGAGAGGACCCTGCCCTTATTTGGCAGCATGTCATTGTAGGATTTAAATTGAATATAGTTAGACTGGTTGACTGGATTAGAGCCTGTGTTTGTGTGTCCCTCTGTGCATTTGTGTTTCAATATGCCTCCATATTTGTAATTTTGTAAGTTATTACTATTCTGCTAAATCATAGTATTTCTGGTACTTTTCGGTACTTGTGCTAAATACAGTATTTCTGCTAAATCATACTATTTCTGCTTTTCATAAGATTTGTGCCTAATATAGTATTTCTGCTTTTTATAGGATTTGTACCTAATATAGTATTTCTGCTTTTTATAGGATTTGTGCTTAATATAGTATTTCTGCTTTTTATAGGATTTGTGCTTAATATAGTATTTCTGCTAAATTATAGTATTTCTGCTTTTTATAGGATTTGTGCTAAAACATAGTATTTCTGCTAAATTATAGTATTTCTGCCAAATTATAATATTTGTGCTAAAACATAGTCTCAATTTAAAATTACAATATTCATAGTTCATCACAGTGTCTCTGGTAAATCACAGTATTTCTGCTCTGTTGTACTATTTTTCTAAATCATAGTGTTTCTGTAATGTTTAAGTATTTTTGGCTAAATATATTCTTTCTGTTATCTTATACTATTTTCTCCTAAATTCTTGTATTTTTGAGAAGTTCTGGTAAGTTACAATATTTCTGCAAAATTCTGCTATGCTATTGTATTTCTGCCAAGTATTATGTTTCCTCTAAGATATTGCAGTTCTGCTAAGTTATTCCATTTTAGCAAAGTTCTTTTGCTTCTGCAAAGTTTTTACAATTTCTGCAACTTTTCAGCTTTTTCAGCTACTTTTTGCATACAGCTTCAGCTTTAAGCATCCACACTGCATTTTCGCAGGAAATGCAAATTTTTCTAGTGAAGTATTGAGTTCCTCTTGGGATCTTTTTGGCACTTAACTACTTCCACAATTTTCAGCCGATTTTCACCGTTAAAATTTTAAACTATTCTGCTATTTCTGCTTATTCCTGCTATGTCATCAATGATGGAAGGCAGCAAACGCAAAAGTGTCCAGTTTTCATGTCCATTGCCACTCACTCTTCCTGTTCCAAAACTGGCTTTTGTAATTTGTTGTGGCTTGTTGAGCTTGTCAGAGAATTTATATGGAAATGATTTTATACGTTTGTTTAGTCCTTCAAATGTAATAAAATCCTTTCTGATTAAATCTTGAAGACACAAACACAATTCCACAGGGACGACACCTTCACAGAAATCATGTAATATATCTGGAGGAAATCCAGTGACTGGATGAAAATAGGACAACGCACTTAAGGCACAGGAACCTTTGACACCACACACACTTTGTCTTTGACCATCCTCAAGCTCTTCTAGAAAAATGTTATGCTGTTCCACAGTTCTTAATGGAAATTCTGTAGGATCAAGAGCTGCAATCTGATGTTTATCAATACTACAAAATCAACAAAATTTGTCAACATTAAAGGACTCCAAAAAGCCTGCAAGGCTGTGAGCCCCAAGGTTATCTGCACAGACACAAAATACAGTTCCCTTTAAAAAACTATTTAAAAATTCAACATACACCCATGTGCTTTCAAGACATTTTAAATCCTCAATGAGTGGATAAAGAAAAGCATCATACCCAAACTGTTTAATGTCTACACTTTTACCAAGAAGAGCAAGCTGTATTGAGGGCAATGTAGAACGAAACCTTGCAGATAAGTTGAGTACAACCCAATAGACGGCAGTTATTTTATGAATTTTTCAAGGTGTTCCTAAAGGGTTGCATATTTCAAAGTCATCAATATACAAAGCTAAACTAATGCAAGTATCTTGCAGTCCTAAAAGCTTCTTGTTTTTGAAATACTGCCCATCTCTAAATGATCTGTAACCTTCACTAATTTCTTTATCAAATGCTAACTTTTCAAAGAAACTTTTCGCTTTCAATAAGTTCTCCAATACCTGGTTTACTGAGACATAAACAAATGTATTTCTAGTTCTCGCTTTGTAGATGTACTCTGTAGGCTCAATTACATGAAAATTATTCTTGAAATAAATATTTCTCTTGTAATCAGTAGATAATGCACCTTTTGGTTCTGTTGAGATAATTAATGGGTTGGTTTTGAAAAGTGCATCATTTATATTTTAATTACATCATCATCTGCCTCAATGTTCTGTTCAGCAAGCACCTCTTTGATTCTTTGAAATGAATGAACCTGAGAAAATTTTAAAATGTCACTAATTTCCTCAATAATTCTCTGCAAAGCACTTTTAGAAACATGTCACAATGTTTGCATGCATAGAAAAAGTCTAGCTATTTTATGTTCAAGACATTGGTAATCTACAAACTCATTGTCCTCTTTATCACTTGATGGTACACCTGAACCACTTGGTAATGTCTCTTGCTCCTGAGAGGTATTTAAGGATTTATCAGGGGAGCTACTTTCACTAGGACATGCATTTGCATGAGAAATCAGTCTAATGCAGTTCTTTATATCTTTTGAGTTTTTGTGCTTTCTGCTTGTGTGTGATGTAAAGGATAATAAATTGTTGGTAGCATAGTCACATTTTTGGAAAGGACAGGATACAGTCTGATTTTTTTAAGTGCCTTAAAATATGTGAAATAAATGTATGCTATGAGCAGTTTTCCTTAAATTCACAAAAATCACAAAAAAATGTTGAGATCTCCTGCCTTTTTTTAGCCCTGTTGTGTGATCTGCTGAGGTAAGACTTCAATGCCCCTCATGTCCTAAACGAACAGACACAGTCACTGTAAACACAGGGCAAATGAAAAGCCTCTTCACATCGTAGCTGGTGATGCCTTAAGAGTACTTCTTGGCTTGAACAGACTAAAGAGCAGAACTGGCACTACATACAAAAACTATAATGAGAAGAGAGGAGAGGACAGTGTCAACAATTCAAAAGAAACCTGAATTAATCTCAAATTACCAAAGTTACATTACCTGATTATGTGTTTGGGGGCGGGGGGAGGCGCTCCTGTTCTGATTCCTCTCCTTACCAACTCTCCATCAATCCCTCACAAATCAGGACAAGCAAGCAGTGGTCTGGAGTTGGCTTTTAATTCTCTAAATAAATAAAAATAGCAATTAGTTTTAAAATAAAATACCAGCTTCCTGACATTACTTAAGAATGTTTTTCTCCTGTCCTAATTGTTTTGGCTCACTAAAGTGAGCTGATTCTGCCTTGTAAAATGCCATGTAAAACAGTGTAAAACAAATAATTTACAAAACATACAGTACATCAAATGTTTAATTTATTAAATGTTTAATTTATTTAATTTATTATTAACAAATTGTATTCTACATGGAATGCACCAACAGTGTACTGGGGATAGTACATATAACAGTGTACTTATGTAATGGATAATTTTGTGTGATTGGTTTTACAACTTAGAATGACAAACATTGGATTGAGAGTATGATAAAACTCCTGAAGCATTTGTTTAAATTATAAGTGCATTTATTAAATAAAAATGCTCAATAAATAAACCAAAACAATGTTGTTTTTGTGCATAACAAAAAGCTCACAATGGTGCAGTGAAAATTTAAAATAAAAGATGCTGAGCATAATAACAAAGACAGATTTCGCAGCTGTTCTGTTTCCAAGTTCTGCTGTGCAACTGACCGCCTGGAGTTTGAAATCCTCTTTGTAACCGTGTCTCTTACAGGTGCCATTTATGGTCCTTACACACATAATACGGTAATATTACGTTGAAGCAGAGTACGTAGCTGTTGGCTTTAAAATCAGGTGATAATGTCTATTGTAGAGATACAGTATTAAAGTGTTTGGGTTTGGCTCATCATGTGTGAAAAAACATTGCAGACGTTTACGCCCTTCTGCGTGATAATAGATCACGATCTTTATGTTTAAGTGTTTCTCAAATCTGCTAACATCAGAGAATGCTACTTGCTGTGTGTCACATAGGCCTACTTCAGCATGCATCTGTTTATCCATAGCAAGCTTTTCATTCTTAGGGGATGATGAGTTTAATGAATGCGCTATGCAAAGGGGGAAGCACAAATTGTTGTGGGTGTTGTTTTGGTGTGAATCTATGCCTGAATCTTGGTTAATTGTAATACACTCTGGTGAGGTGGGTAAGAGAATTAGATCAAAGTCTGATACATTGTACTCAAAAACATCACTAATATCACAAGGCAAACACTCACGCTGTGGTGCGAACGGGAAAGTGTTGAAAAATGGGTCTGACTCTCCGCTGTTGCACAAAGCTGTAGGTTGTCAGCGTAAATAATCCAGAAATGCCGCTGCCTCATCGCCATCCTTATCGTGAGATTGGGTACTGTGCTGACTGTACAGATAAACGTGTGTTAAAACATTATATATATGTGGATATGCTCAGATACTGCCAAGCATTCTTCAGCACTATTTGAACAACTTGTGTCCAGTCCCTCTGAGTCATCCTCCATAGATGGATTACTCTCTCATCTGGGCTCTGTTTGTAAATCTGCCCTTGATGTTGTTGCACCTCTAAGACTCAGGCAGTGTAAACCCAAGGCCAGTCCTTGGCTAACCGATTTTACTTGAGCCACTAGAAGAGAATGTAGGAGATGTGAAATATGATGGAAGAGGGACAGGCTGTAAGTCTCTCTGGAAGCTCTTAAGACAAGCTGGAAAGCTTATCAGAAGTTTGAGACCCTCCACTTTCTCTTCTGTTGACCCGGCTGTGCATGTTCCCTGTTCAAGTAGGCTTATTGCTTTTCAACCAATTGCTCTACCTGAACTAGAGAAGCTTGTGTTAAATGCTAAACAGTGTGGTTCTCCGAATGATGTCGTTCATCCCCATTTTCTCTTGTCAGGTCAAGTAACAAGCCAGGTTAAGCATGCAGTTATTTATCCCTTACTTAAGAATCCAGGCTCAGATATTTCAGTTATGTCAAACTGTAGACCCATCGCTAATCTTCCTTTTCTTTTCTGAGTAAGATCCTGGAAAAGATAGTCCATCAGCTGATGGACTATCTAAATCACTCTCAAATGTTTGAAATTTTTCAATCCGGCTTTAAGCCGTTTCACAGCACAGAGACAGCTCTCATAAAGAATATGAACGACATTCTGGTAGCGACGGACTGTGGTGAACATGTAGTGCTGATATCACTGGATTTGACTGCTACATTCAACACAGTGGATCACGACCTTCTGTCTCGATTACAGCATTGTGTGGGCATTTGTGGCTTGGCTCTCCTGTGGATAAAATAATAACTCGTTTGCTCCGATCAGCTGAGCAGCTGTTGCTCTTAGTCCCCAAATCACAGCTGAAACTGAGAGGAGACCAAGCGTTCTCTATCGTGGCTCCAAAGCTTTGGAATAATCTTCCTCTTCACATTATGCAATCGACATCGGTGTTGTTTTTTAAATCCAGATTAAAAACGTCTTTTTATTCGCTGGGCTTTGACTCAGTTGTTAACTGACTTGTATTTGCTTATATTTTATTGTTTTTACTATAGTTATTATTTTATCATAGTTATTATTCTTATTGTATCTCTTATATTTCTGTTTTTCAGCACTTTGGTCAGCCTTGTGGGTTTTTAAAATGTTATATAAATAAACTATGATGATGATTATGATATATGCACTGAGCCAGAATGTACACATATTCTGTATATTCTATATATTATGTATATTCTATACATATAATATAAATATATCTCTTTTTTATTTATGACTATACTCACCGTACAGTGAGCATCACGCCCGGCGGTCCCAGATTTCCACACGTCTCGGGTTCTGTCTCAGACCTGTAATATTACAAAAAAAAAACTAACAAAACAACAAAAACTGTGGACAATAGAACATTTCTAAATATTCAAACCTTTTTAAATTCCGACACATGTATACGGGTGACTGTATACATATGGAACGCCAGGACTGCCATAATGAATTAATTAAATACACCATTAAATAATTAATTAAATGTGTCAATAATTAATTAAATGTGTCAATAATTAATTAAATGTGTCAATAATTAATTAAAATGTGAAATACATAAATAATTAATTAAATGTGTCAATAATTAATTAATTAAATGTGTCAATAATTAATTAAAATGTGAAATACATAAATAATTAATTAAATGTGTCAATAATTAATTAATTACATGTGTCATAACTATTTAATTAATTAATAAATTCCAATTTTAATATATTATTGACACATTTAATTAATTATTTAATGGTGTATTTAATTAATTCATTATGGCAGTCCTGGCGTTCCATATATACACACCTGGCACGAGGTTTGGTCTTGTGATCACAGTCTGAATTTCTTTCTGCTCAGTTTGTTAATCCTGGGCAGATTAACGCTAGTCGAGGGGGGGGGGGGGGGGTAGTTAATACATTGTTTAAAAAACAAAAAAGCAAACTTGTATTTAAACACCCGTAATTCTGTGCACACCTAGTGCTTGATGGTGGCCTCGTTTCCAAAGAAATGTGTGTGCGCCATTCTCACATACTCCTAAAAATCAGGCTTTTGTTTTAGAAAAGGAAACCGATTTAATATCCTATAAAGATACACATTTACAAATACTGTAATATTAACGCTAACCTTCCCCAAAGAGATCCTGGAACGACGCAAGGTCCTGTTCCCAGTTTGACGTAGCTTCATCCAGAGAGGCTCCCGCGCTGTCATCGCTGTGGACCGGCTCTACGTGGACGGACAGCTCTACCGCGACCCCGGCACCCATCCGTGGTTATATTGACTGCACTCCAGATAAGAACCCGCTACACTCTTTTCTTATTCATTCACACTCTCTACTTTAACATGTGTTTAACCTAGTAATATCAGTATGATGTCATAGCAGGTATAACACCATCACCCACCGTCCTTGCTTTAATTGTAATGTTTACGTTTCTTTTCTTTTTTTTGTTGTCACTCACCGTTCTTGTGGTTTTTTTTCTTTCCCTTTTCTTTCATTGCTGTGATTACCTACTTCTCCACTCACCTACAAACAGCACCCTCTATTTCTGCATATTCACACACCACGATCACGCAAACACGTGCTCAACGGCAGCACATGTACAACAGCCTCACAGCACACACAGACTTATAGGACACACACGCAAGCCACGCTTGTTCATATTAGTGAATATACACACATATAGTCAGACTTATGGAGCCTCTCACCACACTTTTTTGTTGTCTTTCTATTTACAAACAAGTGATGTTTCCATATTCTCTTCACCCGTCTAAATGAAACACCCAACGTACATCATTAGACATTGTCAGAATAAAATTGTATATAGTGTGATCAGCTTCATGAAATGTGTTCTTTTATTGATCACTAGGCAATGGCTACGTGACTTTTGACATGAACTCTTGTGTGATAAACAACTAATAGCTTCCTCTTTCTGTAAGAACATGCAGACTTAGAAAAGGGGAACCTCAGCTCTGAGTTCTTAGAATAACTTTGTTACCTTTGTACATACACACACACACAGACACAAGCTTGTATAAATAAAGAACACAGACAGTGATACAGCGCGAGTCTGGAATATGAGTGCTCTATGACCGTCCTCGCGAGTAAAGACAACTGTAGTGTTTGTGTTTTCTAACTCAGGTGTCTCAGCTGAAGAATTTTGGGGTGATTCTTAGAAATCCCCTGTCATTTAAATTGGTCCTTCGAGCTTAGCGATGGAAACAACAGACACGTTTCTGTGACTCCAAATCCAAGGTCTGACTGCTGTATCCTGACGTCGTGGGAAGCCAGCACCGAAGTCTGTCGACAGCCCTCTCCAGGTAGAGGTGAAAGACCTGGGACATTAATTCGGGTCCAGGCCGGTGAACTATTTCTGGTCCACGACACTGGGATTCAGCCAGACGACCTGAACAACCAGCAAAAAGTTTTGCGCAGTAGGTCTAACCCGCCGCAAGGGTCTAAGTAGGTCTAACCCGCCGCAAGGGTCCAAACAGGTCTAACCCGCCGCAAGGGTCTAAAGGCAAGGCAAGGCAAGGCAAGGCAAGTTTATTTGTATAGCACAATTCAACAACAAGGTGATTCAAAGTGCTTTACAGAGACATTAGAAACAAGAACAAATAAAAAGTTTATTTGCTTGTTTTAATCAAACTAACTAATTAACAAACAAACAAACAAACAACAGTATATAAAATCAAAACAGATAAAATCAGAACAGTAGATAAAATCAGTAGTTAAATGTAAGTTTTGAAATTTAAGCTTAAAGTGTGGATTTGGTGCTTTATTCAAATGCAGCTGAGAACAGGTGAGTCTTCAACCTGGATTTAAATAAACTGAGTGTTTCAGCTGATCTGAGGCTTTCTGGGAGTTTGTTCCAGATATAAGGAGCATAAAAGCTGAATGCAGCTTCTCCGTGTCTGGTTCTGACTCTGGGAACTGATAAAAGACCGGATCCAGATGACCTGAGGGATCTGGATGGTTCATACTGGGTCAGGAGGTCATTGATGTATTTTGGTCCTAAACCATTCAGAGCTTTATAGGCCAGCATCAGAACTTTAAAGTCTATCCTCTGACGGACAGGCAGCCAGTGTAAGGACCTCAGAGCTGGACTGATGTGGTCCACTTTTTTGGTCTTAGTGAGGACTCGAGCAGCAGAGTTCTGAATGAGCTGTAGTTGTCTGACAGATTTTTTAGGTAGACCTGTAAAGATGCTGTTACAGTAATCAAGCCTACTAAAGATGAATGCATGGACTAGTTTTTCCAGGTCCTGTTGAGACATCAGATCTTTTATCCTTGATATATTCTTGAGGTGATAGTAAGCTGACTTTGTTATTGTCTTAATGTGTTTTTCTAAGTTTAGGTCTGCATCCATCACTACACCCAAATTTCTCGCCTGGTTTGTGGTTTTTAGATGTATAGATTGAAGTTCTCTGGTGACCTGTAATCGTTTTTCTTTGGCGCCAAAGACTATTACCTCAGTTTTGTTTTTGTTTAGCTGGAGAAAATTGTGGCACAACCAGTCATTAATTTCCTCAATGCATTTACCAAGAGCCTGTACAGGGCCTTGGTCTCCTGGTGACATTGTGATATATATTTGTGTGTCATCTGCATAGCTGTGATAGTTTATTTTGTTGTTGTTTATAATCTGTGCCAGTGGGAGCATGTAGATGTTAAACAGAAGGGGTCCCAAGATGGAACCTTGGGGAACTCCACATGTGATACTTGTCTGCTCAGATGTGAAGTTACCTATTGATACAAAGTATTTCCTGTTTTCTAAGTATGTTTTGAACCAGTTTAGTACAGTTCCTGAAAGACCTGTCCAGTTCTCCAGTCGTTTGAGTAATATGTTGTGGTCAACTGTATCAAATGCTGCACTGAGATCCAGTAAAACTAGGACTGACATTTTTCCACTGTCTGTATTCAGACATATGTCATTAAACACTTTGGTCAGAGCGGTTTCAGTGCTGTGGTTCTGTCTAAAACCTGACTGGAAGGCATCGTAGCAGTTATTCTGTTTTAAGAAGTAACTGAGCTGTTGAGGCAAGGCAAGGCAAGGCAAGTTTATTTGTATAGCACAATTCAACAACAAGGTGATTCAAAGTGCTTTACAGAGACATTAGAAACAAGAACAAATAAAAAGCATGATTTAAAATTGATTAAAACAAGCAAATAAACTAACTAACTAATTAACAAACAAACAAACAAACAAAACAGTATATAAAATCAAAACAGATAAAATCAGAACAGTAGATAAAATCAGTAGTTAAATGTAAGTTTTGAAATTTAAGCTTAAAAGTGTGGATTTGGTGCTTTATTCAAATGCAGCTGAGAACAGGTGAGTCTTCAACCTGGATTTAAATAAACTGAGTGTTTCAGCTGATCTGAGGCTTTCTGGGAGTTTGTTCCAGATATAAGGAGCATAAAAGCTGAATGCAGCTTCTCCGTGTCTGGTTCTGACTCTGGGAACTGATAAAAGACCGGATCCAGATGACCTGAGGGATCTGGAAGGTTCATACTGGGTCAGGAGGTCATTGATGTATTTTGGTCCTAAACCATTCAGAGCTTTATAGACCAGCATCAGAACTTTAAAGTCTATCCTCTGACGGACAGGCAGCCAGTGTAAAGACCTCAGAGCTGGACTGATGTGGTCCACTTTTTTGGTCTTAGTGAGGACTCGAGCAGCAGAGTTCTGAATGAGCTGTAGTTGTCTGACAGATTTTTTAGGTAGACCTGTAAAGATGCTGTTACAGTAATCAAGCCTACTAAAAATGAATGCATGGACTAGTTTTTCCAGGTCCTGTTGAGACATCAGATCTTTTATCCTTGAAATATTCTTGAGGTGATAGTAAGCTGACTTTGTTATTGTCTTAATGTGTTTTTCTAAGTTTAGGTCTGCATCCACCACTACACCCAAATTTCTCGCCTGGTTTGTGGTTTTTAGATGTATAGATTGAAGTTCTCTGGTGACCTGTAATCGTTTTTCTTAGGTGCCAAAGACTATTACCTCAGTTTTGTTTTTGTTTAGCTGGAGAAAATTGTGGCACAACCAGTCATTGATTTCCTCAATGCATTTACCAAGAGCCTGCACAGGGCCTCGGTCTCCTGGTGACATTGTGATATATATTTGTGTGTCATCTGCATAGCTGTGATAGTTTATTTTGTTGTTGTTTATAATCTGTGCCAGTGGGAGCATGTAGATGTTAAACAGAAGGGGTCCCAAGACGGAACCTTGGGGAACTCCACATGTGATACTTGTCTGCTCAGATGTGAAGTTACCTATTGATACAAAGTATTTCCTGTTTTCTAAGTATGTTTTGAACCAGTTTAGTACAGTTCCTGAAAGACCTGTCCAGTTCTCCAGTCGTTTGAGTAATATGTTGTGGTCAACTGTATCAAATGCTGCACTGAGATCCAGTAAAACTAGGACTGACATTTTTCCGCTGTCTGTATTCAGACATATGTCATTAAACACTTTGGTCAGAGCGGTTTCAGTGCTGTGGTTCTGTCTAAAACCTGACTGGAAGGCATCGTAGCAATTATTCTGTTTTAAGAAGTAACTGAGCTGTTGAGAAACTGCTTTTTCAATGATCTTACTTAAAAACGGGAGATTTGAGATCGGCCTGTAGTTGTTCATTTGTGTCTTGTCAAGATTGTCCTTTTTCAGTATAGGTTTGATTACAGCAGTTTTTAGTGATTCTGGAAACACACCTGATAATAAAGAAAAGTTGACGATCTGTAACAGGTCTGACTCTAAAGTCTTTGAGACCTTTTTGAAAAAACTTGTTGGCAGGACATCTAAACAGCAGGAGGAGGAGTTCAGTTGACCTAAGATGTCCTCCAGGTCTTTGCTGTTAATAGGTTGAAACTGTTTCATGGTGTTTAAACAGTTTTTTGGTGGACACAGTACATATTCTGGATCTGCTGTTGATGTACCAATTGCTTGTCTAATTTTTTGGATTTTTTCTGTGAAGAATTTGGCAAAGTCATTGCAGGCCATGGTCGAATGAAGTTCAGCTGCCACTGACACAGGAGGGTTTGTTAGCCTGTCAACTGTAGAAAATAAGACCCGAGCATTATGGCTGTTTTTAGTGATGATGTCAGAGAAGTAGGACCTCCTTGCATTCCTCAGTTGTAAATTATAATTGTGAAGTTTCTCTTTATAAATATCATAATGAACCTGGAGGTTTGTTTTTCTCCATCTGCGCTCAGCTTTCCTACACTCTCTTTTTTCATTTTTCACCAGTGTGGAGTTTCTCCATGGAGACTTTTTCCTTCCAGAGATAACCTTCACCTTAATGGGAGCAATTGTATCCATTACATTTAACATGTTAGCATTGAAGCTATTGACGAGCTCATTGACTGACCCTCTGGACAGGTCAGGTGTTAATGGGAAGACCTGGTTAAAAATTGCACTACTGTGTTCAGTTATACACCGTTTTGTGATCACTGTTGTTGATATATTTGTGTGGGCTGAGATTTTACTTTCAAAGAAAACACAGTAATGATCAGACAGGCCCACATCAGACACAGTAACCTTTGAAATGCTCAGGCCTTTGGAGATCAGTAGGTCAAGAGTGTGTCCTCTATTATGTGTGGCCTCTGTTACATGCTGAGTCAGCCCAAAGTTGCCCAGAGTGTTACTCAGGTCTTTAGTCCCTTTGTCCTGGGGGTTGTCCACATGAATGTTAAAATCCCCAACAATAATTACACAGTTAAAATCAACACAGATCACAGACAGCACTTCACTGAGGTCATTAAAAAAGTCTGTGCAGTATTTGGGAGGCCTGTAAACATTAAGAAACACAACTTTGGATGGGGCCTTCAGCTGTAAAGCCACATATTCAAAAGACTGAAAACTTCCAGGAGATAGCTGCTTACATTGAAATGATTCATTAAATAAGACAGCAACCCCCCCTCCTCTCCTGCTCACCCTGACCTCACTGATAAAACTGTAGTTAGGAGGGGTCGTCTCGATGAGAACAGCTCCACTGTTACTTTGGTCCAACCAAGTTTCAGTTAAAAACATAAAATCAAGGCTGTGCTCAGTGATTAAATCATTAATTAAAAATGTTTTCCCAGCTAAAGATCTAACGTTTAATAAAGCCAACTTAAGTGTTTTAGAGGTATTACTTGTCCCCTCGTGTTTGGGAGCAGTCTGTGGCACACAAGGTATGTTTACTATGTTTAAAGATCTTTTAGAGTGCAGCTCTCTGTGTTTTGACCAGGCCACATGTCTCCTGTCACCTAAAAGTACAGAAATTTTAAAACCTTCTAGTAAACAGGGTCCCAGCTTCTCCTGGGAAAAGTCATCACTGCCATAATCCTCACAGCCCGGACCCTCCACACATCACACATCAGACTGCGGAGACAGGGCATGAAGAGGAACTAAGGGGGGCGAGGCTGGGCAATGTGACTTCGATTGCTCTGTTGAGGGTGGGGCTCGATGGCGAACCTTTGGCCGCTCTGGTGGGGGGTTTATGGGGGACAAAAAGGGATTGGGACGGGGGGTAGATCTGAGCCCAGCATTGACCCGCTCCATCATCTCCTCATTGAATTTCAGGTGTGGGGAGGAGGGAGAAAGGGAGGGGGAGGAGGGTGATGGCCTGTCAGGGGTTTGGGGGACTGGGGAAGGTCGAGGTCCCTTGTCCTGGTCGTTGGTGTTGTTGAGAGAGTTGGAGGCAAATAGGGACCCCTCTTCTTGCCTTAGATGTCTCTCCTTTCTGAGGCTCTTCCTCAGATGCCTTAGATGTCTCTCCTTTCTGAGGCTCTTCCCGGGTGGGGGCAAATGGAGCTCCTCCTCAAGGTTTCTGCTGGGCTTTGTCTGTTCTTGGAGTACTGTTTGTTCCTCTTTATGAGATAACTCCTCGTTTATCTCAGCCTTGGCTCCAAGCACAGATGGATGACGTATGGAATAAAACAAGTTGGAGGTGAACAGTTTCACCCCTGACTTGTTAAAATTAAATCCATTTGCTTTGAACAGATGCCTGCGTTCCCAAAAAATATTAAAGTTGTCGATAAAATGCACTGAGTGGTCAGCACATGCTGATATAAGCCATTTATTCAGTGTAAACAACCTGCTGAATCTCTCGTCTCCTCCTCTGACCGGCGGTACAGGTCCACTGATGAATACAGCTGCATTCAGAGAGTTTACAGTATTTAATAATCCAGTAAAGTCCCGTTTCAGAACCTCCGACTGTTGTTTGGACACATCGTTTGACCCTGTATGCAGAACAATGTTTGTCACGGTTGGATATTCATCTGCAATTTGAAGAATTCTCTCCTTCAGGTTGTTGACCATATCCTTAGGAAAGCAGAGGACTTTAGTGTTCTTACCGCACATCCTTTGTACATCCTTTACGGCAGAGTCACCCACAATCAGAGTTTCAGGCCTAGCCTTTAGATTTCCCTGTGGTCTTTTGCTATTCAACAGATTTTCAGACCTTACTTCGCTGCTTTTAGATGGATGGTTGTCCGATATAGATCCAGGGTCCTTTGATAGTGGAGCAAATCTGTTCTGCAGTTTCACATTCAGTTGTTTTGGAGGTTTGTTGTTATTCTTCCTATTCACGGTTGTCCAGTCCTGTTTCCTCCCGTATACAGGGGTAGAAGAGCTTCTCTGTCTCGTAGGAAGTGAAGGCCAGTCGGTTTCAGAGATTTCAGCTCGCTGTGCCCTGCCTGTGATACGTCCTCCCCCTTCCAGGAGACATGATTTATGTCTTGGTTTTGCACCAAGACAGTCCAAGGGGGGATTATCACTTGAGGATTTATAATAATGCACAGAGTCTACTTTCTTGGTCATGTTATCTGTGCTCCTTAGCTGTGTACTAGCTTGCTCATCGCCATTGTTTTGAATCAAAGGCAAGGTTGTTTCATTTCCACACAGTCCATTTACCTCCACGTTTACTTCTAAGCGATGAATTTTTGTCTCCAGTACTGCAATCTTCTGCAGGAGGCTGTGGTAGTCATCTGTGGAGAGGGAAGGCATCTTGTTGCTAGTTAGCCTAGCGGTTGAGAAACTGCTTTTTCAATGATCTTACTTAAAAACGGGAGATTTGAGATCGGCCTGTAGTTGTTCATTTGTGTCTTGTCAAGATTGTCCTTTTTCAGTATAGGTTTGATTACAGCAGTTTTTAGTGATTCTGGAAACACACCTGATAATAAAGAAAAGTTGACGATCTGTAACAGGTCTGACTCTAAAGTCTTTGAGACCTTTTTGAAAAAACTTGTTGGCAGGACATCTAAACAGCAGGAGGAGGAGTTCAGTTGACCTAAGATGTCCTCCAGGTCTTTGCTGTTAATAGGTTGAAACTGTTTCATGGTGTTTAAACAGTTTTTTGGTGGACACAGTACATATCCTGGATCTGCTGTTGATGTACCAATTGCTTGTCTAATTTTTTGGATTTTTTCTGTGAAGAATTTGGCAAAGTCATTGCACGCCATGGTCGAATGAAGTTCAGCTGCCACTGACACAGGAGGGTTTGTTAGCCTGTCAACTGTAGAAAATAAGACCCGAGCATTATGGCTGTTTTTAGTGATGATGTCAGAGAAGTAGGACCTCCTTGCATTCCTCAGTTGTAAATTATAATTGTGAAGTTTCTCTTTATAGATGTCATAATGAACCTGGAGGTTTGTTTTTCTCCATCTGCGTTCAGCTTTCCTACACTCTCTTTTTTCATTTTTCACCAGTGTGGAGTTTCTCCATGGAGACTTCTTCCTTCCAGAGATAACCTTCACCTTAATGGGAGCAATAGTGTCCATTACATTTAACATGTTAGCATTGAAGCTATTGACGAGCTCATTGACTGACCCTCTGGACAGGTCAGGTGTTAATGGGAAGACCTGGTTAAAAATTGCACTACTGTGTTCAGTTATAGACCGTTTTGTGATCACTGTTGTTGATATATTTGTGTGGGCTGAGATTTTACTTTCAAAGAAAACACAGTAATGATCAGACAGGCCCACATCAGACACAGTAACCTTTGAAATGCTCAGGCCTTTGGAGATCAGTAGGTCAAGAGTGTGTCCTCTATTATGTGTGGCCTCTGTTACATGCTGAGTCAGCCCAAAGTTGCCCAGAGTGTTACTCAGGTCTTTAGTCCCTTTGTCCTGAGGGTTGTCCACATGAATGTTAAAATCCCCAGCAATAATTACACAGTCAAAATCAACACAGATCACAGACAGCAGTTCACTGAGGTCATTAAAAAAGTCTGTGCAGTATTTGGGAGGCCTGTAAACATTAAGAAACACAACTTTGGATGGGGCCTTCAGCTGTAAAGCCACATATTCAAAAGACTGAAAACTTCCAGGAGATAGCTGCTTACATTGAAATGATTCATTAAATAAGACAGCAACCCCTCCTCCTCTCCTGCTCACCCTGGCCTCACTGATAAAGGGGTCTAACCCGCTGCAAAAGTTTAAATAAATAAACACGTGAAATAGGTTGAGTTCGCCGAAAGGAACTAAGTTTAGACTGGTTTCAGAAGTAGCCGAAAGTACTTTGTGATAAATTATAAAAACGTGTGAATGTCTATGTCTATATGTGTTTTAGAAGTAAGTTGATTTTACAGCACAAATAAACTGCTGAACTACTTCCATCTTTGTGTATCCTGCAAAAGCCCACGTACTGGTGACAAAGGGGGAAAGTTGAGTTTTGCCTCATAAAACTGACACCGCTCCGTGAATAGCGTGGAGTAGAAGGGCATGTCAGCCACCACCCCCAAGTCTAGTATACCAGAGAAGGCTTTGCACTTCTGTGAAAATGGGGAATCAGCCCACCAAACTCACTGCCGACGAGCAGTGGCTAGAAAAGAAATGTCCAGGCACCGGACAAATCAGTGCTTGTAGATGGAGAAATCCTAAGAAAACAAAATGTCCCACTTGGGAAGGGAAATGCAGCCCCTCAGCACTAACACAACTGAAGGAAGCTCTTTTGAAAGAAATAGGAGAAACAAAACACTTAAAAAAGAAAGGAAAACGCACGCAAGAATTACAATGCTTCCAGGCCCGGAAAGAAGAAGCAGTTAGGCGAGATGAAAATAAAAATAAAAAACGAGAAAAAAGATAAACAGTCAGAAAAACAGAACTTAACTGTCAGTTTAGTAAAGCCAAAAGATGAGACACCGTGCAGTGCTCGCAATACTTTTACTAATCCACCGCCATATGCACCGCCACCACCCACTTCTGCAGCCACGGCTGCAGCACCACCCATTATACACTCACCCACAGGCCCGGCCCTAACCAATCTGGCGCCCTAGGCAAGATTTTAGGTGGCGCCCCCCTACATCAGCAGTGTAGTGTATGTACTCACAAGAAACCGAATAGCTTTGTCTTTGACCTTTTTCTTTTACTTAAAGAAAGCAAATTCACAATCAGAATAATTAACAAGATAAAAAAATATATGAATAAATAAATGAATACAAAAAATAAAAAATGAATATATGAAATACAATAAATTTTACATACATAAACACAATAAAACGTGTCAACAAGTTGGATAAAATAAATTAAAAATACAATATAAATAAGGCAACAGGAAGACCGCTTGATGCTGCTGCATCATGGCTGGGTTGTGCTGCTGATGCTGCATCACTGGTGGGTTGTGCTGCTGAAGTGGAGGCAGCAGCGGTAGATGTGGTAGATGGCCCAGGGGTGGGATTTAGAAACTTCAACAGTGCATCTGAAGAGAGGAGTATGTGACACCACTGAGTATTAAAGTCTAATAATAAAAACATATGATTCCAGGAATAAAATGAAATGATATAATATAAATGAAAAACCAAAGAGATATATGTATGATGTTAACTGATATGCAAATTAGATTAGATTCAATTTATTGTCATCATTACAGTGAAATGCTGAATAGCAGAATGCAAAGTAACAGTATAATATCATATGAGAATGTTATGTTATGATTATCTTTGACCGAATCACAGCAGTGCTCATATTAAAAAACAGCATTCCCTTTCATGTGATATTGCTTAATTAACATTAATGATGTGCACTTTAACAACTAGGCTTACAACTATAATATATACAGGGGTGAAAAAGTGACTATTACCTGCAGGGTAAACGTTAGCTAACCAGAAGGCAATAACAATGAAAACAAAAAACACCTGCTTAAAAGATGAATACAAATGAGGAATGGTGGGAAAGGTGCTGTACTTACCTAACGTTGCATTATTATTTTCCATAACGATTTAGCCCCCTCCACAATATTAACTGACGTTAAAACAGTTAACTAGCTATTTATTGATTAGCAATTAGCGAATCATGTAACATTAGCTTAATGCTAAAAATTTAGGTTACTATCACATTCAGACAAATAATTTCATGTAGGCTAACGTTACCTACCTCTGTCTTTTTCTCGTTTCTCCTCCTCTTCTTTTCTCTTTTTTCTTCCCTGGGCACCTGACAGTTTTGGCCGTTTTGACATCTTGTGTTGATTTTTTGATGTGGTGACGTCCAAAAGGAACCATGATACGGGAAGGGAGGGGGCGCACCATGCGGGGAGGGGGGGGGGGCGTAATGTTGTAACAAATAATATTTCTATTAAATAAGTTTTACTTTGCATTTTAATTAACGTGGGATTATTTTTTGTATTTAGAAATAATAGTACCAACTTTTTTTTTTTTCAACATCTGTGGCACTGGCGTGGCGCCCCCTGATGGACGGCGCCCTTAGCATTTGCCTATACGGCCTATGCCACGGGCCGGCCCTGCTCACCCATATCAGGAAGAACTACACTGTAAAAAAGATCCGTATATTTAACAGTGAAAGACAGTAAAAATACGACAGGAAAAACCTGTTAACTATAAAACAGTTTAAAACTGTTGATTTGATGTGAAATTGCCGTAAATAAAGAAATGTAGAAAAACCGTAATATGTACATTTTTTCTCTGAAAAAAATACATAAACCTACTGTAAATCACTCTTGCATAGTTTTTTTAACGGAAGAGTCCAATAAAGTTTAGAACAGGCAAACACAATTTTTTTTACATTTATTTATTGAAAAAAATACAGGTTTTAATTGCTGAATGTAAGCATGGTTGTGCTGGTAATGGATACATGCTGTAATATGACTTTGTGATTTTTGCATTAATTTCACATAATAATAATAATGGATTAGATAGCGGTTTTCAAGAAGCCCAAAGCACTTTACATTAAATCCATTCTTGATTCATAGCACCTTTAATACAGCATATTCATATAACAGGTACATATGTCCCAAGATCTTTATACTAGAAATGTATTAGGGCAATTTTTGGATGTAGTTTTTGTAAAGAATATGGGATGTAGCTGTTAAATCTACATTCTGTTGAACTCAATAAACCATGAGTTTAAAATGTAAAAGCTAACAACAACTTGAGAGACCTACAGCTAATGATAGACATATACTATATTATTGAGTGAATTCATATAATCCCAAAAGTGTTAAAACAATAATCTGTTGTCTGTTCTATTTATTCATAGTTAATTATCATATGAAGAAAAAAGATTTTAAAAGCACCTCCTCCCAAAACTAGGCGTTTTCCCCTGACGTTTAGAGCACAGTTTCACATCAAGGCGCCTGATTTCAAACGGGCCAATCAGCGCACTGCATCAGGCTCCACCGCAGATAACGTCTGTACAGCTCCACACAAGTTTTGCTTTGGACTATGGCAGCACGCTATCTTCATTTTCGTGGACTTGTTTCTCATTTTTTTAAATTTAACGTCTGCCACAGCTCGTCTTCAGTTACTACGGTAAGAAAATAATCCAACTTGGTTTATTTATCGACAGCATTGTGTTGCAGGCAGTGAAGGCGCAAATGATAAATTTACGTTAGCTTTAGCTCGTTTCTAGCATTAGCGTGAAAAGAGCCTTGCAAAACCAGCAGTGCGCGTTTTGAGACGTGTTTTGGAGATGGGTGTATTAATGGAAACGTCTAATTAGTATAGCTATGTTTGAATGCTTTGTCTAAATGCGGCCTGGATGTTCCCGCCTTGTTTGACATCCGGCTGAAGCTTTAAGTTAGCTAGCCTCGCAGCTGTGTCATATTGATTATGTATTTTTGCAGTATATGTGGAGAATTGGTTCAGTCCGTGAAAGCTTATGTTTTGCATTGCAGACCGCATCGTAATGAACCCCGGTGTATTTTTAAATGTGTTGAAGTAAGTTGTAAGCAGGTGTTTTCTGGATATGCTGCTTTAAAGTCTCACTTCTACCGCCACCACACTGGTACCGCAACTGTTTCTCAGAATGCTACCTTAATGGGTTTGAATTGCACTGTCTCACTTTGTGAATGCCAATGTGAGGGAACTAAAGCTTTGATTGCTCACTTACAGGAACCCATAGAAGAGGGACGGCATGTAACTTGTCCAGTGAGAGGATGCCAAAGTGAGTTCTGTGTAAAATCTACATTTACCTCCCATATGTCTAGAAAACACAAACGTTAGGAAAATGTGATTTGTGGTTTAAACAAAGATACTCAGAGAGTCCATCTACAAGTGCCACCATACAGGAAGGTGCCAGTGTGTCAGATATAGAAGACCCTGGTATGGATGGGTCTAATTTCAGTGACCTGTATCTCAGACATGTATATATGTTTTACATTAAACTACAGGGACAGCATCTTCTGCCAGCATCTACCATTCAAACCATTGTTGAAGAAATACAAAATATACATGAATTGGGACAGATGTATACATTGAATAGACTAAAGTCACTTCTAAAAGATATGTCAGTTTCAGATGAAGACATAAAAATCTGTGACACAGTAAAACAATCTGACTTGTTCTCAGCTTGTCACACATGGCCCCTGAGAACTGCTTATTCAAGAGTCCAGTGCTTTAAAGATGTGTTCAAGTATGTTGAACCCAGAAAAGTGTTTTTGGGCAGGGACGAGAACAGGATGGAGAGATTTGCCTATTGTGTTCCTCTGCTAAATATTTTGAAGGGTATGCTGGAATCAAGTTTTTGGCAAGGTCTCATATCAGTGAATCCTAATAATGTTTCAAGACCAGATGTTCTCAGGGACTGTTGTGATGGTAACGTGTTTGTGTCAAACAAATTTTTTCAGGAAAATCCACATTGACTCAAGCTGGTTCTATACCAGGATGCATTTGAAGTAGTGAACCCACTTGGTTCTGCCAAAAAGAAGCACAAGGTTTTGGCTGTGTACTTCTCTCTACTCAACATCCCACTAACACCCTTCATCATTGTTTGCGGTAAGCTGAAAGAGCAAAATTCAACTTTTTTTTTTTCTGTTGTAACTGCCATGTTCTTGTACTCTTGGCTTGTTTAGTTTCATGTTCTGTTGCTTCCTCACTAATACACTGGATAACACAACCATATAAGTTCAACTAGTAACATAACTCATCCTATGATCCATGTAACAAGTATCTCTGTATTTCTATATATGACTGACATTAAAGCTCTTGTTATTAAAGTTTTTAATTTGTTGTTGTTGTTGTTTTAATTCTCAGGTTCCTCCTGCTTCGCTGCTGAGACATTCATGTTGAGCATTGACAAGAAGACTGTCAACGACCGCATCACAACCTCACCTCTGCTATCTGCCTAATGTTTGGCAGTTACTACTGCTTTAACATACACTACCCTGTAGAACTACGATCAACACTGGAGTTCCTTCAACGGTAAAATTTATTTTATTATGGATTTATTTTTGTGCTTTTCAAACTTGACCATTTGATATCCCACCTCAGGTTGTTAATTTCCTCAATCTCTCTCGCCCTTTTTTCATGAAGGTGTTTCTTTTCCATAAATCCTGAGAGAGGCACCAAGGTTGAATCCAAGAAGAAAAAAGTGTTCTCAGTCAATCCCAGAGTCCTCACTCTCATCTCAGACATTGCTGACCATGAGTGGATCTAGTCCTACCCCTCTTGTTTGAGACAAAGTGATAAAGGTATGCTATGTTACATACTCTACAGATGTTCTGTTTTTGAAACAATTGTTACATTTCTGATTGTGAGTGGGAAGTTTAACAATGTGAAGTTTTACTAGACACAATTTGTAAAAGTACATGGTCTACTTTTGATTCACTGTTTTATATCTGAAAAATGTATCTGGTAAAAATGTGGTAAACCTGCGATTTTGTTTCTTGGATTTTAATTTTCCCAGTTTTAAAGATATTTGTATTCCAATAGTGTAAAAGTATGCTGCATGTACATTGCTGGCATTTTGTAGTTATCCAAAAATTTGCAGTTGAAGTTCTCAAAACAAGTGTAAAGTTTTTGTTTGTTACCTGATGCAGTTTTAAGATGTACATTTTCAGGTTTACTGCTCAGTTCTGTGTGCAAAATATGCGGGTGTAAACTTGTTCCTGTAATTTCTTCAATTCAGATTTTCTTTCAATTATAGAAAAAATGTTTAATTCTCTATATTTGTATTTGGATAATTTGAAAAGTCAAGATTCTACGTGTACTGACATTTATGTAGTGAGAACAGCACCAAAACACTTAAAGGTGTCTGAATTGTCTGCTAAAGGTAATGTGAAGTATAATGTGTGCTCAACTTACAGCACTGGTTTTGCACAGTTTGAACAGAACTTGTAAGAATTCTGTGATTCCTCACTGTTACTGTCATGGAGATAACTAGTAACTATTTGTGATTTGTTGAGTACAAATGTAAATGTTTGATGTTCAAAACATCAAAGATGTTAAATAAAATACTTTTTTGGAAATTTAAGGTGGACATTTTTGTGTTACATTTAGTAATTTGAATAAAATCATGGTTTGTGTATTAAGCTTACAGAGTAGAACACTTAAGAGCACTCTAGTCTAAAAACGGTTACAGAATAAAATTGTATTTTATTATTTTTTTGATAGTTAATTTTACAGGGAAAAAATGTTGTGTTTTCTGGCACAAACTTTATTTTATATGTTATTTTCATGTTAATTCTAGGGAAAACCATTATTTTTTCTTCAAGTTAAAACATTTTCTTCTACGGTAAAATATTGACCCTAGCACTGTTTTTAACCGTAAAATCAACAATAACAATACGTTGTTACCGTTAAAGAAGAAAATGTTTCACCCGTAATTTTACGGTAGATTTCTGGCAACCACAGCTGCCAGCGTTTTACCGTAAAATCTACAGTTTTTTTTTTACAGTGTAGGCCACACACACATCATCATCCTTATGCAAAAGCACAGAATATGCTGAATAAACTCACACTCAAAAATAACCCACAAGAAGAGATAGGTCGTGATCCCACTGGAACCGACATCTGGTTAGACACACTCGACCCGCCAGCCACTGGTATTTACCCAATGGTAGCAGTGGCAAACCCCAGATTTGGCCTGTTAGTATGGCCAGAAGGACAAGAAGAGCAAGATGAGTGCCCAACCATACATACTTTCCGTCCGTGGTCACAAATAGACAGACAAAATGTCCTGAAAGACGTTCCTCCACTGAATGAAGGTTTTATACCATGGAGGGACGCTGTAGAAATGATCAGAAGTCAATGGTATTTAAACGGTCATGAAATGCTTCAAGTAGTGCAAGATTTATTAGGATTAAAAATAGGAACAGTTAGAGGAGATTATACGCCGGGGGAGCAGCATACGCACCAGGAAGCACAGAACTAAACAATGCCCTAGCAAATTTATATGAGAGAATTAGAGTACGGTTGGCCCCAAGGGCTGACTATGGAAAAGTAGGAGAGGTGAAACAAAAAGCTGAAACAGCTTCTGATTTTCTGGACCGTCTGCGTCCAGTTTTTAGACAGCACTCAGGATTAAATTATGAAGAGGGTCCAGAGACCCCATATCAACAACAACTAAAGAATGCTTTTTTAAATGCCCTCCTACCACCAGTGAAATCGCATGTAGAAAAACACTGGGTGACTATGAACATAGGATCACTGCCCGACGCATTGCAATATGCAGAACATGCTTTCCATGTTATAAAAAAGAAAAATGAGAATGTAGGCACTTTCACAGTAGATCTAGAGACAGGATTTATTGCATTTTCGGGAGAACATAGAGGAAAGTTGCAAGGACGTAGGAGAGGAAATAGAGGAAGGGGCAGAGGAGCTTACAAAGGCAGAGGAAACAACCGACCAGAACGTTTCGACATGGAAAGAGACAACACCTGTTGGCAATGTGGAAAGACAGGACACTTTTCTAGAGACTGTAGAAAAGGAAAAGACAGAGGAGGTAGGAATGAAGATTGACTAGACAGAGAGCAAGGGAGTGAGGAAAAACAGGATGATACAGAAGTGTTCAACGTGTATGAACTAGTTACACTGTTAGGAGAGAGACCCATACTAGAAATTCATGTAAATGGCCAACCCATGACTATGTTATGCGACACAGGTGCATGCAAAACCGTGCTAAATCAAAAACCTAAAAACCTGAAATTTTCAAAAGACACCCTGACAGTTAAGTCTGCATCAAGTCACACTAGTGTAAAATCTCTAACAGAAGAGCTACTGCTAGTGCATAGAGAAAGTGGCAGGAGCTTTAAAAAACAAATGTATATATGCTCCATCCTGTCCAGTCAACCTCCTAGGGAGAGACAGCATGGAGAAATTAAAAATTGGTGTAGTGCCAGGAGCACAAGGCATGTACGCAGAATTGATGTTAAACTATGAAGAGGTAGAAGAAGAGGGACAGATTAATTATAGCAGTGAGGGAAAAGGAGTGCCCCACTACTATTGGACTCTAGACCTTCCACCATTAGAGCCTCTACAGAGACTGGTATTTGCCGCTAGATTCCCGACCACTTGCTTTTGATGAGTATCACAACACCCTAAGATTTAAACAAAGCTCAGGCCCAGATCCTTCATATGACACACAAATTCACAGATTAGGCCCACAGAAGCTTACATTGCAGCACCTCTATGTAACTAAAAGTGGCAATGCTGTGTGCTCAGTGATACAAACAGAAAAAGTACAGGAACTGAGTAGAATGCCAAAACTACATGTGTCTGTAGCACGAAATGAAAACAGACTGGAGGGAGTTAGGTCACGTTTTGACTCAGGTTGAAAGAGACAGATATGAAAAAACTGAAGAAACACATGAAGGATGGCTTCAGGGTCATAGAAAAGGATGCATGAGGTACACATTAGGGTGGGTACTTACGACACAGCCAGCAACTCATCTATCTGACTGTGCAGATACTCACATGTCTGACACCATTAATGAATGACACCTACTCTCACTAGAGCTGTTCCCAGAATTAAAACGGTTGCCCGAAAAGCTGTGGTCAATGGGTCCAACTGATGTTGGACTAATCAAAGGGGCAGACCCTGTGGTGGTAAAAACAACCACTACGTACAGACCAGTCAAACCATAGTATCCCCTGACAACAGAAGCAAAAGCAGGGATTAAACCGGTAATTTCAGACATGGAGACAGCAGGCATTCTAGTAAAAAAGGACAAAGTAACTTGCAACACGCCTATTTTCCCAGTAAAAAAGGCAAGCATGGGAAAATACCGTTTAGTGCATGATCTCAGAGCCATAAATGAAGTAACGGAGCAAATCCCTCCCGTAGTGGCAAACCCACACTCAATTTTGAATCAATTGACACCTAAAAAACAGTGGTTTTCAGTCATAGACCTGTCAAATGTATTCTTTTCCATGCCATTACATCCAGAGTCACAACACCTTTTTGGATTCACATTTAACGGCCAAAAATATACGTACACGAGACTCCCTCAAGGCTTCCAAAACAGCCCAACCTTGTACGCAGAGTCATTAAAGAAATCTATGTCACTATGCACATTGCCTGCACCAGGGCAATACCTCTTGTACGTGGACGACATTCTAATTACAGGCAACACACAGAATGACTGCAAAGCCAACTCTGACAGTATTACATCATCTAGCCAAGGACACAAGGTGTCACAACACAAACTCCAGTTGTGGAGTCCTAAAGTTACGTACTTAGGACACACACTCACAGGAGAGGGAAAGAAACTGTTAGACAGTAGAAAGCTAGCAGTACAGCATGCCCCAAAACCACTCACAAAACAACAAATGATGAATTTTCTAGGACTCTGCAATTTCTGCAGAACCTGGATACCAGAATATGCGTCAACAGTCCAACCCCTGCAAGATATAATCTATGGCTGAACAGGGGAATGATTACATCTACTGGACACCCAGTACAACATGGAAATCTTCTGAAGACACTATTAGAAGTACTAATATTGCCAAAACAGTTAGCATTATGTAAATGTGCTGCACATCAGAAAGATAAATCAGAAATAACTAAAGGCAATAACTTTGCAGATCAAGCAGCTAAATTAGCCGCACAACAAACTGTAGACACATTAATGTCTGCATCCACTATGCAAATACCACTTGACGTACATAAGGATGAACAGAAAGCAGCACCAACCACAGAACAGAAGAAATGGTTAAAGTGTGGAGCACTTCTAGAAGATGAGCTAATGACTTGTGAGGGAAAACCAATACTTCCTAAGTCCCTACACAGAACAGCAGCATTAGTGACCCAAGGGGGTAACCCATGTGTCATCAGGAGATGATACAGATCATTAATGCACACTTTTACACTCTAAATTTTGAAACTTCAGCAAAATAATTTGTGAGAACATGCATGATCTGTCAAAAACACAATTCACAAGGCAATGTGAGGACAAAAAGAGGACATTTGCCCACACCACCTCATCCATTTCACACCATTCATATGGACTTTATTGAATTAAGTGAAAGTGAAGGCTCAAAATACGCTCTAGTGATTATAGACTAGGGCTGCCACGATTCGTCGACTAGTCACGATTACGTCGACTATCAAAATCATCGACGCCTAATTTAATAGTCGACGCATCGTTTAAATGCCATAAAATCCTGAAAGGTGCAGGAATAACAGTAGGATTTAAGAGTGTAATAACGGACTGAAACAGAAGATGGCGGAAATGCACCTACAAGGATACCGTTAAACGCCAAAGATGAAGAAGAAGAAGAAGCAGCAGTCTCCGTTATCCGTTATTATCCGCTACTCGGCAACGGAACTCGAAAGTCTGGGAGCATTTTGACCAAACAAAAGAAAAGAAGGTCCAATGCAACATCTGCAAAATGGAACTTGCCTTCCATGGCAGTACAACGGCGATGCACGAGCATCTAAAAAGGAAGCACGTCGTGGCATCCGATGATGAAGTGGTACAGTCGTCTCGGTAAGCTAATTGGCTAGTTAGCTGCTAACATTATTGTAAACAGCAAGCTGCTAATTATTTGTGCTGCATTTGTGACTGTCAGCGTTAATCTCGTTAGTATGATGTTGACGCCATAACCCCATTAACCCTTTACAGCCGATCGGAGCGGGCACGCTCTGTTTTGCGTAACTATTTTTAAATCCCGGTAGCTCTGCAACCACATAAGCTAGCGCAATCATTTTTTTTGCATATGAAACTGGAGGAGTTGTACTTACATCTTATGCCATCAGCTTGTCCTAGGTCACAGTTTCCTTCCACATATAGCTTTGCAAAAACTGCATAAAAATCACTTGCAGCAACAAAAACATGATATTCCAGAAACACGCTTCGCCGATCCGATCAGCTGTTTGTAACACTTCCTAGTCCATCAGCGCAAACTATCACATGACCGCATGACCTGCCCGAAACCGGAAGTGACGTCATTTTGCGGAAATGTAGTTTTTTACGATCGGGGCCTTATGAGCCTATACTTGTGTTTTAAAAAGTTATGTTTGAGTTTATGACTTTCTGTGTCGTTTCTGGGATGCTTAGGACTCATATTGCACTGCTGGAAATAGTTTATTTTGATGCATATGCTGTTATTTTGCAAATTTGCACTATAATATTTATTTTCGTTTTTCCTGCAGTATATAAAAATTGGTGTATTTCAAAAATAAAACTATGAAGACACTCAAAATAAATTTCCTGTGGTGGGAAACTATTTTGTGCAACTTTTTTGTATTTACAGTTTTGAGGGATGAGCCTCTTAAATTTCTCTAACTAGAAATATATGTTAAAAAAACAAAAACGATTTTCAATTTTTTTGTAGTTTATTGCACTTTTTTGCAATTTATATAATTACTATGCACCTAATGCAGAAATATTATTAAAGTTTGGGCTATAATGGTTGTATTGATGTATAGCAACTTGAAATGCTCCCAAAAATGGCTCCACAGCATGTAAAAATATAATATAAGCTCTGGCGGACTTGGTTCTATGGTAGGTCTTAAAGGGTTAACGCGGCAAATCCCCGTTAGTCAGTGCCGTGCAGCCCTCGCACCGCATTATCGCGCTAACAGGGATTTGCCGCATTAACATCGTATTGACAAGATTAACGCTGAGAGCACTACTTATTATTGCTTATATTAATAGCTGTTAACATCACAGGACTGCTAAAAAAATATGTTCGTCTTCAATGGACGACTTTGTCACCAAGCCAACAACATGTACACCTCGGCAAGCAGATGTCCTGACTGAATCAATCTTGAACATGTTGGTGATGGACATGAGACCCCTGTCTATGGTTGATGATCAAGGTTTCAAAGAGATGATCAAGCAGTTCAACCCAGATTACCATGATAACTACCTACCAGGCCGATCCCACTTCACCAAATTGATGGAAAAGAAATATGATGCTACCTTTGAGAAGGTTGGTCTCTCTTTCTCTCCACTCTCTCACACCACAAACACAAAATAGCAATTTGTATTAGAATTTAATACATTTCATGATGAAATAATATTAAGAGCTTGCTGACTGAGCAACCAATAAATTAATCTTGGTTAAAGCATGTAATGGAAAGGTGTTGTTTTTTGTTTTTTTCTGTTTTTTACTGATATGTTGAATGTTTATTGTTTAACATACGTAACTGTATTTGATGTAACTGAATTATTCAATTGGTAAATTCAAATCTTAATGCATAAACTGACAAGCATTATTAATAATGAAAAAATATACTGTAATATATTTCCCTAATACTTACTATTGTTCCAAATCATCTCATATCTTTAGGTAAAGCAGACCCTTGGTGGTGTCAAAGGTTTCTTCACCCTGACTGCTGATGTCTGGACCAGTCGTGCAACAGAGGCCTACCTTGGTGTGTCTTGCCATTTCCTGAGTGAAGATTGGAAGATGAAGAGCTTCATTCTTGATACCATGCCTCTTGAGGAGAGGCATACTGGTGCCAATATAGTGACATGGATGGAAGAGGTCCTAACAAAGTTTGACATCTTGCCTGCCAAAATAAAAGCAGTAGTACATGACAATGGTTCCAATATGGTGGCAGCAATGCGACTGCTTGAAGAAAAACATGGATGGGCCTCTATCCGCTGTGCTGGACACACTCCAGCTCATAGTCAATACTGCTCTCAAAGAAACCACCATCAGCAGAGCACTAGGTGCTGCTAGGCAGCTAGTGGAGCACTTTAAGAGAAGCGAGCTGGCTAGTACAAGACTAAAAATTAAACAGGAGCAAATGAATGGGAAGAAAAATACACTGATCCAAGATGTCAGTACAAGATGGAATAGTACATTCCACATGATAGAAAGACTCCTCGAACAGCGCTGGCCTCTCACTGCCACTCTTTCAGATCCCGAGGTAACGCCAAGGGGGAGACACTACTTCGACTTGAAGCCAGAGCAGTGGGTGCTGCTTGAAGAACTGAAGCAAGGTTTGGCACCTTTTGAGACTGCTACTGTTTACCTTAGTGGACAGCAGTACACAACGGTGTTCATTGCCAGTGCAGAAAAAGGCATAACACAGAGATGGGGGGAGTATATGTACTTTCTCAGCAGACAAAGAAAACCCTGTTATTCTCGCAGCTGCCTTGGACCCCAGATACAGAAAGTTGAAGTTTTTGGCTCCTGAAGATGTCATCAGAGTGCAGGGGACTGTTGAAGTGCTTGCTGTCAAAGAAGCAAATGCTGGGACACATGAGCATGCAAAAGTGCAGACAGCCAGTGGTTCGGGTAGAACTGAAAAGACTGCTCTGGACAACCTCCTTGAGTCTGACACAGACAGTCAGGGTGACAATGAGGAAGAAGCATCTAAGGAGGACCAAGATGTCCAAGTTGTGAGAAGTGAAGTTCAGCTGTACTTTAAAGAAGCCACAGTTTCTAAAAAGGATGATCCTCTTAAATGGTGGAGCGAAAATGAGGGACGTTTCCCCACACTATCAAAGCTAGCTAAATCTTTTCTGTGCATTCCTGCAACCTCCACCCCATCGGAGCGGATCTTCTCCACAGCAGGGAACATCTGCTCTCAAAAGAGAGCAAGCCTTTCTGCAGAACATGTAGAAAAGCTAACTTTCCTGGCTATGAACAATAATCTCGTGTAGATTGCTATACTGACTATATAGTCCCAAAGTTCAATATAGTTGTGAGGACTGAGCACAAAATGCTATTTTGTTATATTTGTTTTCGGGTGGCTTCAAACTTGAAATTCCATTAAAAGCTTAATAAACTATCATCTTGTCTTTATTTTTAGTTTCACATACCTTAAACACTTAAAGCTGTAAGCTAATGATAGTTATATAAGAGCAGGTGCATGCTGCTGCAATAATCTGTACGTTTTACGTCCAATGGATGCATGATCTGATTAGTCGACTAATCGCAAGAATAATCGGTGACTAGTCGACTATCAAAATAATCGTTTGTGGCAGCCCTATTATAGACGTATTCTCAAAATGGCCAGAGATTTATCCAGTGAAGAAAGCAGATGCAATCTCAGTTGCAAAATGCCTACGTAATCATTTCATCCCAACATATGGCATCCCTACTCTGATAAGATCAGATAACGGGACACATTTTGTCAATGATATGATCAGCAAAGTCTCTGAAGCACTAGGATTCAGCATAAGAAACCATTGTGCTTATCACCCACAAAGTGCAGGGTTAGTGGAGAGAACTAACGGCACCATAAAACAGAGACTCAGAAAATACATGGAAGAAACAGGAAGACCTTGGCCTGAATGCATAGGCCTAGTAAAAATCTGGATGAGATTAACACAAGGCTCTCAAAAACTTACACCATTTGAGGTCGTTCATGGTAGACCTTTTCCACTACCAGTAACAAGTGAACCCTTAGACAAATCTGTCTCTGTCTCTGGCAGAATGGATGGCAAAAGTATTAGAAAATAAGGATATTGTTTTGAACAATAAACTGCCGTACGACTCTTCTCCAGTCTCTTGCAGGTTGAAACCAGGCGATTGGGTCCTAATACGGGTACTCCAGAGAAAAAATTGGATTTCGCTTTGTTGGGAGGGCCCATACCAAGTGTTGTTGACCACACCCACAGCTTGTAAAATAGCAGAGAGACCATCTTGGATTCATCAGAGCCACTGCAAGAAAGTAGAGCTTGAAGCCCAGACCACCAGAGATTCACAAGTGTAAGGGGTGTTTCACCAGGTGTCAGTGGGTCCAGTGGTGAGGGAGGAGTGCTGATTGAGCTCAGCTCGCACTCTAATTCTCTCCAGTCACTGACCAACTTTAGGCTCACTGATACATTTGGGTGTGGCCAACCTCAAGCATGAAGTGTTCTCAGGTGATGACTGGCGTCTTACTACTGGCAACGGCTCTATTCATCAGACTATCTGACCTGGAAGACGGCAGAAACCCATACACGAGCCGAGCTAAGAGATGGACACATGACAACTCACATCTACTGGACATGACACAAGACCACATCCATCTTTGGATGAACAATGCCTGATACAGATAAAGACTGTTACGTCTGCTCGCACATGCCGAGCACATCAGTACAAACAACCATATATGGGAAACACACTGGAACATATGCACCAATTCTGATCTCTCACCACACCTTCAGAATGACTTGTGTAAAGTGCACAACAACAACATCCTCATCCAGGAAGAAGCGCTCAACTTTAACAGATTCTAAGGAGACTGTTGATCGGCGTTGGAGTTTCCTTGGTTTTATTTAGCTTTTTCTTTACTTGTGTCATTCCTTGTTTTAACGCTGTAATTTCACAGATGATAAGTTTATCACTCACAGCATATGCAGATGTACCACAAACCGATGAAGATCATGAAGACTTCTTTTCCTATTTGTAAGATGAAGATGAAGTGCAACCAATTATGTAGTTACTTACTAATGACTTGTACATTTCATTTTTCTGTTCAACACGAGAGAATGTCAAAGGAAAATTGTTTTTATATAATGTGATCAGCTTCATGAAATGTGCTTTTTATTGATCACTAAACAATCTACATGTCTACGTGACTTTTCACCTAATAACTTTTGTGATGAACTTATTCAGCTACTAACCGCTTCCTGTCTTCCCTATTCCCTATTTGTTAGATGAAGATGAAGTGTAACTAATGATGTAGTAACTGAAAATGTGAAAGACAAGTAGTTACTTACTGATAACATGTACATTTCATTTTCTGATCTACAGGAGGGAATGTCAGAAGAAAATTGTATATAGTGTGATCAGCTTCATGAAATGTGTTCTTTTATTGATCACTAAGCAAATGTCTACGTGACTTTTGACATGAACTCTTGTGTGATAAACAACTAACAGCTTCCTCTTTCTGTAAGGACATGCAGACTTAGAAAAGGGGAACCTCAGCTCTGAGTTCTTAGAATAACTTTGTTACCTTTGTACACACACACACAGACAAAAGCTTGTATAAATAAAGAATGCAGACAGTGATACAGCGCGAGTCTGGAGTACGAGCGCTCTATGACTGTCCTCGCGAGTAAAGACAACTGCAGTGTTTGTGTTTTCTAACTCAGGTGTCTCAGCTGAAGAATCGTGGGGTGATTCTAAGAAATCCCCTGTCAGACATACACACACAATTATGGGCACGCTAAGGTTTGTCACATGGAATGTAAATGGAGCTGGCAACAGAGAAAAAAGGTTAAAGATATTTAACCAGCTTAAAAAACTACAGGCAGCTGTTGTTTTATTACAAGAAACTCACAGGCCTGTCACACGTTTAAACAAACTTAAAACACCTGAGTTTCCTAATGTGTTTGCAGCCTGTAATTATTTTAGACAAAGGGGAGTAACAATTTTAATACATAAAAATGTTAGATTTACTGTACTCGATACAGTTATAGATCCAGTGGGTAGATTCCTTATTATCAAATTATCAATATTTAACAAAAAGCTATGTATTATGTATATATGGTCCAAATGTTGATGAACCCTCATTCTTCCACTGTCATGGTCGCAGTGGCAGACCGTGTGGAGAGTGTGTTGAGGACCCAGGTGCGAACACAAGTGAGGATACGGGAGTGCACTTAAACAAAAGCGAGCCTTTTATTGTGGCTGATGATCAGGAAAGAAACAAACAAGAATGAGGGCAGCACAAGAGCAGTAACTAAACAAACCTAAACTGGGAACAAACTATGCTATGGCTGGGGATACCAAAGACTGGGCATGGAAACACGGAGGGTGGGAACACAGACGACGCGACACAGACTACATGAAACACAGAGACTAAATACACAAGAGGGATGATCAGGGGAAGTGGCCACACATGGGAGCACAGCTGACACAGATAAACATAACAAGACATGGCAGGAGTAAATAACACTGACGGGAGACTGTCAAAGTAAAACAGGAAGTACACAGAGGTGCAGAAAGGAGGAGAGAGAGAGCACGGGCATAGTGGGCTGGGGAAACATGGAATGAAACACAGGGAGGGGAGACGAGGGCTCACAGATACATAGAGGGGCACACAGGGGATAAAAGTCACAAGGGGAAATCAAATAAGGAGCAATACACAAAAAGACATGAATACTAGGACTGCTGGGCCAACATGGCCCAGGATCGTGACATCACCCCCCCCCCCCCCCCCCAAGGACTGGCCCCTGACAGCCCAAACCCGAGAACCAAAACACAAGACAAACAGAGAACAACCCACCCAGGGCGGGAGGCGGGGGACCCGGACGGAGGGAACGAAACCAAACAAAAGACGAGGAGCATGAACCAAAACTGAGTCCACAAGTCCACTGAGTCCACAGTCCTGTCGCCCCCGGTCAACCCCGGGGGCGACAGGACAAAAGTTCACAATTCAGCTGTTCCGGGGCCGGCCACGTGAAAAAGCGGCAGTGGCGGCAGAACAGGTCTGGAGGCCGGCCGCGTGGAAGACGGCGGCGGCCACAGAGCGGGTCCGGAGGCCGGCCGCGTGGAAGACGGCGGAGGCCACAGAGCGGGTCCGGAGGCCGGCCGCGTGGAAGGCAACGGCGGCACTGACGTAGAGACAGGTCAGGGGGCCGACCGTGCGGAAGGCAATGGCGGCGACTCAGGCGAAGGCGGTCTGGGGGCCGACCACGACGGCGATGACGTCCGGCTAGAGGCCCAGAAACTGGCCGACGATGCCGAGGTGCTGGATGTATTTTGGACGGGGGTGTAACAATCGCTGGACCAGGCGTGGAGGACGAAGGCTCGGAGGCCGGACCAGGCGACGCAGAAGTAGATGGTGGCTGGACGGGCTCCCCAGGCCCTCCAGCTGACGTGGCTTGAGGCCGAACGGGCCCCTCGGACCCTCCAGCGGAGACAGGAGGCTGGACGGGCCCCTCGGACCCTCCAGCTGACGTGGCGTGAGGCTGGACGGGCCCCTCGGACCCCCCAGCGGAGACAGGAGGCTGGACAGGCCCCTCGGACCCCCCGGACCCTCCAGCTGACGTGGCGTGAAGTGGTGTGGCTGCTGCAGGGTGCCGGAGTGGCACACCCAGGCATTCAGCTACGGATGCAGGATGAGCAGTTATGGAGACCCCTGGCAAAACAGAGAGCTGAACAGGGGGCTGAGCCGTTACTCTGGCAGAAGAAAGATGCCGCTGACTCTCTGGGGAATTTAATGTAACATCACACGGTTCATTTCCCACCAGATCGCCCCTGAAAACATTATTCATTTGGTCACCGTCTGGTTCAGAACCCACAACAGAAATGTCCATGGCAGTCTGAGAAGAAGTGGTGTCGCAGCCAAGTACTAGGTGTGTGTTCTGTTGAAATCTCCCAATTCTTTGAATCTTTGGGCTGAAGGAAGGACAATACTCGGTGTATTTATGCTCAATCAACAATCATTTATTTCCATACAATTCAACACTTAAGAGCATAAGAACCATCATGATGGGGAGACATACCTGAAGAGGGTCACAGCAAGTCTCAGAATGGTGACGGGTTGCTCAGCTTTTTATAGTCTCTAGTGGCCCCCATCTAGTCGTAAAAGCCAAAACATCACATTCTTTCTCTGTTACAGCGCCTAAGTTATGACCTTGGCAGTTGTTTCTCTGCTTTCTGTAAGGTGGGGGTATGGAATGTGGTCTGTCTATCTCCCCTGTCTTAGACACAGAGTCTCCTGCTTACAATCTTCTCTTCATGATTCAACAATTAAGCATGTAACACATTCACAGCAGATCAAGGATACAGAGTGATGCACACTTGTCTAATAAACTAATAAGTGAATATGTTCTTTTAACTCAAAAGTATAACGAGAACTAAACTACATACAGCTCACACACTCTATATTAAAGGGTATAATATGATCTACAGCAGTATTCTAATTCAACTACTTTGATTACATATATAAGGTAACATATAATAACAGAATAATCTAATAATTCCCCCTTTTGATCTCTTAAAAGAGATCACTTATAACATGCACTCCAGGGTCGCAAGGTCCAGTTCTTCTTGGTCCTGAGGCCCTCTGTCCCCCTTTAACGGGTGGACCATATGTGGGATGACCTCTGTGCTCACGCAGTTCAGATGCAAGCAAAGTTAGATTTACAACCATAACAGCAGTTACAGATGACACTCCCATCACTCCCCAATTCTCCCACAGCTTTATTTTGGTGCTCCAGTTTTCCACCCCCTTTCCAATGCCCCCTTATACCTTTCAAATGTACTTAGACTAGAACCTCTGTCTAAGGAGCTTTTAACCTTTATTTTTATTGCTGCAGCTACCAGTGTCTTCCAGTTGGGTGATTCTCAGCTTCTTTCTTCGACCTCCGGGGTTAGACCACCCTTTAGTCATTGCACAGTTCTGGGGATTATTCTGCCCCGATTTCAAACAAGGATCTGTGTGTTTTTGGGATCACCGCCGTGTCCCCCTTTTTGCCAAGAGCCTCTCGAACCTCGTTGGTCTGGTGTTCCTGGTTTTCGCCAACCCCTTCATGGTTATTGCTGTGTTTGTGGGATCCATGTTCTCCAGGAGCCCAAACGCCATGACACTTGACCCCAGTTGCTGTCTCGGCAGTCCCTACATCTGTCTCTGCTGTGAAGGGTCCTCACATCTCCGTGTCCCCGTCTGGTGTCTGTTCCTTTCTCTGCAAGAGACAGAAAACCAAAACACCTCTCTCCCTAGCCTTGATAATCTAATCTTGTTATCCATTGTTGTTCTAATGATTCAAATTTGGTTTAAAATATTATGTTCAGGACCTATTCTAATCATAATCTATGTGTGTGTAAAAGAAATCAGAAATTAATGAACCATTTCTAAGTGTAACACCTTATATGCTTAAGTTTTGCCATACCTAAATTATTAAACACAGAAATAACGTCATAAGATGTTCATAAAACCATTGTTTGGTGTTCGGACTCAACTTCCCCCTTTTTGACACACTCCCATGTGTCAATTCATTGGAGCTAGACAATTAAAAGAGAAGGTTAGTGACATCATATCTCAGAAAGTATCAGAAATTCTTCTCTCGAGTACCGTTGCTCCAGCCTTGTCATCCCAGAGGATCCTCAATCCCGGAAATTTCCCTTCTCCTCATGTAATGAAGTCTGTCATCCTTCCATACCCTGGTAACTGGTCCATCCAGAGCTGTAACATTTTGAAATGTACATACAACAAGCCAAACCACACCTTGGTCACACCAACCCTTTTCTGCCCTGAAGATGTCCAACGCCATCTTAGTCTGGACCAGGGTTGTAATAGTTTTGCAATTTTCATTCGTTTTTATTTTTATTTAGCTTCGACTTCAGATTTTCAATTTTATATCAGTTTTGATCAGTTTTTACCAATTGTTTGCTAGTTTAGTTTAGTTTAGATTAGTTTCAGTTATAGTTTTAGTTGTGTCTGCAATAATTAAGTGTAGCAAAATCCCAGTCCCATCATATCAGTCATGCTCTTGTGCTTATCCTTGGGTATTGTGACTATTAACTCTTGCAGCACCGGGTGCTCCTAGTTTTGGTTCAAGTGAATTTATAAACTTTGTGAAGGGAATTGACTCCTCTGCACACTGGAATAAACATAATCAACATGATCCACATTTTACTGCGTGTTATTTCACCATCTTATTGATTCAAATGCTCCATCCTTATTTGGTTTGCGACATTATGTTTATCCACTCTGTCTCTAAATGTTTGAAGAATTTTCAAGTTTGGGGTCAAATTTTGAGAATTTGACCATAAGTGAAAGTTATGGTGTTATCACCCCCTTCGGGGCTTACCTTTCCTGGTTTTGATGATATTCCTCCCTATTCTTTGCAAATACCCCCTGTTGGTGGCGAGAAACTGTTGGTATGGTCAAGTGGGTGCTATAGAAACAAAAGCTCAGGACAGAACAGTTATCAGTCATGTACTTCATACAAATTTTGCATATATTGAATTTCATATTGATCCTCTGAGTGTAATGGTACATTTTAATTTGAATTTATCAAAACTAAACACAATAGGTTTTCTTTCTTTACTTTGCTCTTGTTCTTTTTCAGTACCACATCCTATCAAATGTCCCTGTCAATTATATTCTACTTTTAATAACTTACCATTTCAAGTGAGAACCTAAATCACGTGGACCAATGTTCATTATTGCATATCTCTATTCTGAATGTGGCAAGTCATTCATAGGTATTGTTAAAGTTTTGGCGATTTTCCTCTATAAAATTTAATTAACTTTTTACAGTGGCCTGCTATGGTTAATAATAACATATTCCAGTCATGAGTGATATCAAACGTTTTTCTCCACTGTAGCATTTGGCATTCCCAATAATATAACATGATACCTTAATCAAAACACAGCTAATATAGCACAGTTTTCTTAATGCAAACAACAGTAACTCAGCATTACCAACCCAAGAGTTAAGTCTGCAGTTCCACACTCTCATGTGAAGCCACAGTCTCCTCCTCCAGTCTCTCTTATCCTCCTGCTCCTGAAAAAACAAAACAAAGCGAAGCATCCACCCTTCTCTTGCCGGCTGGGTGAATTGTTTATTGGCATTTACTAGTCCTAAAGTGGGTGCAGTCATTGTCTCAGTATCAAGTCAGTCAAAACTTTTAGTCGTCAGTCCATCACAGTCCATTCACATGCATACCTCCACACACATTCATACCAGATGTTGCTGATAATGGAGTCTCCCGCGCAACCTATTCGAGCATCCATCATCAGCAAGATGACGTCATCATTTTAAAAGGAAACAATTCTTTGTTCCTTTGTTCTGGATTGACTCGCTGCAATCCTTTTAGACTCAGGACTCATATGATCAGTGTCCCTTATAAGTGAATTTCTCCCAAGCCAATTACAATCATGGAGAAGCACACTTTGCAACTGTTTTTGTAAGAATATTTCATAGCGCTTTAAATTTCAATCTTTCAGGCCTGGTTTAAAGAGCTGATTGTTAAATCATGAACTCCCAAAATATCAACATATCACCACCGGTGGATCACACCTCTCCGATTTTCTTATCTCAGTGCACTGTAACAAAAACGAAAACAGACATAACCAACCAAATACTACTAAAATAACACAAACTAGGGCCCGTTGCAGACATGTCCAAGCATAAAACTATCCTCTCTCGCTTACGAGAAAGAACACAAGCCAAAGCTCACTGATAAAATCAAGCTAGCGCTAAGCAAAGCCACAAAATCAATCAGAAAGTCACAGGAACGTTTTGCTTCCTGCCGGGACAATATTGTGTGGGAATGAGAACCTCAGGTGCCGTAACACCTTTTGTTCCTCCTTGAATTAAAACTCAATCACAGAAAATGCCGTACTCCGACCTAAACTTACACTATTAATTCATCATTTTTCACTCTGTGCCACTGTTCCTCATCAGGGCTGTGTGAAGCACAGCAAAGAATTCAGTCAAGGCCTTGAGCCATAAACAGACATCACGCACAGACATTGTTTTCATAACCAAACTGTTTTAGACCTTGTTCCTTAAATCTACATAAATGTCCTCTGGGTGACATAAAATACATTCTAAGTAATCAATGGTAATCAATGGCTCCTCATAAAAATTATGCATTGGGATGTTTGTGTGCAGCATTTTGCATATCAGCATAAGCAAAGCATTCTTCATTGCATCAGCGTGTGTGTGTGTGTGTGTGTGTGTGTGTGTGTGTGTGTGTGTGTATCACTTCTCAGTGAATCAACATTCCAATGTGTGTGTGTGTGTGTGTGTGTGTGTGTGTGTGTGTGTGTGTGTGTGTGTGTGTGTGTGTGTTTGTTCATCACTTTCCTGTTCTGGTGTCTTGGGTAAACCACGGCCTGAAGCATGCCCTGGGGTCCTGCCCTCCTCCTTTTCAGTTTGTTTGCGACCATTGCTGCTGCTGCTGCAGTTCAGTCCGTCCTGGTTCTGACCCCAATTGGGGCAGTCCTTTCTCCAGTGTCCATGCTCACCGCAGGTGAAACCTGCATCTTCTTCTGTGTTTTTTGTCCATTCTGAGGTGCCTTCTGTCCTCAGTTACTCCTCCTGTCTCGGTCACGCCCTTTTTGCTGCCCGATCATTCGTGTTGGTCCATCACTGTCCTGCACAGTGTAAATGCAGAGTTATCAAGGTCAGCATTCTTTTGCTCAGCCTTACTTTTCCTTCGGGCTTGGTGGGCGTCTCGTCACAGCTCTGTCAGCTGACGCAGTCTGGGAATTTTCCCCCGTGTAGTGAAACGGGCCTTAGGTTTAGTGCTCTCCGTCTCTGCTGCATGAGATCGCATTCCTGCAGCACTGTTGACTTTTTCAGGTTGTTGTTGTGGGTCCAGCTGTTACAGCATTTGGTCAGTGTGACGTATGGGGGAGAGCAGGAGTCCAGTCAGCCTCGGCTTTCAGGGCCGGCAAAGCAGCCTGTAATTAAATATATATAGAGAAAAACAAAAAACAAAAACAGACAAAAAACAAAAGCAAACGAACAGGAAAATGATGTTGTGTTGGCTGTATTACAACGAGAGGGGAGAAACACCGGGACCAGGCCCTGTGTCAGCCTTCTCTCCCCCTTTTTTTGTTTTTTCTCTCCCGATATAATCAACTCCTAACCCACCAAGTTGACAGGACAACATGCACCTGTTAAAATTCTTAAGATCATGTTTAAAAGCCCAAAAAGAATTTTTCTTTCATTCAGTAATCACTTGTATCAATCAATCAGCAGAAAACATGTCACAATTTGAATCTTTTAACCCCTAAATTTGTCATGTCTTCACTGGTTGGTCAGACCAGTGTCTTTTTCTTTGAAGTTAAATTGTTGTCCTGCAACCCAGAGAGTTTATTTGTCAGTAATGTATTTATCCTTTAACAACAGATGTATGTTAAGTTTCGCTGCTTTAGCCTTGCTGGAAAATCTTCACGTGTTCATGAGTGTAAGCTGTTTCTTCATTGCGTGTGTGTGCATTTGTAGGCAGGCAGGTTAATTTTATCTTTTTCTCAAACTAGGCGTTACCCTAAAAGGAGCCTTTCTCTCAGATTTCTCTGCTTGTGTGTGTTTTTGTTTCACCTTTTTGTTGTGATGCTCCGGACGCCTTCCCAACCTCCACAAGTCCGTTGGCCCCAATTTTATGTGTTAAAACTTCTCTTAATTTCTCCTCTAATTCTCTCCTCACTGCTGTCTGTTTCACAGCTGCTGATTCGTGCTGGGTGTGGTTCCCATTACCTATAATTTTGCTTCGGCCGCTGTGCTTGTGGGGGCAGTTGGTCCAGGTCCGCAGCTTCCTGTATTAACACACTAAGAGATTTATTTTAATTTCATTTTCATCACTTTTAAACAGATAAGCAGGCAACACGCCTACCTTGACAGCGTAGACTGCACGCCAGTCTCCCACCACATTCCTCTCTCTACTCCTCCATAATTCTCCACTACACACCTCTTACTATCTCTCTTTTTTATTTTTTTATTTTTATTACACCACAGAGTAATACACCTAATTATGCCCGTCTATCTCTATGTGGCTCCAAATTCCCTCTTTATTTAATTTCACACTCGTCAGGGGACAGGCACACAACAATTTCAACCACTGAAACGAGGAATTCAACCTTTTTCTTTTTACTATCTAGACTCAACCTTTGTTCGCAAAATGTGTCTTGTTCTAGTCCGGAATAAATGTGAACCCGCGATTACGCTGCGGTCCCAGTGTTATTCCGTAGCTATGCGGGAGTCCTAAGTTCCCAAGTCGCCACCTCGGCACTTAACCTGCCTGCACATCTACAGACAGGGGGGTTGCCAAACCATGAACAAAATTAGTTTCCACAGGTACACTAGACATCAACCTTTGATTCTAAAATGTGTCTTTGCTCTAATGTCCTCCTATTCAAACACATCAACCGTCACTGTCACTGTGTTCACGCTTCACACTCACAAAAAACACACTCAGAGCGCGCCTCACTCACACTCAAAACAACACCTAGAGCGCGCTTTACACACAAGACAGCACCCAGAGCGCGCTTCGCAGCTTCGCAGCTTCGCACACACTCACTCAGAGCGCGCCTTCACACACCCACACACAACACTTTTCCTCAGCGGGAATTCTACACAGAAACCTCTGAGCTCAACTATTAGATCTTCTTAAAGCACACTGCACCATAGACCAAAATACCCCTTTCTCTGCGCTTATGACCGCCACAACGGGGCAAAGTCGCATCATAAAAGTGATGCTTGCATCCCCGAAGTTATACCTGACATCATAAACCAGGTTTTGCTCTATGTACTTCTTGGCAAGTAAAATTTTACTTTGTTTTATGACCGCAGCCCTTAAAACTCGACTGACGCCACAAACCACCGTCAAACCTCTATCCAATGTACTAAAACTAGCACCAACCACTACTGCACTTCACGGCCGCACCACCGGAACACGGCCGTATCATAAACCAAACCTACGGACGTGTTTCGCTCTCGCGTTGCCAGCGTTCAACTGCACTGTGAGCCAGCATCTGCTTTTCCTTAAATCAACTTCTATTTCATAGCCAGCAAGAGCCAGGACGTAACTGACACCATAAACAAACTTCAAACCTCGACTTCAATGTACTGAACTAATGGCCGCGTCTCCAGAAGAAATTCTAATGGATTATTGCTACAGAAGCCAGTCTTAGACAAAATTAAATGTGGAAGGTAAAGTGGCTGCAACTAGTCCAACGTAGTATGTTATTAGTATCTCGGTAGAAGCAGTTTACTGCAACTAGTCCAACGTAGTATGTTATTAGTATCTCGGTAGAAGCAGTTTATTTAACACACTGGAATTCAGCCTCAACTTATGTTGTTAGTATCTCGCGCCAAAAACCAGACACCGACAAATTTACTGTGAAAATACATGTGACTCAGCGAACAGATTAATTTGGAAAGCCCAATATGCACATTTGGTATTTATAATACAACAGGCTGTGCTTACCTTTTTATATTTGGACCGGTCCTCTGTTCACCTCGCCTCACGATCTCACCAAAGGCCAAATCTGCCCTTCCTCAGCACACCAAAGATCCGGGTCACACGGCACCAAGTTGTTGAAATCTCCCAATTCTTTGAATCTTTGGGCTGAAGGAAGGACAATACTCGGTGTATTTATGCTCAATCAACAGTCATTTATTTCCATACAATTCAACACTTAAGAGCATAAGAACCATCATGATGGGGAGACATGCCTGAAGAGGGTCACAGCAAGTCTCAGAATGGTGACGGGTTGCTCAGCTTTTTATAGTCTCTAGTGGCCCCCATCTAGTCGTAAAAGCCAAAACATCACATTCTTTCTCTGTTACAGCGCCTAAGTTATGACCTCGGCAGTTGTTTCTCTGCTTTCTGTAAGGTGGGGGTATGGAATGTGGTCTGTCTATCTCCCCTGTCTTAGACACAGAGTCTCCTGCTTACAATCTTCTCTTCATGATTCAACAATTAAGCATGTAACACATTCACAGCAGATCAAGGATACAGAGTGATGCACACTTGTCTAATAAACTAATAAGTGAATATGTTCTTTTAACTCAACAGTATAACGAGAACTAAACTACATACAGCTCACACACTCTATATTAAAGGGTATAATATGATCTACAGCAGTATTCTAATTCAACTACTTTGATTACATATATAAGGTAACATATAATAACAGAATAATCTAATAGTTCCTTTCAGAGGTCTGCCTGTCAGTGTCCAAATTCATATTTTCATTTTCCTTCACAAACATAAAGTCAGAGTCTTTATTCTCAGTCTTTGGTTCTTTTAACTCAGAAGCAGAAAAACACAACCTCAGATTGGCTGCCTCACCCTCACCAGAATTACATAGATTAATCTTGGATACACAGGCAGCATCTACCCCATAATATTGCCCAGAGTCAGTAACAGTCTCTGCATCAGCTCTAGCGGAAGTTTCGCCATTCCTAGCAAGCAAGTTAACTGTTATGGAAAAACCCTGTTCGAAAGTTGGACCCCCAAGGCTCTCTGTACAGTTCATTTCCTCTAAAGAAACGTCACGTTGTTTTCCTGTGACAGTCTTCACCTGTGACAGGGTTTCAGTCACCAAAGGGGCTAGTTCGACCACATGAGCTGCGTGTATAACTGAACCGTTCATAGAAACATGATTAATCAGTTCATGGCTAGGTTCCTGGACATCCATTAAGTCAGCACAACTGGGTAAAGAAGACTCATTCACGTTCATTTTGCAGTCATGTGGTGGACTTTTAACCTGATCAGAGTCTGTGCTTACAGATACAGCAGTTACACTTACTTCTGATGGGACGGCTGGCACTAGGTTAATGCCAAGAGTCTGAATAAACTCTTCTGTGATTGGTTTGACAGAGTCATTAGCTTTAGCAGAGAACACATTAGGCACAAACGAAGCAAAAGTGACGCTGTCAGAGGGGATTGAAGCCTCATTACGCTCTGACTGACAGGAATCATGCGACTCGGCCTGGTATTTGGCAGTCTCAGGCCTGCATTCCCCAGCTAGCCCCCCACCAGAAGCTGACTTAGACAGAGACTCTGAGTCATCTATGAATGGAGGTGCAGCTAACACAGAGTCTAATAGAGCTGTGGCTGCCAGTGGTGGTGCAGACTGTGAGCTTACTATATCAGTAGTGCTCCCAACCAACACCCCATCCTGAAATGATTTAGAAGAAACAAAAGAACATGATTCCAAATTTACACAAACTGAAGGTAAAACATGATCATTAGAGATAGTATCGGAGGCCCAGATCTCAGCCCCAGCATTCACTGCGCCCTGAGAGGTGCTGGAGCTACATGGTTCAGACATGTGTCCCCCATCTTCTGGGGGGCACAATTCACTTTTAGAGTTCAGAACATAAACCATATTGCCATTACTGTCCTCTTGACCTGGAACACAAAACTCAGGTGGATTGTGCTTGTTGAGTACAGGAGTGAGAGCATCACTCAGAGGTTGCTTTGAATTGTCCTCCTCTGGTTTACCTAATAATTTGGTCTTACACAATTCATAACAAGTAGTAGAGTCACAAGATGAATGAGCTGAGGAACAGTCAAGTTGATCACCGGGTACAGACAGGGTGTCATTATTTAAGTCACACCGCTCATGACCAGAGGTTATATCACCACCCTTCACACCAAACATGAGTTCGTGATCAATACTTTCATCGTTTATTAAGAGAATGGGTGGTGTTGAGGAGCACTGGGTCACTATTGCTCCTCCAGCACCTGTAGAAATTGTCTTTATCTCTGGAGCGTCTGCGAATCCTTCATGACAGTCACATTCCAGCAACTTAGGAAGACTTTGAGGCGAAAGATTGTCACTGACCTCTATTATTAACGGAGTCCGAGAGGAAACGAGAGTTCCACCAACCTCCAGCTGCTGCGTGGTGCTGCGGCGACGCGGATGTCGCCTCTTCTTTGAAGAAACCACTGAGGCTGAAGCATTGGCTGTTAGGGAAGTGAGGGGTGGCAGACCCTGGCAGCTCCGAGGACCCCCGAGAGCCAGGCGTGTTCCCCGAAAGATGTGCTGACAGTCAGGGGTGAGCCACGGCTTTCCCCGGAGCTCCTCCTCTACGTGGGTGCAAGCTGCTTGCTGCCGCTCACAGAGGCCGGACTCCATGATTTCCGTAGTAGGTCCTTCTATGAAGCGCCTTGAGGCGACTTTTGTTGTGATTTGGCGCTATATAAATAAAATTGAATTGAATTGAATTGAATTAAACAACTAAACACTGTACTGTCAGTCTCAGAACACGATTCAGTCATAGTGTCCGGCCCCGGCGAATCAATGCACATCTCGCTCCTCTCTATAGAAGGATTATGAGACACACAGTCACTCACCCCCGGGGGTAGCGCGGTGCGACGGCGGCGCTGACGCCGGTTATTTCTGGAAGTGGGTACGATGGATGCTGAAGCCACCAAAGCAGAGGGTGATGTGGCGGCGATCTCCTCGTTGTCCGCCCACATCCTTGCCAGAAAAGAGGCAGGTGAAGTAAAGTCCCAGCGGGGTGGAGAGGGCGAGCGGCTGGTCCGAGGCGGTGCAACAGGTGTGAGTTCCTCCTCCGAAATGAGCCAGGGCTTCCACCGGAGCTCGTCCTCCCGATAAGCCCGTAACACCTGCTGCCGCTCTTCCTCACCAAAGTCTATGGCCTCCGTCATCTCCGTGCGCCGCGCCGTGTGGCCAGACCGCGGTGAAGACCCGGAAGCCGATGAGGCGCGAGCGGATGGTGTGTCGGTGGTGAGCCTCACCGTTCCGACCCTGACTGCGTCTGGCTCGCGAAGCAGCGGGGAAATAGGACAACAGCAGGGCTCTGGCGGCGCAGCCCGCACACTGGGCAGCTGCGGCTGCGGACGGAGTTGGAGAGCGGTGACGAGAAAGTCAACGACCAGCGGGTGTAGTGCCTCCCATAACCAGGGAAATACAGACGCTAATACTCCCACTTGGCGGGCTAAGTCCTCCCGTTCCTCCACTCCGGAACACTGCAGCCATTTACTACATAGCGATTCCACCGTCTGGATGATCTCCCTCTCTTGTGTCGCTGGGTCCGGCATGGTCGCGTCGTACTGTCACGGTCGCAGTGGCAGACTGTGTGGAGAGTGTGTTGAGGACCCAGGTGCGAACACAAGTGAGGATACGGGAGTGCACTTAAACAAAAGCGAGCCTTTTATTGTGGCTGATGATCAGGAAAGAAACAAACAAGAATGAGGGCAGCACAAGAGCAGTAACTAAACAAACCTAAACTGGGAACAAACTATGCTATGGCTGGGGATACCAAAGACTGGGCATGGAAACACGGAGGGTGGGAACACAGACGACGCGACACAGACTACATGAAACACAGAGACTAAATACACAAGAGGGATGATCAGGGGAAGTGGCCACTGTTAAGATTCAAAAGTTGAGAAAGGGTACAAGAGGTGATCGAAAAATAACCACACTGGTCCGGCCGGGTGAAGTCAAACGAAGATTTTAATTCACACGTGGGAAGATCACTGAAAACAGCAATTGATCTTCAACTTACTAAGGCACAAACAATTATTTTATAACATCAGGGTTTGTTTACTGACGCCCCTTCATGCATCACCGGTACATTTTATACATAGATCAGATCAACATCATCATGACTTTTCACCCAGAAAATCATCTTCTATTTTCATGGCTTGGTACTTTCCGTTCTTATCTTAAAATGAATTGTTCCTCTTTCTCGTCTAGACCTAACTAATCTCTCCTCTAAATAAATCTTAACTAATGTGTGTGTACGTGTTGACCTCACATGCTCTTTGTGTCACCTCTTCACCTCCTACTGTCTGTGTCTCGTCCTCAAATGCTCTTTCTCAATTCACCTGTTGCACTTCTGACCTTTCACTAGACCAGAAGCTCACTGAGACTATGTGTATGTCTTCTACCAAATAAATGTTTTAACCAAGAACCTCTACTAAAACCTTAATATAAAATGACCTGATCTAAGTGTTTTGTAAGCATGTATTGCAATTCCTTCTATGTTCTAGTTTTCCCTCAGCATGTATCACCTGAACAGTCACGTCAGTGAGGCTTAAGACCTTTAAAGAACCTGAACATCAACTCAAATAAGCACAGATATGCAATATGTATAAAATAGTTATAACTGCACCTGAAATACAAAGTTAATATCATCATAAACATCTTAAGGCCATCTTAAAGCTATCTGTTACATTGTTAAAGCAATGATCATACTGCAGATTATATTATGCTGGTAAAATACTTTTCTGTTCATCCCCACAATCCCCCTTTCGACCTCTGGCACACCAGAGGTCGATACACAGGTTGTTGTTCACTCCTCAGTCCACTCGACTACTTCCAGATCCATCATCGGCATCATGGACATAGGGGCCACCGCCCCAGGGTCCACTGCCTTTACAATCACTTTCTCTACCAACCTTCGGGCACAAGGAATGAGACAACAACCACAGGTCACCAAAATACCCACCAATACAGATAGAGACAACATAATTGACAGAACAAGCCCCTTCCACTTTCCCTTTTTTACTCTTTTTATTTGAACCACCCCTTTTCAAACTCTCAATTTGTTACCACTCCTTTCTGTAGGCGCGGCGATCTCCTCCTAGGCTGCTCTTCTTTCTTCGGCCTTCCAGGTGGACTACTGGTCGGCCCGTTACACAGGTGAAGAGGTTTATTCTGCCTCTGTTCCTTGACACCTGCGTTCCTTGAAGACGAATTTTCCTCCACCAAGCTCTCGTGTGCGGGTGCACACTGCGACCAGTGGTACCAGGTGTCGCCTTTCCCTTTCAGCTGGACTGCTGTAGCCGTCCGGGCGGTCACCTCATACGGACCAGACCAGCGGGGCTCCTTCCACTTTCGCTTAATGACCTTCAGCCACACTGCCTTTACGTCCGGGACCTCTCCGTTCCCCGTGGATCTCTCACAAGTGACCTGTTTTGTAAAGCTGGACACAAGAGCCTTCAACTCATTAAAATATTCTGCATGAGACCTGTTGCTTGTCCTGGGCTGCTCCACCGGGACCACTGTCCAGGGTGCTGGAAACTGTCTCCCAGTCAGCAGCTCATAAGGGGTGAAACCTGTGGATTGGTTAACAGAACATCTTATGGTCATCAGAGCAATGGGCAGGGCTGCGACCCAATTTAGCCCTGTCTGCGCACAGATTTTAGCCAACTTGTTTTTCAAATTTAGGTTCATCCTCTCTACCTTTCCTTGAGATTGAGGATGATAGACCGTCCCGAACTTATGTTGCACTCCCAACATCCTCTCTACCCCTTGCAAATCTTTGTTCTTGAAATGAGTACCATTGTCTGATCTAATTCTCTTGGGAAACCCATGCCTTGGAATGTAATGATTGATTAAGCACTTAATCACACTTTTCGCGTCTTCACGTTTGGTCGCCCATGCTTCGGGCCATCCAGTCAGAACATCCACACACACCAACAAATACCTCACCCCACCTGGGCCTGTATCAATCATGTCGGTATAATCAATCACGACCTCCTCTCCTGGCCTTTCTGGCATGAGAAACTTACCAGCTTCAGGTTTTACTGCTGGCTTTGGATTGTGTGCCCCACAAATTAGGCACGTTCTGGCCTTTTCCAGTATCATCCTTCTCAAATCAGGATGCCACCATCGGCACAAATTTCTCCCCATCTGTTTCACTCCCACGTGACCAAGCCCGTGAGCCTCATTCACCTTTTGTTCCGCCATTTTGGCCGTTAAAGCGGGACGCCCATCTGGCCCCCTCCACAAACCGCCATCTTGCCAGGCTCCTTTGTTTTCCCACACCCCCTTTTCCTCTGGGGATGTCTCCTCCTGAGCCTGTCTAACTTCTTCCATGCTGTTAGTGCTAACCTCCTCTTCTGGGGTTACCTGCACCATTTGTCTCTGTCCTTTGTAGCCCGCTGCTTCCTTTGCGGCTTCATCAGCTTTCTGATTTCCCTTTGCCACCATACTGTCTGCTTGTGAGTGGCCTTTGCATTTTATAATACTTACCTCGTCTGGGTCCTCCAGGGCCTTTTCCAGTTCCTCCATTTCCTTTTTGTGACAGATGGGTGCATTAGTGGCCGTTCTGAACCCGGCTCTCTTCCACTGAGCCAGTTCCACATGAGCTGCTCCAAACGCATATGCTGAGTCAGTGTAGATGTTCACTCTCATGTTTTTAGCCAGCCTCAGGGCTCGAGTTAGGGCTATCACTTCAGCTCTCTGGGCCGACTGTTGTCCCTCAATTTTTCCTGCTTCTTTCACCTGAAACTCAGTTCCTACTCTACAGACTACTGCATAGCCCGCTTTCAATCCTTCTTCATCTCTGTGGCAGCATCCATCTGTGAACCAATCCTCAGCTCCAAGTATGGGCTCTGCCTTTAGGTCTTCCCTGATTTTTCCTTCAACCTGGGCTTTCTTAATACAGTCATGTGGTTCTCCTGACCCCATTAGGTCTGCCATATTTATTCCTTCATGTGTGAATATCAAATTTGGCGCCTCTAAAATTTTGCTCAACCTTTGTTGCGTCAGTGGAGTCATTGTGAATACCTGTGAGTTCACATAGGCCACTACACTGTGTGTGGTAAGCACTTTCAGTGGGTGTTCCCTCACTATGTGTGCTGTTTTCTGAATTATCTTTGCTACTCCTGCTGCGTGTTGTGTACATGTGGGATGCCTTGCTTCTGTTGAATTTAATCTTATGCTGACATACATAAGTACATCCCTACCTCCCCCTTTTTTCTGAAACAACACACCATTCACAACTCCCTTTGTTTCTGAAACATCAAGATAAAATGCCTCATCATAGTTAGGAGTGGCCAGATCTGTGGCTCTTGACAAATCCTGTTTTAGCGAAATGAACGCTGTCTCTGTGTCCGGCGTCCAAGGCAACTCAGCCTTCAGATTTCGGACACCAACTTTCTTGATCAGGTCCCTTAAAGGGGCAGTTTTACCCGCATAGTTCGGAATGAACTGCCTGCTGTAACCTGTCAAGCCAAGAAAGGAAAGCAACTCCTTCACAGTTCTTGGTTTTGGATGTGTCAGAATTTGGTCTCTGTGTGTGTTCATTAACCCCACTGATCTGTGTGCGATCACCCGGCCCAGGAATGTTACCTCTGGCCGTACCAACTGCAGTTTTTCTTTACTCACTTTGAAGCCACACTCCGCCAATCTGTTCAACACCACGAGCGATGCTGCCGTACAGGCCGCTGCTGACGGGGCTGCAATAAGAAGATCATCAACATACTGTATTAATGTACAGCCCTCTGGCAGTTGACATGGGGACAATGCCTCTTTTAACACCTGATTGAAAATACCTGGTGAGAGTGCAAAGCCTTGTGGTAGGCGTGTGTACCTAAATTTCCGGCCTCTGTATGTGAATGAGAAAATGTCTCTGAGTGACTCGTGCAGTGGGAGACAAAAGAATGCATTCGCTAGGTCAATACATGTGAACCACTTTTGGTCCCCAGTAATTTCGGTCAGAGCCGTGTAGGGATTTGGTACAGGCACAGTGTCAGTCCTCAGTATGGCATTTATTGCTCTCAAATCATGTGCCATACGGTACTTCCCTGTCCCATGTTTTTCTACTGGCAAAATAGGTGTGTTCCAAAATGACCATGAGGGCTCAAGCACTCCTGCCTTCCACAGCCCTTCAATGGTTTCAGCTATACCTTCTTCTGCTTCAGTTTTGTGCTTATATTGTGGTCTGTTAATTGGTGTGTCAGACTTCAGCTGGAACAGGACAGGCGAACAGTTAGCTAGACCTACATCTGTGGGCCCTGCGGACCTCAAAGTATCAGGCAATTTTGAGAGCTCAGCTACTGCATCAGGATGATCCATTCTTTCCCTGCCATGTATTCTGGAGATTTCTTTATGTTCTAAGATCACTGCATCGTTGGACAAACAAGTTATGCGATATATTTTACATTTTGGTGCATACCAGACATTTGGAATTTGGGTGCTTTGCCAGCATGCGTTGTCCAGCGCCCGCTTGACCATTGGTCCCAGATCTCTTGGCCCATGACCCTCGTGGACCGCCAATGTAATGTGAGGGGCTGAATCCTCTCCCACATTGTACCAAGGCAGTTGTTCATCCGTAAATTTCACAGCCGCGGCCACACCTTCTGGTCCAACATAAATGTTATGTGTTCGCACATTCCACGTCTGTCCCTCAAGATCAGACTGGAAGTGTTCCCGATAGATATCGTTATCTTCCCTATCATAAAAGAGTGTAACGTGGAAAGGATCTCGCGGAGGGGAATAGACGGCCAGGCTCATTATCCAGGGTTTCCATAGCTGATAATGTCTCAGAATGCCTTCTTCCACCAGCCTCCCCCAGTAGATTTCGGCAGTGGGTTGTTCAGAGTTCTGGACTAGATATTGAGTCTTTGAAGGTGATCCCAGACACGGGAATTCGTTTCCTCCAGGCAGAGTAACAATCAGTCCATCTGGTGAGCACATGATTGTGGCTCCCAGTTTCACAAGCAGGTCCCTGCCCATGAGATTTGCAGGCACCTGTGAGGACACCACATATTGGTGTTTCAAAGTCTGTTTTCCCAGCTGTGTCAATGCTGGATCTGTCAATGGCAGTGTCATTGGAATCCCGGAAAAGCCAACCACATTAACTGTGTGACAGGAGAGTGTCGCACTGTCTGGTGTGTCTTTCAGTGTTGAGTATGTTGCTCCAGTATCCACCAGGAAGGGCAATTCAGTGCCTTCAACGGTCATTGACAGCATGGGTTCTGCCGTACCCACGCTGTTCGGTTCCTCCGGGCTCCGTCAGTATTGCTCCCTCTCCCAGCCCCAGTCAGCTACTGGGTACTGGGCGGCTGGTGCTGCATTCGGGTTTGGAGCTTGATGTGCTCCCCCGTAAGCAGCTCTTTGTCTTGGGCCTCCTCGTGCCTGGGATCGATAGCCTCGCCCCTGATAGTTCTGCGGCGGTTCAGGGCAATCTCGGGCCCAGTGTCCTTCTGCTCCACATCTCAGACACGCAGTCCAAGACACACTGCCAGGATTCCCCGGATTCCGAGCCCTTTGTCCTCCCCTCACGGATCCACCACGCCCTCTCTGCGGTCCACCGGTCCCCCAATTCCCTACGGGTTGACGCTGCCTTGGTGCATTGGCGGGCCAACGGTCATCAGGGTAGAGACCCGGATCCTGATTTGGCCAGTCAGGCACAGGATCAGGCTGGGGCCTTGCCACCATTATTTTCCTTGCGCTCTCTTTATCCTCTTTCTTTCTGTCTCCTGCCTTGTTTCTCGCCTCCGTCAGCTGTATCTTTACCAGTTGCGCCTGTGCCTCCTCCAACTCTTTCTTTTGTTTGTTTGCCAAATCCTGTTCCTGCTGAAGTCTGTGGGTCACATGTCTCTCCCACTGCACCGAGTCTGCAACGGCAAAATCTGGGTTCTTTTCCAAGTCAACTGCAACCTGGTTGGGCAGCCCTGCCAGCACTGCCAAACGAAACCACGCTCTACTTTCACCCTCCTTCCCCGATGTATTCCTGTTTCTAACAACCATTGTTCCTTTGCTTTAGCTAAAAACTCTCTGGGTGTGTTTTTAGGATCCCAAATAATTTTTGGAATGGCTCCAGAGTTAGGAGTTGGGTACTTCTCCCGGACTGCATCTGCTAAGTCATTCTGCACCTCATGGTATTGTAGGTCATTTGCATATCTGGTTGTTTGAGCTATCTGCTCTACATCTGCTAACCCACCACCCAGCATACAACGTCCGGCCAAAGCGCGAAAATCGCCCAGCGCTAATTCTTCTCCTTCGGTCAGCGCGCCCAGCCTTCTCAACCAGCTAGCTCCTCCCTCAGTTATTGGTGGAAGTTGTTTAACCAATGCTTCCAAATCTCTCACCTTATAGGCGCGATAAACTGGTTCGTTCTTTGGACCTGCTATTAGAGGCAGATTTAAACCAGGGTCAGGAGCTCCTTGTTCAAAACTCACTTTTCTACTCTTCCTCAACTTTCCTTTTCCCTTTGAGCTCCTAAATATGGGCCGTCTCTGTGCTTGATCTCTCTTCACACTTCTTTTCCTCAAAATTAGGCTTGTACTTGGTTGGGGCTCAGGTCCTCCATCTTCGTCCTCCTCATCGTCCTCTTCTTCTGATGACCTCGCACGGTCTTCATTCTCCTCTTCTGGCCCTCCCTGCATTACTCTCTGCTTTATAACCTCCAATGCCGTTAATGCCTCTATTAACGCACGTGGGGGCTCATGCATTTGTCCATACACTTCTCCTTCCCAATGTTCTCCCTTGGTTATCACTCCTTGTGGTATTTTGTCCTTCATTCTAGGGGTCCTTTTGGCCTCCCCGTCCTGCTTTGGCTGTTCCACTGTAGACACTTCGGCCCGTAAAATGTTTCCACTATCCACCAAACTGGGAGGCGAGGTCGAGCCTTCATCTGCAGCTGAGGCTATCATTCTCCCTCCCATATCTTGGGACTGACATTCCACTGCCCTTATCCCTTCTTCAGGGATATTCAGGGGAGTAGTAGTATATTCAACATCTGCTATTCCGCCAAGGACAGCTCCAGTCTGTCCATCAGGACCACGAACTTGTCCCCCTCCAAGGGTCATTACAGGCATGACATATGGTGGTGGTGGTGCACAACGTGCCAATTCGGCCCAAGGATATAGTTTCGGTGTGTAATACCTGTTCGCCTCTTCTACCTTCGGAGTCAAGTCCTTCACTTGGTCCTCTAGCTTTTTATTTTCCTCCTTCAAATGTTTCAAAGACTCCATTATACTCACCATGTCTCCTGATTTTCCTGTGTCATCCTCTTCTGTCATCCAGGAAGAGGCTGCCCTCCACAGGAACCGCCACTTACAGCACCTGTCATGAGTTTCTTTTAGGTCCTTAATTTCTCCTCTGGCTTTCCTGTTCACTGAATGTCCCTTGGACTCCTCTTCAAATTGTTTCAATTTCTGTTCACATCTCTTTCCCTCAGTTTTTAACACCAGGCTCAGAGCTATTTTATCACCAAGCCCTTTCTGTTGAGATGTAATAAGTTTGCTTACCTCAACCTCCATCGCTTGGCACTCTTTCTCTGCTGCTTTTAATGCTCCAGGTGAAGCCAAACGAATAGCTTTCTTAAGCTGTTCAAGCTGATCCTTCAGAGGTTTGCATCCCCTTTTCCCACTAGGTGTCGCACCCGAGCTGTCAGCCATTCTCTGAAACACAGACTTACCTCTTCCAACGGCGTTGGTCGACTCCACCTTCTAGGTCTAGGTCACCCAGACACGCTTAACTTTCGGTTTCAGTCTTCGTCTCGCTGTTCTCGCAACCACTGGCTCCTCTTCCCCTGCTCGGTGACACACAAAGTTTAACCCAGCACTTTAAACGCTGTCCTCGCGTTCTCAAGCGTTAACACTCAATCAAAATTATTCGCCCTCAAAGTGTTAATATATGACACCAGCAACCCTTATGCGCAACGCGCTCACCTCCGTATACTTACCTCTCCAATAGTTCCTCGGATTAGTGTTTTCCGTTTTTTCATTTATTTTAAACCCATTAACGGCGCTGCGCGTCCCTTATATACTTTACAGCAACACACCCTCAAGGGTCCCTCAACTTGTCCCGTACTAATAAATCTAAAACCAAGAAATCACCTTTATGACATTATGTCAAAGCTTTCTCCATGTTGCACAGCCTGCCACAGGTTTAACAAAAAAATCGCTGCCCGAGAAGGCTCCCACATATCAAGGTGGTCGTTTTCACAAACTTCCAGCAGACCCTCAAATAAACAAAAACAACGACCCAGGCAGGCTTCCAGTTCAGCCTCCTCAATTTCTATGCACACCGAAAACTCATGGGGAGATTCTTCTGTCTCCCCGTGTCCTACACAATTCACCTCCAAATGATCCCCTACAATTGAAATTTCAGTGTGGAATGACGCAGAGATTAACATTCCCTTATTTATTTACTATATGTAACCTGAATTTTTCTCTCTCTTATCAAATAACAAAGGTTATCTTTAAAATTTGTTATTGAACTACTAATTGAATTGCTTTTTATGGTATCAGTGGTAAACTACCCCTAAAAAGTCCACTTTATTGCGTGTTCATTGAGTTACTTCTATTAAGGCTATTTAACAAGTTCAATTTACACATACTCATTAATCTGTCACGCTTATTAGTGGCTCATGGTTGCTTAAAGCCTATGTCTGACTTGACCACAGAGTTAGAGCATCATTCAATCCTCTCCGGATGACCACTCCACTTACTCTGCATCCAGTCAGCTCATGAATTAACAACACTCGCAGACTGTAACCCCTTTATTTTTGTTTATGCCTTCAAATCCACCTTAAATCTTCTTACCTAAACGTTGGTTTTAAACACAAACAATTCTTATATTCTATTTTGAAACGCTGTCACCATTCATATATTTACAATGTTATTATTTACTAAGCCAGCATTTTAATCGCAGACATTTATCCACATTTGCAAACAATAGTTATAGGGCTGAATAATCACACAAAACCGAAAGCATAGTCCTCTCATGCGCTCTGCATCAGCTGCCTCATTTGCATGCACACACACTCTCCATCTAAAAATGGCAGCAGGCAGTCAGTGCATTACTGACTCGACACACAGAGATCTCTCACACCAAATTTTCTTATTCTATATTACAACGACGTCTTATATTTACAACCACTGTCAGATCTGTCAGCTTTAGCGCCTACACAATTTCGACAAATTTAAAAATAACCGCCCAGCGGATAAACTCCCTGAGTTTTTTGCGATCAATTCACCAGTATCTGTCCAACAGTTTCTGGCCTCATCTCTAAACTCCCTAACTCAATTTAAAAGTGTCCAACACCCAAGGTCCAACCTTTGCTGCCCAAAAAAGCGCAGATACCGTTCCAAACGGTAAGGAGACTCTAACTCCTAGCTTAATTCCAGGATGCCCTGTACCCCACAGTTAAGCCACACTGAACTATCCCTCTTCGCCGAGAGGCCAATGTCGCGCGTCCACGACAAGGAGGGAGCGTAACCTCCGGGCTCTGCGCTTCCTAGAACCCCCACGGTTCCGTTCTAAAATAATTTATAATACTTTGAAACAACAATCAACACCCAAAACAAGTGTATAACTGAAGCAGGTCCAACCTTATAACCAAAAAATAAGCAAATTCCCTAACATACTAAAATCATTAAGCAGTCCACTGCTTCCCACGGTCCAACCGTATTAAATCCTTTAAGCGGTCCAACCGCATTCAATCATTACCAGCAGTCCAACTGCTTTAGATCCTCCGACTCTTATCAAAATCAAAACAGACATCCACCAGTAACTTCAGTGAGTGGACTTAAATTTTATCATGTCCAATTTGGCACACTTTGGAAATAATTCAACAGGTAGTGCCTTACCTTTTGGATAAGCCGGCTTATGCCCACTCACTTCAACCACTGGAATTCATGTCTGCCCGTCTGACCACCTCGGACCACCGCTCACACCTCCACTTTTCTCCCTTACTCAACCACCGGACGAAGCCCCCAAATGTTAAGATTCAAAAGTTGAGAAAGGGTACAAGAGGTGATCGAAAAATAACCACACTGGTCCGGCCGGGTGAAGTCAAACGAAGATTTTAATTCACACGTGGGAAGATCACTGAAAACAGCAATTGATCTTCAACTTACTAAGGCACAAACAATTATTTTATAACATCAGGGTTTGTTTACTGACGCCCCTTCATGCATCACCGGTACATTTTATACATAGATCAGATCAACATCATCATGACTTTTCACCCAGAAAATCATCTTCTATTTTCATGGCTTGGTACTTTCCGTTCTTATCTTAAAATGAATTGTTCCTCTTTCTCGTCTAGACCTAACTAATCTCTCCTCTAAATAAATCTTAACTAATGTGTGTGTACGTGTTGACCTCACATGCTCTTTGTGTCACCTCTTCACCTCCTACTGTCTGTGTCTCGACCTCAAATGCTCTTTCTCAATTCACCTGTTGCACTTCTGACCTTTCACTAGACCAGAAGCTCACTGAGACTATGTGTATGTCTTCTACCAAATAAATGTTTTAACCAAGAACCTCTACTAAAACCTTAATATAAAATGACCTGATCTAAGTGTTTTGTAAGCATGTATTGCAATTCCTTCTATGTTCTAGTTTTCCCTCAGCATGTATCACCTGAACAGTCACGTCAGTGAGGCTTAAGACCTTTAAAGAACCTCAACTCAAATAAGCACAGATATGCAATATGTATAAAATAGTTATAACTGCACCTGAAATACAAAGTTAATATCATCATAAACATCTTAAGGCCATCTTAAAGCTATCTGTTACATTGTTAAAGCAATGATCATACTGCAGATTATATTATGCTGGTAAAATACTTTTCTGTTCATCCCCACACCACACATGGGAGCACAGCTGACACAGATAAACATAACAAGACATGGCAGGAGTAAATAACACTGACGGGAGACTGTCAAAGTAAAACAGGAAGTACACAGAGGTGCAGACAGGAGGAGAGAGAGAGCACGGGCATAGTGGGCTGGGGAAACATGGAATGAAACACAAGGAGGGGAGACGAGGGCTCACAGATACATAGAGGGGCACACAGGGGATAAAAGTCACAAGGGGAAATCAAATAAGGAGCAATACACAAAAAGACATGAATACTAAGACTGCTGGGCCAACATGGCCCAGGATCATGACATCCACGGATTTTTTAGTGCACTCTCTGAACACCTTGATTGCACACTTATTCTTGGAGGCGACCTCAACCTTGGACTAAATGAAGAAATGGATAGGCTCAACACAACAGGAACTCAGCGCAATTGGCAGTCCACAAATATAATCAAACAGTATATGAGCGACTATGGCCTTTGCAATGCGTGGCGCTCCCTTCACCCCAACAGTAAGGAATATTCTTTCTTCTCACATGTCCATCACTCCTACTCTTGTCTGGATTATTTCCTAGTCAGCAGCTCACTGCTGAGTGATATTTCAGACACTGAGATTCATCCTGTAGCTGTCAGCAATCATGCTCTTGTATCTTTAACACTAATACATAAGAAGAACGCTACACCAAGTAAAAACTGGAGATTCAATACATTGCTGCTCAAAGATGAAGAGTTTATTAAATATTTTTTAAAAAGAGTGGACTTCATATTTAGACTTTAATGACACTCCCGGAACATCAGCTTCTGTTCTATGGGAAGCAGGAAAACCTTTTATGAGAGGTAAAATAATTTCTTTCTCATCACACATAAAGAAAGAAAAAAACAAAAATATTCAGGAACTAGAAAAAAAACATCAAATCCTTAGAAGAAGCCTACGCATGCAACCAAGATCAAGAAATAATGAACAAAATATGCAAAACAAAACTAGAATTAAATTAAATTAGTAATAAAAAAAACACAATTCCTAGTACAAAGACTTCACTTGCAGAATTTTGAACACAGTTACAAATCAGGTCGATTTCTAGCTAACCAGTTAAAAAAAAATAAAGAAAAAAAAACTATATGTGCTGTTAAAGATTTATCTGGAAACACAATATATGACCCTGGAAGAATAAACAACATTTTTAGGGATTTCTATGAAACTCTATATTGACCACAAATAAACCCGTCTAAAAATGAAATTGATCAGTTTCTTGACAACATAACTCTTCCAAAATTACTAGACAGTCAAGCAATGTCACTGGATTCGCCACTGACACCAGGTGAACTCCAGGAAGCCCTGATAAGTATGCCCAATAATAAGGCTCCAGGTCCAGACGGCTACCCTGCAGAATTCTACAAAGAATTCTGGACAATTTTGGCACCAGTATTCCACGGAATGTTGCAGGAAATCAAGGAAAATGGCAGACTACCACCATATATGAATTCTGCCAACATTTGTCTCCTGCTAAAACCAGGCAAAGACCCTTTATTTCCCTCAAGCTATCGTCCAATATCCCTTATAAATGTAGACCTTAAAATAATCTGCAAAGCTCTCTCAAAGAGATTAGAGAAGATAACCCCCCTTTTAATTCATCCTGACCAAACTGGTTTCATAAAAGGTAGGCACTCATCAACACACACACGTAGATTACTTAATTTAATAGACTACTCATACAGTAAAAACATTGAAACCACAATATTATCTCTAGATGCAGAAAAAGCGTTTGACAGAGTTAACTGGAAATTTTTATTTGCAACATTACACAAATTTGGTTTTGGAAACTCTTTCATAAACTGGTAAGAATATTATATAATTCCCCAACAGCTCGTATCAGAACAAATGACCAGACATCCTCCAGCTTCTGTCTCCTGAGGGGCACCAGACAGGGATGCCCACTCTCCCCTTCAGTTTTTGCAATTTGTATTGAACCACTAGCAGCAGCATTTAGACAGGCTACAACAATTAATCAATTAATCAATCAATCAAGGCTTTATTCGCCATGTGCAGGTTGCCCTGCAGTGAAATAGGACCCCCCGACCTTACACACACAACACAGACATCACATGGGGATACAGGTCGGAGATCGGTAGCGTTACAGAAAGAAAACACTGAAATATACACTACAATGGTCAAAGGAGCTTGCAAAGAAAAGGGTCTGGACTTATTTAAGTTTCTTGAAGACGTTTCACCTCTCATCCCAGAAGCTTCTTCAGTTCTAAGTTCAAATGGTGGAGATCCCCCGATTTAAGCCCTGTGGGAGTATCCCCCGAAGAGGGACAATGATGATGCTGATGATCCTCTAACTAATCACGAGTCAAGGTGTGAAAACAGGTGTAGGTCACAATCAGCCAAGGTTTCGGGTGAGCTCATTGTGAAACCTGGCCCCACCCTATCATTTGATTGCCTGAGGTCAGATGGCCCAGGATGTGAGTGTGCGTTAAGGCGTCTGGGAAGGGATATCAAAACTGGATTATATATGGCAGACATACATATTTTACTCCTCTTTCAAACCATCTGTCCTCTCTGTCCAAAATATGTACATTGGCATCGTGAAAGAGTGACCTTTGTCCTTTAGATGCAGATGGACAGCTGAGTCTTGTCCCGTAGAGGTGGCTCTTCTATGTTGTGCCATGCATTTCTGTGCCTCTTTGCTGACTAGATGAAAGCCCAATTAGGATAACCGCATGTTTTAAGCACTTCATTTACATGTGTGTGTTCCTTCTTTTTCCCTTCAGGCTTAGAGAGTCATTAGAATGCCATATGCTTATGACTTTTGGGAATGTTTCTGAAACAAACACACTCCGCTTTAACCTAAATGAGGACATTGAAAAACCTGCAATTTATGTATGTTTCTTTGTTTAAGAACAATAAATTAATTAATTAAACAAATACCGTAATATTTCTTTGTATGAAGCTTAGTTTGTTTTTCTGTTTGATTAGGACCTCTTAATTAACAAGCTAATCTTCATTTTTAGCTTGCACATGAAAAACTTAAGGATGCTAATAAACTTTTTTTTCTAAATTTTAGAATCATAAATGTATAGAAAGTTGAAATCCCCTATAAAATTGAAAGTTTGGTTGTCAAAGACCAAGTTTGATCAATCATGCCTCCATTTTTAATCTAAGACAGCTCTGAATGTCTAATTTATATGTGGCTAGCTGATTTGGGCTAATTAGCTAAAGCTTATTTTCCAAATTATCAAAGGCACACCTAGCAAACCAATATTAGCATTCATTGCTTAATAACTTTCTGACATTCAGACAGAAAATGCTGAAACTTAGATTTTTGGTGGATCTAATGACAATAGTCTTGCACAGTTTTTGATCAGCTCTTAACCCTTTAAAACCGGTCGAAGCAGGCATGCTCCATTTTGCATAACTATTTTTAAATCCCTGTAGAACCGGAACCACGTACGCTAGCACAATAATTTTTTTTCACATGAAACCGGAGTTGTACTTATGCCATCAGCTGGAGGAGGAACTGATATTCACTACCACCCACTGTTTGAGCACGGGAAGGAGGACACGACTGATCATTATTTTTGCACATTGAACTGTTGCTAACTTTTTCACTGTAAATAAATGCACTGCCTTGCATTCAGAGCTCCGAACCTAGATCCTGTCTTTCTACAACCTCGACAACAGACTAACTCTCAGTACCATGTGTCACGGTACAGGAGAGACAGAGTGAGAGAAAAACAACAAACACTTGTGGCCACACTGGGCTGGCCGGGGAGGCACAGGGACCATGACAGTACCCCCCCCCCCCTCAACAGGAGCCCCCCGGCGACCCACCAGGCTTACCCGGGTGCAGGCGGTGGAAGTCACGGAGCAGGTCCCTACCCACGATAGCCGACCGGGGCACCCAGGAACGTTCCTCTGGCCCGTAGCCCTCCCAGTCAACCAGGTACTGAAAACCCCGACCCCGGCGGCGGGAGTCCAAGATGCGCGAGACGGCGTAAACCAGCTGGCCACCCACGAGCCGGGGTGGCGGCGGGGGCCTGGAAGGAGGGCACAACGGGCTGGAGACCACCGGCTTGACCTGAGAGACATGGAACACATCATGAATACGCATGTTGCGTGGCAGCGCCAAGCGGACGGATGCAGGGTTGATCACAGCACAGACTTCAAACGGGCCGATGAAGTTGGGGGAGAGCTTCCTGGATTCGGCACGTAAGGGCACGAAGCGAGTGGAGAGCCATACCTTCTGCCCCACCACATACTCAGGGGCGGCCGTCCGGTGGCGATCCGCGAGTGCCTTATTCCGTTCCTTCGTCCGGAGTAAAGCCGCCCGAGTGGCCCGCCAGGCCCTGCGACACCTGCGGAGGTGATGTTGGACAGACGGAACAGTATGCTCACCTTCAACCATGGGAAACAGAGGTGGTTGGTATCCCAGAGACGCCTCAAAGGGTGACACACCGGTAGCAGAGGACGTGTGACCGTTGTGAGCATACTCTATCCACGGCAGGTGTTCACTCCAGATGGCCCGGTTATGGGAGGCGACACAGCGGAGGGCGGCCTCCAACTCCTGGTTGATGCGCTCCGTTTGGCCGTTGCTTTGCGGGTGGAAGCCAGAGGAGAGGCTCACCTTGGCACCTATGGCAGAGCAGAACTCCCTCCACACCCGCGACGTGAACTGAGGGCCCCGGTCCGAGACAACGTCCTCAGGGATGCCATGGAGCCGAAAAACGTGCGTGGTGAGGAGTCGGGCAGTGTCCAAGGCTGTGGGGAGCTTAGGAAGCGCAATGAAATGGGCAGCTTTGGAGAAACGGTCAACGACAGTCAATATTGTAGTGTTACCTGCAGATGGTGGCAGACCAGTGACGAAATCCAGAGAGATGTGGGACCAGGGTCGGCTGGGTGTGGAGAGTGGCTGCAGACATCCAGACGGATGTTGATTGGAGTGCTTATTTCGAGCACAAGTGGTGCAGGCGGTGACGTACTCCCGTGAGTCTTTAATGAGGGCGGGCCACCAGAAATACCTGCGCAGGAATGCAGTGGTGCGGTTAACTCCTGGATGGCAGGAAAAACGGGCCGTGTGAGCCCACTGGAGCACCCGGGACCGGACAGCCGCCGGAACAAAGAGTCGATCAGGGGGGCCCGTGCCAGGATCAGGGTCGGTTTCTTGTGCCTCCCGGATGAGCTCTTCGATCTCCCACGTAACTGCTCCAATAACGCAGGAAGTGGGCAGAACAGATCCAGGGTCGGACTCCTCCCCGACTGCGGCGTATTGCCGGGAAAGAGCGTCTGGCCTGTAAGTGATGGTGAAATGAAACCGGGTGAAAAACAAAGCCCACCTGGCCTGCCGTGAGTTGAGCCGTTTCGCCGAGCGGATGTATTCGAGATTTTTATGATCGGTCCAGACAATGAACGGCTGTGCAGCTCCCTCCAGCCAGTGCCTCCACTGCTCCAGAGCCAGCTTTACGGCCAGAAGTTCGCGGTCTCCGATGTCATAATTCCTCTCAGCTGGGGAAAGACGACGAGAGAAAAAAGCACAGGGGTGGAGCTTACCCTCGAACCGTTGGGAGAGCACGGCCCCTACTCCAGACTCCGATGCATCCACCTCCACAACGAACTGCAGGGTGAGGTCAGGCTGGCGAAGGATCGGGGCGGTGGCGAACCGTTCCTTGAGGCGAGAGAAGGCTTCCTGAGCCAGCAGGTCCCAGTGGAATGGCACCTTGGGTGATGTTAACCTAGAGAGAGGCAGAGCAATTTTACTAAAATCCCTGATGAAACGCCTGTAGAAGTTAGCAAACCCCAGAAAGCGCTGAAGCTGCCGGCGATCTGGGCCAGTCCAACACTGCCTGAACTTTTGCCGGGTCAGGTTTCAAGTCCCCTCTGGTGATGATGTAGCCCAGAAACGCCACTGAATCCATGTGGAAGTCACATTTCTCTCCTTTAACAAAGAGCCTGTTCTCCAGCAGGCGCTGCAGGATCAGCCTTACATGGACCTCATGTTCCGCTTTAGATTTGGAGAAGATGAGAATGTCATCTAAGTAGACAAAAGCACATCGGTTAATAAAGTCTCTGAGAACATCGTTAACAAGAACCTGGAACACGGCTGGGGCGTTGGTCAGGCCGAAAGGCATCACAAGGTACTCGAAATGGCCTAGGTGAGTATTGAAGGCCGTTTTCCACTCATCCCCTTCACGGATTCTCACCAGATGGTAGGCGTTGCGCAGGTCCAACTTACTGAAGATCGTGGCACCCTGAAGTAACTCAAAAGCAGAAGAAAGAAGGGGCAGAGGATACTTGTTACGAACAGTGATTTTGTTAAGCCCGCGATAGTCGATACAGGGGCGAAGGGTCTTGTCTTTCTTAGCAACAAAGAAAAACCCCGCTCCCACCGGGGAGGACGACGGCCGAATGATGCCCGCAGCGAGAGTCAGCAATGTAATTCTCCATAGACTCCCTCTCTGGCTGAGAAATGCTGTACAAACGACCAGAGGGAAGCGGAGCCCCAGGCAGGAGATCAATCGCACAGTCATACGGTCTATGAGGGGGGAGTGAACGCGCCCCATCTTTACTAAACACTTCAGCCAAATCATGATAAACACGCGGGACCGAGGTCAATTCCGGAGGCTCGACCGGCTGGTCAGGCCCTGGAGATGTGGTAGGAGCGGGTGCAGCTTGGAGACAGTTCATGTAGCATTCGATGCTCCACCCGGTTACTCTCTCTTTCTTCCAATCGATGTGCGGATTGTGTTGGAGCAGCCATGGATAACCCAATACAAGGGGGGTGCGCGGTGCTTGAAACACGAAAAGCTCGATGCGCTCTGAGTGGTTACCCGAGAGAGTAAGAGACAGGGGTTCCGTGATTTGGGTTATGTCCGACAAGCGTTGCCCAGACAGGGCTGTGACAGCAAGCGGATCGGGTAGGGCGTGTAGTGTGATGTTTAGCTTTTTCGCCAGAGCTGCGTCAATGAAACTCTGCTCAGCACCTGAATCCACTAGAGCTTGAAGAGAGTGGGTAACATTCTTAATGGTGAGTTTTGCAGGCAACATAAGCCGGGGGAGAGAACTTTTAGTAGTTATATCGCCCACCAGTATTCTCTCAACTACTGGCGAGCGCGCCCTTTTGCCCGTGCGCGGCATGAAGAGGCAAAATGGCCCTGACGGCCGCAATATAGACACTCACCGGCAGCCATACGCCGTTGACGTTCTGCGGGTGAGAGCTGCGAACGTCCAAGTTGCATGGGCTGCTCCTCCTCCTCAACCTCGCCGTGCTCGAGTGCCGCTCCAGGCCCCGGTGAGGCGTCCCGCGGTAGCCGAGGCTGAGCGAAGCGACGTTGCGTGCTTCGCCGTGCACGCAGGCGATCGTCTATTCGGATGCATAGGGACATGATCGCACCTAAAGAGGAGGGTAACTCACGCACCATTAGTTCATCTTTAATCTCCTCACTCACATTGTTTAGCAGTGCCGTCTTTAATGCTTCCTGCCCCCACCCTGCTTGCGTCGCTAGTGTCCAAAAGTCAACTGAAAAATCTGCCATGCTCCGCTTACCTTGCTTCAGGTTCATGAGGCGGAGACCAGCCGCCGCAGCAGTGGAGCCTTTATCAAAAACACTCCGGAACAGAGACAAAAAATCATCATAAGTAATTTCGGGACTAGCGCTCAGCACGGCTTGTGCCCAGGTCAGCGCACGATCTCGTAGCAACTGAACAAAATATGAGATCTTACTCCCGTCATTAGAGAAGGCATGAGGCCGCTGGCGAAACTGGAGAGCGCACTGCATAAGGAAACCCGCACACTTCCCTACATCCCCTGAAAACAGCTCAGGTGTGGGGAGATGAAACTCACACACAGCCGGGACCGGAACCGGTGAGGCAGCACTTACTGCGGAGCTTGATGACGGGTTCGCTGGTAGGCGAGGGTTCCGGCAATGGAGTGCGCTGAGCAGCTGCTAGTGTTAAGGCAGCGACATTCTCGCTGAGGTGAACAAGCATTCGCTCGTGGCGTTGTAAGATCGCTTCCAGTGTGACCGGGGCGGAGGGAGACGGGGAGGAAGCTGAATCTGCTGAGTCCATGGTGGCTGGAATATTCTGTCACGGGAGTGGAACGGACTCAGGCGCAGACTGAGGTAGCACAGTTCAACGACACTTTATTAATCACACTGGTGCACTATATACACGTGAAGGGGGGGGAAACACCAGGGTCCCGGGGATCACTTGGCTGGGGAGACACACTTCTTCGCACTCGCTCTGCTCCTCGTCCAAACAGTCTCCACACAAGCAGCTCAGCTCACTCTCCTACTCACGGGGTCCAGGGGTCACAAAAGGGCTGATCCAGGTAAACCTGTTTACACAGACGAGGGTAAGTCGAAGGCAAACACGGGAACAGTAGAATCGCAAGGAAGCCAGGCAATACTAACGAGAGTTACTCAATATTCCAGCGACGAACAGCTCAGAGCCCCAGCCTTAAGAGCCAGAGAACTGCAATCCGCTCGAGATCAGCTGCAGGTGCGTGGGCCAAGGGCAGGAGCCCAATCAGAGCTCCGCCCAGGCAGACAGGTAGGAGAGACAGAGTGTGGCCACACTGGGCTGGCCGGGGAGGCACAGGGACCATGACACCATGGTTTTGTTTTGTTTCTCTTATGTCCCCCCCCCCCCCCCCTTTTTTTTTTAAATTCTTTGTGTGTTGTTTTTTTTTCCTTTATTTGATTGGACCTTGAGATGGGGATTGGTTATATGCTGTTCAGTAGTTCTTAAAAACCATCCAAACTGTAATGGCCTAAAAGTTATGTCTTTGTACTGTTTGTTACTGGGGTTTTTTTTTTTTTTTGACCTGATATGCCAAACTACATGTAAAAACTATATAAATAAAGAGGGGGGGAAATAATTTTATGGATCTGTTCAGATCACTGGAGACGTGTGAGGCTCATCTATGTTTCTGCTCCCACTCCCACCTGTGACCACAAGCCCTGCACACTTGGCTCTCATCAGCCTTCTCGGGCCACTACACTGATAACGTCAACCTCTGCTGGAAATTCACACAGTTATTTGAGGATGATGGCACACACCCAAAACTAGGACTGTAGTCATACCATCCACACTTGTTATGTAAATCTGAAATACACTTACCAAAACAAGCAAGCTGACTTTGTGAAATTTAATTTGGTTTTGCAAAGGAGTCAAACAACACTGCAGAGTACAGCAACAGTGTGCACAGTATTTACTGCATGAACTACAACAATCATATAATCATTTATAAAGAACAAGTTATTTTCTCACCATTGGTTACATGAAATGAGCATATCCTGTAATTGTAAATTTCAGGAGCAGGGCCACACCTCCCAAATATGCCCCCTCTGGTTCTTATCTATAAATGACACCCTCAGCAATATAAGCTGCTCATTTTCGTGCCCCACACTCCCTTCCCTTTTTCAATTCTTTCACTTCTCATTAGTACACTGGGATCTGCCTGGCCCAGGAGCTGCTGCCAGTCCCAATTCAGCAGCTCAGTTCATGTTTAAGCCATCTGCCTTTATCTTATTAAAACATAAAATGCGGTCATGATCTCAGCTAGTTAAGAGAGGATTATATAAAAAGAAAAGGATGATCTTTGAAGCATTTTTGTCAATTTGATCAACAAAACAATCTAAATACAGTTGTAATAATCGTACAATTTTCCATCATCTCTTCATCTTCCCCCACCCCACGTGCACTTGAACACTCAAATTGTGTTGGACACTGTTGTGTATGTAAGAGTTACATGTTTTATGTTGTTTAAGTGTACACTGAGGGCTGTGGGAGCACTGCAATTTTGAATTCCTGTGTATGGTCTGTACATATACTTTTTGACAATAAATCTGAATTTGACTTTACACTCAGCTCAGTACAGACTGTTGAGGTTTAAATTTATAATCTTAAATGTTTATATGCTGATTATATTGCTTTATAAGAAAGGCCTAACTCTGACTACACTCTGTGCCAAAAGTGCTGACAGGAAACTGCATGCTTTTGCAGAAGCGTGGTAATTGCAGTAGAAAGTGAAACCAACTCGGCTGTTTGATCAAAACTTAAAGTGTGGTGTGACGTAGAGAGCAAGTATATAAATACCTAGGCTTCCGTTTGTGCTTCAGACCTGGGGTTGTGTGTTTTGTGGTCAGGTCTCCATATCCCGGATATGTAAAATAAGGATCATTTTTAAAGTAAAAGTACCACTTTTGAGCCGTGTCTTTCTTGGCCCTAAAGAATCCAAAAGAACCGGAATTTAACAAGACAAACTGAGGAATCAGATTCCACCAAAAACGCAGGATAAAGAGTTTCTGTGAATGTGGTGTTGAAGGTGTGGAGGTGGATCAGAGTGTCAGAGGAGACTCTGTAGAAGGACAGAGTGCCATCAGGACAGTCCACATACACTGCTACTCTGTTAGAGACAGAGGAGGAGGAGGAGGAGATGGATGTTTTTTTCTTACTGTGCCAGACAGACTCAGGACCTTCATCAGAACAGTACAGACTCCAGGACTGATCATTCTGTCCAAACAAACAGCGATAACTGTCTCCTTTCCTTTTGATTCTTCCGTAACTCACTGATATAAAAACCTTTCCTCTCCACTCGACCTCCCAGTAACAGCGACCAGTCAGACCATTTCTACACAGCAGCTGTTCATAAACATCAAATCTGTCTGGATGATCAGGATATGGCTGAACCTCCTCCACATGTGTCACCTTCCTGTTGTTGTCAGACAGTTTGAGCTTTGTGTGTACTGTGTTTGTGTCAATTGCGAGTTGACAGGAATCTGATGGAGAGAACAAACAATCCAGCTGCAGTTATTGATCCATCATCTGTTCATTTATTGACACTTTGATGATGACTCCTGACATCAGAGATGTGAATGATGAAGATGGTTGAATGTGTGCTGCTTTGTTTTCATGAATCACATTAAAAACACACTTACACTTCCTCAGACCTGGTCTCAACCATCGGACTCCAGCAGGCTCCACCCTGAAAGGAGGAGGGGGGTCAGACTAGCACAGTCTCTTTCAGCATGCACACATGGACATTACATGGCCCTCATACAAATACTGTTAGACACTGATAAAAGAACAGGACTGATCCTGGATCTGTCAGTACACCACTGTATTGAATGAAATATGACTGATTCAATATGTGACCTTCATTATTTCTATATTCCTCTTCTGTTTAGCTGGAAAGGACACCTCCCTGCCTTCGCTGCCAGGTGTTTTTCTTCGCTTGGTGTCTGTGTGGTTACTGGACATGACCTCTGACAACATGAAGCAGAGCTCATGTAACCATGGTAACTCAACAGCTCCTCTGACACAGCCAATGACAGTTAAGGAGTTAAGTCATGTGAATATTATCATCTGATTGATTTGAATCCTCTAGTCTGTTACCATACAATATAGAGCACCTTGAAGTAATTGTTGTTGAAGTGTGTTTTGGCACTATATAAATATAACTGAATTGAATCTTCAGTCAGCAGGCATTTTTTTCCCACAGAACAAGTTACCACAGTTACTGAAGCCACCCTCAAAACATGTCTGCTTTAATTTTGGTGATATCAATGGAACAGGACAGCTTTTATTTTATTCTAAAGTTTCATTTTATCATTAAATATATTATTAAATATTGTGTATTTCCTCTTCAAAGCACTTTTTTGTTGCATGTTATATATATATATATAAAAACACCCAGCACGCCCCTGCGGGCGGTTTATCCTTCAAGCTCGGGTCCTCTACCAGAGGCCTGGGAGCTTGAGGGTCCTGCGCAGTATCTTAGCTGTTCCCAGGACTGCGCTCTTCTGGACAGAGATCTCCGATGTTGTTCCCGGGATCTGCTGGAGCCACTCGCCTAGTTTGGGAGTCACCGCACCTAGTGCTCCGATTACCACGGGGACCACTGTTACCTTCACCCTCCACATCCTCTCGGGCTCTTCTCTGAGCCCTTGGTATTTCTCCAGCTTCTCGTGTTCCTTCTTCCTGATATTGCTGTCATTCGGAACCGCTACATCGATCACTACGGTCGTCTTCTTCTGTTTGTCTACCACCACTATGTCCGGTTGGTTAGCCACCACCATTTTGTCCGTCTGTATCTGGAAGTCCCACAGGATCTTAGCTCGGTCATTCTCCACCACCCTTGGGGGCATCTCCCATTTTGACCTTGGGACTTCCAGGTTATACTCGGCACAGATGTTCCTGCACACTATGCCGGCCACTTGGTTATGGCGTTCCATGTATGCCTTGCCTGCTAGCATCTTGCACCCTGCTGTTATGTGCTGGATTGTCTCTGGGGCATCTTTACACAGCCTGCACCTGGGGTCTTGCCTGGTGTGATAGACCCCAGCCTCTATGGATCTTGTACTCAGAGCTTGTTCTTGTGCTGCCATGATTAGTGCCTCTGTGCTGTCTTTCAGTCCAGCTTTGTCCAGCCACTGGTAGGATTTCTGGATATCAGCCACCTCCTCTATCTGCCGGTGGTACATACCGTGCAGGGCCCTGTCTTTCCATGATGGTTCCTCATCTCCCTCCTCTTTCTTGGGTTTCTGCTGCCTGAGGTATTCACTGAGCACTCGGTCAGTTGGGGCCATCTTCCCAATGTATTCTTGGATGTTCGTTATCTCATCCTGGACTGTGGTGCTGACACTCACCAGTCCCCGGCCCCCTTCCTTCCGCTTAGCGTACAGCCTCAGGGTGCTGGACTTGGAGTGAAACCATCTATGCATGGTAAGGAGCTTTCTTGTCTTTATGTCAGTGGCTTCTATCTCCTCCTTTGGCCAGCCTATTACCCCAGCAGGGTACCTGATCACGGGCAGGGCGTAGGTGTTGATGGCCCGGATCTTCTTCTTACCATTCAGCTGACTCCTCAGGACTTGCCTGGCCCTCTGCAGGTACTTGGTGGTTGCAGCCTTTCTAGCGGCCTCTTCATGGTTCCCATTTGCCTGCGGGATCCCCAGGTACTTGTAACTGTCCTCTATGTCTGCAATGTTGCCTTCTGGTAGTTCAATCCCCTCAGTTCTGACTACCTTCCCTCTCTTTGTTATCATTCGACTACACTTCTCCAGTCCGAACGACATTCCAATGTCATTGCTGTATAGCCTGGTAGTGTGGATCAGTGAATCGATGTCTCGTTCACTCTTGGCATACAGCTTGATGTCATCCATGTACAGGAGGTGGCTGACAACTGCTCCATTCCGTAGTCGGTATCCGTAGCCAGTCTTGTTAATGATCTCACTGAGGGGGTTCAGGCCTATGCAGAACAGCAGTGGGGACAGAGCATCTCCTTGGTAGATCCCGCACTTGATGGTGACTTGTGCTATGGGCTTGGAGTTGGCCTCTAGTGTTGTACACCACATCCCCATTGAGTTCCTGATGAAGGCTCTTAGGGTCCTGTTGATCTTGTACAATTCTAAGCATTCCAGTATCCAGCTGTGGGGCATTGAGTCATAGGCCTTCTTGTAATCAATCCAGGCAGTGCACAGGTTGGTCAGTCTGGTCTTGCAGTCTCGGCTGACTGTTCTGTCTACCAGTAGCTGGTGTTTTGCGCCTCTGGTATTCTTGCCAATCCCTTTCTGTGTCCCACTCATGTATTGACCCATGTGCCTGTTCATCTTCAGGAGCTTCCATGTAGTACTGAGGCAGGTTATTGGTCGGTAATTGGAGGGGACCGGCCCCTTCTTGGGGTCCTTGGGGATCAGGACCGTTCGACCTTCGGTTAGCCATTCCGGGTGTCTCTTGTTAACTAGCAGCTGGTTCATTTGTGCTGCCAGACGCTCGTGGAGTGCAGTCAGCTTCTTCAGCCAGTAGGCGTGAACCATGTCAGGCCCTGGTGCTGTCCAACTCTTCATACTGGAGACCCTTTCTTGGATATCTGCCACTGTGATGGTTACTGGACCCTGTTCAGGGAGGTCGCTATGGTCTGCCCTCAGATCCACTAGCCACTGAGCATTGCCGTTATGGGTTGCGTCCTTCTCCCATATGCTCTTCCAGTATTGCTCCGTCTCCAGCCTTGGTGGTGCTGTTCTCTTATTGTTCCCTTGCCACTGAGAGTAAACCTTTGCTGGTTCTGTGGAGAACAGCTGGTTTATTCTCCTGCCTTCTATCTCTCTGGTGTACCTCCTCAAGTGGCTGGCCAAGGCTGTGAGTCTTTGCTTGGCAGTTACCAAGGCCTCAGGTATGGACAGTTTGCTGTATTTCTTATGCACCTTCTTTGCCGCACCTTTCTGCAACTCCGTTAGTTGGCTAACCTCCCTCCGTGCTTATATATATATATATATATATATATATATATATATATATATATATATATATATATATATATATATATATAAATTTAGCAAAGTTGTATAAACATACATTGTGGTTGTCAGGGTCTGATGATAGAACTTCACAATATTTTTTTTTTTTCCTCTTCTGATCAAGCTCGAGTTTCTCACTCTTCCAGTTTTTTTTGCTAAGCTAGTGTAAGTATATTCTATGACTTTGTCTAACTTGAACTTAATCTATTAAAGGAAATGTAGAGTCAGAGAAAGAAAAAAGATTTTCGTAAACTTGACTGTGCCATTAAACTTACATAGATCTATAAAAATAATGAATAAATGGTGTGAAACAGAGAGGTGTCATCATTGTACCTGGAGAAGTTCTCCTTAGAGACCTCAGACACATATGTCTCTTGTAACAACCAGGAATTGATGACACAGGAAATGTTTCCAGCTCTTCCTCTTCTATCAGACATTCTCTCCATACCTGAGAGTGTCCAGTCTCCAGCCTGGATCCTTCAGTCCAGCCAAAAGCAGCTTAATTCCTGAGTCTCCTAGACGATTGTAGCTCAGGTCCAGCTCTCTCAGATGTGAGGGGTTGGAGCTCAGAGCTGAGGCCAGAGTAGTACAGCCTTCCTCTTTGATCAGACAGCCTGACAGACTACAGACACACAAAACAACAATCTATCTGTGAACACTTCAATTAAGGTTGTTTTTGTCTTGTTTTATTTATTTTTCAGATAAAATGACAAACAATTCAGTTTAGTGCTGTTTTATTTAAAAGTGACAGTTCCCCATAGATGACATTTGTCTCAAGTCTTTATTAGATTATTTTAAACACCTTATATTATCAGAGAATTTTGATTTTGACATACACAATGGAAAACAATATACAGGGTGGGCCATTTAAATGGATACACTGTAATAACATGGGAATGGTTGGTGATATTAAAGTCCTGTTTGTGGCACATTAGTATATGTGAGGGGGCAAACTCCTCAAGATGGGTGGTGACCATGGTGGCCATTTAGATTTCGGCCATCTTGGATACAACTTTTGTTTTTTCAATAGGAAGAGGGCCATGTGACACATCAGACTTATTGGTAATGCCACAAGAAAAACAATGGTGTGCTTGGTTTCAATGTAACTTTATTCTTTCATGAGTTATTTACAAGTTTCTGACCACTTATAAAATGGGTTCAATGTGCTGCCCATTGTGTTGGATTGTCAATGCAACCCTCTTCTCCCACACTTCACACACTGATAGCAACACCACAGGAGGAATGCAAGCACAGGCATGCAGTATCCGTAGTTTCAGGTGCTGCACATCTCGTATCTTCACGCCATAGACAACTTTGCCTGTCAAAGTTTCGGCCTGTCTCAACAATGCAAAGCCCTCAGCACCCAACATCAGCATGGAGGAGAGGAAGGCACTCCCATCACTTAGTAATGACCACAATATTATCATTCCTCTGGTAGACAAGGGTAGGTGCACAGTTTTGCTAACCAGAAAGACTATCATGAGAAAATTTATATGATTAATGTTTTAAACATCAGGGAAACCAAACAACCTTTGGTGAAATGGATCACATAACACAGAAGAGCCACATCGTCAGGCCAGAACTCTGGAGTCTATTTACACCTACAGGCCAGTGGGCACTCTTTCAATAATGAGGATATACACATTCTGGACAGAGAGTAAACGGTGGTTTGAGTGGGGAGTCAAGGAGGGAAAAACCATCTCTGAATCGAGGAGGGGGTGTCATGGTCCTGGGCCATGTTGGCCCAGTATTCTTAGTTTTCTTGTATGTTTGTATTTTGTTCCCTATTTAGGCCATGTTTCCTGAGTTGCCCTGTTGTGTTGTTCCCTAAGTGTTTTCCCTTCGTGGCTTTTACCCCCTGTGTGCCCCTCTGTGTATCTGTGAGCCCTCGTCTCTCCTTATGTTTTATTCCATGTTTCCCCTGCCCGTTATGTCTAAGTTCTCCCCGTGCTCTCTCTCCCCCCCCTGTGTGCCCTCTGTGTATTTATGAGCCCTCGTCTCCCTTTGTGGTTGTTCCATGTTTCCCCAGCCTGTTATGTCTGTGTTTTCCCCGTGCTCTCTCTCCTCCTGTCTGAACCTCTGTACTTCCTGTTTGACTCTGCCCGTCTCCCGTCAGTGTTATGTTCACCCCGCCCTGTCTCGTTATGGTTATCTGTGTCAGCTGTGTTCCCCGTGTGGTCCCACTTTCCTCGTTAACCCTCTGTGTATTTCTGTCTGCGTCTCCCTCTGTTCGGCGTCGCGTTCTCCCTCATGCTGTGTGTGATTCCCCCTGTGTTTCCTGGTGAACTTTATGTTAGTTTTTCCCAGTTTAGTTTTCCTATTATCTTTTGTCAGCAATAAAGCTGCATTTTGAGTTTATCCCCTGAGTCCGTGAGTTTGCATTTTGGGTCCTCATCCTGCCTGCCACACAGCGACCATAACAGAGGGCCTAAGGGTACATCTGTCACCATCTTACAATGCTGGGATTGCAGCCATTCCCCAACTCTCTTTGAATGGTACTCATGGCATAGTTCCGGATTCCGGTTGCGCCGTAAGATGGCCACACCGACGAGAGCTCCCAGTCATCTCAGCAAAAATGTTATTATTTATTTTGTACTGCTTTCTATTTCTGTGCGCACAGCATGATCATACACTCGGTATGACAGACAAACGCTTTTGGAGCTACATTTGTCAGCCAGTTCGGACTTTACAGCGGGTTTCGACACCGTGGACGCTCTGCTGCCTGGGATCCTTTGTTTACTCGAGCGACGCCGAGGGAAAACAAAGAGGGGGAAACTCGCCACAGTTTTGCGCTGATCCCGACAGAGAAACAGCAAGCGACCTCTGTCCATCATCCTTCTCGCGAATCTCCAGTCTCTGGACATCAAAGTTGACGAGCTGCGTGCATGGATTAAACACCAAAAAGACATCAGGAACTGCTGCGTTCTGGCCTTCACAGAGACATGGCTGGAGCCCAGCGTCCCCAAATGCGTCGTCACGCCGGATGGATTCACTGTTTACCGAGAAGACCGAATGAAGGACTCAGTCAAGAAAAGGGGAGGAGGGGTGTGCTTTATGGTTAACTCTTTGTGGGCTAGAGATGTGTGCATCTTAAAAACTTACTGCTCTCAGAGCCTCAAGCTGCTGACCATTAAAGACAGTTCAGTTCTTCTTTGAACTGTTTACATTCCTCCACATGCTGATAAAGCTAAGGCTATGGACGAACTATATAACATCATTATTGGACTTGAGAACAAAAATCCCGAAGCTGCCTTTATTGTGTCGGGAGACTTCAACAGAGCCAACATGAAGACAGTTCTCCCCAAATACTATCAACACATCTCCTTCCCCACAAGAGGTGATCAAACACTGGACCATTGTTACACTCCATTCAAAGAGTGCTACAAACCCCTCCCCTACTCAGATTTTGGCAAGGCAGACCACTGTTCCAATCTGCTGCTGCCTGCATATAGACAAAGACTGAAACAGGAAAAAACAGTTTCCAGGGTCATCTACAAATGGGACAGAGAGGCTGAGGAGGTCCTACAGGACTGCTTTGAGACAACTGACTGGCAGATATTTGTGGATGCAGCTGATGGTCAAAGGAGCTTGCAAAGAAAAGCGTCTGGACTTCTTTAAGTTGCTTGAAGACGTTTCACCTCTCATCCGAGAAGCTTCTTCAGTTATAAGGTCAAATGGTGGAGAGTCCCAGATATAAACCTAGTGGGAGTAACCCCCCACAGAAGGACAAAAGGACCCCTTGATGATCCTCTAATCGCCTGAGCCAAGGTGTGAAACTGGGTGTGGGTCCCAATCAGCCAGAGTTTCGGGTGTGTTCATTGTGAAACCTGGCCCCACCTTATCATGCGAATTCCTGAGGTCAGATGGCCCAGGATGTGAGTGGGCATTAAGGCGTCTGGGAAGGGATCTCAAAACTGGATTATAGATGGCAGAGAGTTGGTGTCATAAACCCCCGCCTCTGTTCAAAGATGGTCGCTCACAGTGGACATAGATGGCTTCTTTCACTCCTCTTTCAAACCATCTGTCCTCTCTGTCCAAAATGTGAACATTGGCATCCTCGAAAGAGTGTCCTTTATCCTTAAGATGCAGATGGACTGCTGAGTCTTGTCCTGTGGAGGTGGCTCTTCTGTGTTGTGCCATGCGCTTGTGAAGTGGCTGTTTGGTCTCTCCAATGTAGAGGTCTGGGCATTCCTCGCTGCACTGTACAGCATACACCACATTGTTAAGTCTGTGTTTTGGCGTTTTGTCTTTCGGGTGAACCAGTTTTTGTCTGAGCGTGTTGCTGGGTCTGAAATGCACTGGGATGTCGTGCTTGGAGAAAACTCTCCTGAGTTTCTCTGATACACTGGCTACATAGGGGATGGCAATGTTGTTGCGTCTGTCCTTCTTATCCTCCCTCGCTGACTTTCTTAAAGTCAGCAAAGAGGCACAGAAAAGAAGACCAGACACCAGCGAGGGAGGATAAGAAGGAAAGACGCAACAACATTGTCATCCCCTATGTAGCCGGTGTATCAGAGAAACTCAGGAGAGTTTTCTCCAAGCATGACATCCCAGTGTATTTCAGACCCAGCAACACGCTCAGACAGAAACTGGTTCACCCGAAAGACAAAACGCCAAAACACAGACTTAACAATGTGGTGTATGCTGTACAGTGCAGCGAGGAATGCTCAGACCTCTACATTGGAGAGACCAAATAGCCACTTCACAAGCGCATGGCACAACACAGAAGAGCCACCTCCACAGGACAAGACTCAGCAGTCCATCTGCATCTTAAGGATAAAGGACACTCTTTCGAGGATGCCAATGTTCACATTTTGGACAGAGAGGACAGAGAGGACAGATGGTTTGAAAGAGGAGTGAAAGAAGCCATCTATGTCCACTGTGAGCGACCATCTTTGAACAGAGGCGGGGGTTTACGACACCAACTCTCTGCCATCTATAATCCAGTTTTGAGATCCCTTCCCAGACGCCTTAATGCCCACTCACATCCTGGGCCATCTGACCTCAGGAATTCGCATGATAAGGTGGGGCCAGGTTTCACAATGAACACACCCGAAACTCTGGCTGATTGGGACCCACACCCAGTTTCGCACCTTGGCTCAGGCGATTAGAGGATCATCAGGGGGTCCTTTTGTCCCTCTGTGGGGGGTTACTCCCACTAGATTTATATCTGGGACTCTCCACCATTTGACCTTAGAACTGAAGAAGCTTCTCGGATGAGAGGTGAAACGTCTTCAAGCAACTTAAAGAAGTCCAAGTCAAGTCAAGTCAAGTCAAGTTTATTTATAGAGCACATTTAAAAACAACCAAGGCTGACCAAAGTGCTGTACAGTAAATACAGATAAAAATACAATAGAACACAATTTCGTAGTAACACCTCGCTGATAAAAGAAAATAAAAATAAATAAAACAAATAAATTAAACCTTTCTAAAAGCCAATGAAAAGAGGTGAGTTTTAAGAGCGGTTTTAAAAGTTTCTAGGCTTTTGGAGAGTCTGACGTGAGGAGGTAAGCTGTTCCACAGTCTAGGTGCAGCCACAGCAAACGCCCTCTCTCCCTTTGTCTTTAATTTATACCTGGGAACATCTAAAAGCATCAGGTCGGCTGACCTCAAAGATCTCCTGGGGCGATAAGTACTAAGGAGTTCTGACAGGTAAGAAGGTGCAGTGCCATTTAAAACCTTAAAAGCCAGCAGTAAGATTTTAAAATCAATCCTAAAGGCAACTGGGAGCCAGTGGAGAGAGCAGAGAACCGGAGTGATGTGGTCTCTTTTTTTTGAACCGGTCAACAGGCGAGCGGCAGCATTCTGCACCAGTTGAAGGCGATGTAGACAGGAACGATCTAGGCCAGCATAGAGGGAATTGCAGTAGTCTAGCCGTGAAGTAATAAAAGCATGGACCACTCTTTCTAGATCGTTCCGGCAAAGGTAAGACTTGACTTTGGCTAAAATCCGCAAATGATAAAAAGATCCCTTAACTACAGAGCTGATTTGTTTATCAAGTTTAAAAGCATTGTCAAAGATAACACCAAGACTCTTAATGGAAGAAGTGCAATCGGAGGTTAGGGGTCCCAAAAAGTCAAGAGAGAAGTTGGGATCTTTAGGAAGCCCAAACACAATGACTTCAGTTTTGCTTTCATTAAGGTGTAAGAAGTTAAGAGTCATCCAAGTCTTAATGTCAGACAAGCAGGAGAGTAGCGGCTGCAAAGAAACATTGCAGTTTAACCTCAGAGGGAGGTAGATCTGAATATCATCGGCAAAGATGTGGAAGGACACATTATGTTTACGGAGCACATCGCCCAGAGGGAGCAAGTACAGAATAAACAACAGGGGGCCTAGTATGGACCCCTGAGGTACGCCACAGGTTAAAGGAGCTCTGGGAGATGACAGTTCACCAAGGTGAACAGAAAAACTCCTATTATTCAAATAGGACTGGAAAAACTTTAAGACAGTGCCCTTTAAACCGACACAATGTTGAAGGCGGGATAGCAGTATGTTGTGATCAACAGTGTCGAAGGCTGCTGTCAGGTCCAGGGTTACTAAGACAGCAGCACAACCAGAGTCAACAGTTAAAAGCAAATCATTAAAAACTCTCAGTAGGGCGGTTTCTGTGCTATGCCGAGCTCTAAAACCAGACGGGAATTTCTCATAGAGATTGTTATTGTCGAGAAATAGCTGGAGCTGCGTGAGGGCGGCTCGTTCCAGTACTTTGGACAGAAAAGGGAGGTTGGAAATGGGCCTATAGTTAGAGAGTAGGGATGGATCTAGATTAGGCTTTTTAAGGAGAGGTTGAACAACGGCGTGCTTGAAGGGTGTTGGAAAGCAACCAGAACTGAGGCAGGCATTGATCAGGACCAGAAGGAAAGGTCCGACTGAGTCCAGAACCTGCTTCAGAAGCCGAGAGGGGATAGCATCGGTGGAACAGTTGGTAGTCTTAACCTTGCAGACTATTTCATGCAGCTGAGAGAGAGAGATTGGTTCGAACTGATTAAAGGCAGAATGGCACAAAGATAAAACACAGGGATTGGAAGGTGAGGATGGAATGAGAGACTGCAGGGAGGAAATCTTGTTTACAAAGAACTTTAGAAAATCATTACAGAGGGTGGCAGAAGGTGTGAGGCTGGTGGATGTGTAAGGATTTACAATGGAATTTAAAACATGAAACAGAGTCTGAGGTTTATGGACACTACTGCTAACCAGGTTTGATATGTAGGAGGACTTGGCCTCTTTAACGGCTTTCTGATAGATTGAAAGAGAGTCTCTGAGGATATTAAAAGAAATGTGCAACTTGTCCTTTTTCCATTTTCTCTCAGCACATCTACAGGTGCGCCTGAGAGCACGAACAGAGTCTGTAATCCAGGGTTCAGCATGAGCTTTGGGACGGAGTGTTTTTAAGGGAGCGATGAGGTCCAAAATAGAAGTACATGTTGAGTTAAAAAGAGCAGTTAAATCTTCTGCACACAAGGAACCAATCCAGTCCGCCATGGAGAGCTCAGAGTTGCTAAAAGCAGCAGAAAACTGAGATGGTACATGGGTATTGATGATCCGGAGACGGCGTGAAGGAGGTTTAACTGCAGCATCAGAACAATGTGCAGTGGCAGAAAATAGAACAGGAAAATGATCGGAGATACACGCACTCTCACAAATTTCAGAGATGTGGATACCCAAGCCGTGAGACATGACAAGGTCCAAAGTGTGACCCTTCTCATGTGTGGAGCCAGACACACACTGAGTAAGGTTGAAGGAATCCAACAGTGAAACAAAGTCCCTAACCAGGGGTTTAGATGGACAGCACACATGAATATTCAGGTCACCAACAATAAGAAAATGATCAAAATCTACTGAAAGTCCTGAAAGGAATTCCCCAAACTCACTGATAAAGTCCTTGTTAAATTTGGGAGGACGATATACCACTGCAATCAGTAACGGAGTGGATGAGTTTAGTTTAAAAAGCTGTAGTTCAAAGCTGGAATAAGAGGAAAAAGAAATCTGATGGCAGTCATAAACAGATTTAAAAACACAGGCGAGGCCTCCGCCTTTGCCAGAGGACCTGGGAGTGTTTAGAAAACAACAGCCTGGAGGAAGAAGCTCAGAGAAAGCCACAGTCTCACCAGCGCGTAACCAGGTCTCCGTCAGGAACATAAAATCCAAGTCATAAGAAGAGAAAAAATCCTTGAGCAGAAACGTCTTATTGGAGAGGGAGCGAGTGTTGATCAAAGCCATAGATAAGGTGAGATCAGTAGGTGTCATCGGGGTTGATATGCGGGTGAGTGGGCGTAGATTAGAGTTTGTAGCACCAAATCTGCGGATCCGTGGCTGTAGGAGAGCCGAGGACCGAGGACCCGGAACGGAAACAGCGAGCGACGGACCCGGAGAGTCACGCAGGAAGGGAGCAAACACCAGGCGAGGGCCGGAGATGGCAGAGAGTCGCCTACCAGAGGAGAACGCCGCCGCCGGCATGGCGAGGAGTGAGCCAGATGACCGAGGGAGGCGCGGGCCAAGAAGCGGGCCTACCGGTAAAGCCGGAGCAACAGCAGGCGGAGTTTGAGAGACGGTTTGCACCCAGGGTCCTCTGGGCTGGAGTGAGCCCCTCACCGCAGCAGAGTAGCAGAAACCCATCTGAGCGAGGGGAGGATCAGCCAGGCAGGAGAGTGATAGAAATGCCTTTGTGCGGGCCAGGAGACCACTTCGCTTCCCTCGTCTTCTCCAACGTTTTTTCCGGTGTAGCTTGGGAGGGAGGAACCAGGTGCGACGTAGGTAAGGTGGAATACCATCGAACAGTGGAGGCACACCGCTTGTTTGTCCGTCAGAGACAGAGGACAAAGGTGCTGACACTGCTGAGTCTCGAATAATAAAGAGAGTTTGCCGGTCATAAGACCGGAGCGAGTTGATTTCCACAGTTAAGGCAGAGAACAGCAAACAAAAAACTAAAAAACAGGAGGAGGAGTGACGGCGAGCCGAACATACTGGCGCCATCTTGTCTGACTACAAGTCCAGACGCTTTTCTTTGCAAGCTCCTTTGACTACGATGACCTGGATGACTGAGAACCTTCACAGACATGCAGCTGATGGCAACATCAATGAACTCACAGACTCTGTCATTGGATATATTGGAAAATGCATGGACGATACCATCACTAAAACCACTGTCTGCATATATCCAAATCAGAAACCCTGGGTAAATAAAGACATTCGTGCCAAGCTCAAAGTGCGGACCTGTGCGTTTAACTCAGGGGATGCTGATGCATATAAAACAACCAGGTATGACCTCCGAAAGTCCATAAAAAGGCCAGAAAGAACTACAAGGACAAAATGGAGTCCAGCTACCACAGCTTTGACACCAGGAGACTGTGGAATGGACTATGCTGCATCACTGACTACAAGAAGGATAACACAGGCAGTGTTCAGCCCACAGCGTCTCTCGCAGATGAGCTTAACAACTTCTATGCTCGTTTTGATGCAGATGACAGAGAACAAATCCTCTACCCTCAGGAGGACAGTGAGGCTGTAACTTTAACTCTCAAAATAGAAGCTGTGAGATGGACTTTTAAAAAGGTCAACCCTCACAAAACTCTGGGACCGTACGGCATCCCAGGCCGGCTTCTCAGAGCGTGTGCCAACCAGCTGGCAGAGGTGTTCACCAACATCTTCAACCTCTCCCTGAGCCAGTCAGTGGTCTTGACGTCCCTCAAAACATCCACCATCATTCCCGTTCCTAAAAAAATCAGTGGTCTCCTGTCTGAATGACTACCATCCTGCACTGACTGGATCCAAGATGGCGCGGCCACGTCCAGACGCCTTCCTGACCGCTCCGCTCCGACTATCCACTTTTCTTGTTTTTTACTTATTTTTTGCTCTGGTTTACATCCCAAAATCCTCTAGTCTTATAGTATACGACAGCGGATCACTTGTAAACATCGGTGCCAAGGTTGCACATCTAATCTTGGACATTTTAAAACCTGACCCTTCCTGGCCGCCAGAGATTCTACGCGGCGCGGAGAACAACAAAGGACGGGCCGCTCATCCGAGGCGCAGAACAAAGAAGCGCCGGGGAAAACGCGCTGGTATTAGGAACAGACTGAGACAGCAGGCGCATCGCGCACCACTGCCCAGTATCCTACTGGCCAATGTACAATCCATGGAGAACAAGCTCGATGACCTCAGAGCAAGGGTCACCTTCCAACGTGACATGAGGGACTGCAACATTCTGTGCTTCACGGAGACATGGCTGTCCCCCACCGTGCCGGACCAGGCTGTAACTCCGTCGGATTCATTCTTTGTGCTCCGCGCGGACAGAACGGCAGAGTCGAACAAAACCAAAGGTGGAGGAGTGTGTTTCATGGTAAACAGAAAGTGGTGTGATGCCAGGAGCATTTCTACTCTCTCCAGCGGCTGCTCGCCACATCTGGAGTTCCTGAGCATTAAGTGCCGCCCTTTCTATCTGCCCCGTGAGTTCACCTCAGTCATCGCCACGGCGGTCTACATCCCACCCCAAGCGGACACAGGTATGGCTTTGTCCGAATTACATGATGTGCTGAGCTCGCTTCAAAATAAGGACCCGGGCGCAGCCCTCATTGTAGCAGGAGACTTTAACAAAGCGAACCTCAGACAAGTCATGCCAAACTTTTACCAGCATGTCTCGTGTCCAACGAGAGGGGATCGGATTTTGGATCACTGCTACACACCATACAAGCAGGGCTACAAAGCTGTCTCACACCCGGCTTTTGGGAAGTCTGACCACAACGCCATCTTCCTCATTCCCCAGTATAAACAAAGCATACGGAGGGAAGACGTGACCACGAACGAAGTAAAACGGTGGACTGCCCAATCAGAAGCTACGCTACAGGACGCACTCAACGACATAGACTGGGACATGTTCAGAGCATGCGCAGTCGACATCAACGAGTTTACGGAAGTAGCAGTATGCTTCGTCAATATGCTAGCGGAGGAGATTATCCCCACTGCGAGAGTCACCACATTCCCAAACCAGAAACCGTGGATGGACAGATCGATCCGCACTGCAGTAAACGCCAGGACCGCCTCCTACAACGCGGGTCTCGCCACTGGCGATATGAGCGCCTACAAAGCGGCCTCATACGGCGTGCGGTGCGCGGTGAGAGATGCCAAACGTAGGTACCGGGAACGTGTGGAGTCCCGCTTCCACCAGGGTGACACACGGAGTATGTGGCACGGACTACGCACCATTACGGACTACAAAGCCAGGGACACTGCGCCGATCAACGCCGACTCTGCATTCACCAACGAGCTGAATCGGTTCTACGCCCGTTTCGAGGTTAGCCAGGCGGCTAATGCTATCTACCGCCTGACTACCAAAGACAGTGACGTCATCAGCGAGAGACCGGTGACCAGCATCGCGGAGCATGACGTCCGAGCGGCACTGAGGAGAGTGAACACAAGGAAAGCGGCGGGGCCAGACGGCAACACCGGCCGTCTGCTGCGCTGCTGTGCTGACCAGCTAGCAGGTGTGTTCACTTACATCTTCAACGAGTCCCTGGCGAAGTCTGAGGTCCCCACATGCTTCAAAAGATCCACCATCATCCCTGTGCCCAAGAACAGCAAACCCTCATCCCTGAACGATTACCGGCCAGTTGCACTGACCTCGGTAGTAATGAAGGTGTTTGAGAGGCTGCTGAAGAACATCATCTCCTCCTCCATCCCAGACACCACAGATCCGCTGCAGTTCGCCTACAGATCCAACAGATCCACAGAGGATGCCATCGCCCACGTCCTACACACCACTCTCAGCCACGTGGACAAGAAACAGGGTAAGTATGTGCGAATGCTGTTTGTTGATTACAGTTCAGCGTTTAACACAATAGTGCCCTGCAGACTGTTCACAAAGCTGAGGGATCTGGGACTTAACAGCAGTCTGTGTGCATGGGTGTTGGACTTCCTCACTGGCAGAACTCAGGTGGTGAGGGTGGGCAGGTGCTTCTCCAACAGCATCACCATCAACACAGGAGCACCTCAGGGATGTGTCCTCTCGCCACTGCTCTACTCCCTCTACACTTCAGACTGTGTGGCCACCCATGGCTCCAACACCATTGTGAAGTTTGCTGACGACACAGTGGTGTTGGGTGCCATCTCCAACAACGATGAGGCGGCCTAAATGGATGAAGTGAAGAATCTGGCATCGTGGTGCCAGGACAACCACCTCCAGCTGAACGTCGGCAAGACCAAGGAGCTGGTGGTGGACTTCAGAAGGGGTCAGCACAGAGACTACAAGCCCATTATCATCAATGGAGCTCCAGTGGAGAGGGTGCAGTCCTTCAAGTATCTTGGTGTCCACATCTCCTCAGACCTGACATGGGCTGCCCACATTCAGGTCCAGACCAAAAAGGCTAGGCAGCGCCTGTATCACCTACGACAACTGAGGAAGTTCAGGGTCTCTCCAAAGATCCTCAGGATTTTCTATACAGGCGCTGTGGAGAGCATCCTCACACAGAACATGACATCGTGGTTCGGGAACAGCTGTGTGAAGGACCAAAAAGCTCTCCAGAGAGTGATCCGTACAGCAGAACGCTGCTGCAGGATTGCTCTCCCCCCGCTTCAGGACACCTACACCAGGAGATGCCGGACTAGAGCAGCGCAGATACTGAAGGACCCGTCCCATCCAGGCAACAAACTGTTCCAACTTCTGCAATCTGGTAGAAGGTTCCGCATCTTCCGGGCAAGGACAGAGAGACTCAAGAGGAGCTTCTATCCCCAAGCCATCCGTGCCCTAAACACACACACCCACCCTCTCACATCATCTATAATTGACTGAGTCAGGACTCTTCCAGACACTAAACCAAGGAACAATGTACATTTCAATTCCTTTAATTTTATATATGTTTATATTGTCTATCCTGTAAAATAGTCAGATATCTATTCATATTAATGTACAGAATTCACCTGCTTGCTGCTACTACTGCACATTCACCCAGTGTATATACTATATGTGTGTATATATATATATATATATATATATATATATATATATATATATATATATATATATATAATGTTCTTCCTCTACACCCCCCCCCCCCCCCCCCATTTTTGCACATGTCGAGGAGCGTGTCAGGCTACATTTCACTGTGTGTTATACTTGTATAACTATGCATGTGACAAATAATAAAGAACCTTGAACCTTGAACCTTGACATCTGACATCATGAAGTGCCTCAAGCGGCTGGTCAAAGGTCACATCTGCTCCTTCCTCCCTGACAAACTGGACCCTCTTCAGTTTGCCTATTGGACAAACAGAGCCACCGAGGATTGCCATCGCCCTGGCAATGCACACCACCCTCACTCACCTGGAAAAAGGCAATACATATGCAAGACTACTCTTCATCGACTACAGCTCTGCATTTAACACCATCATCCTCTCAAAACTTGCCACGAAGCTTGTCGACCGTTGGGCTAGGAACACCAATCTGCAGATGGATTCTAAACTTCCTCACAAACAGGCCCCAGGTGGTGAGAGTTGGTAAGCACACCTCCTCATCACTCATCCTAAACACAGGAATGCCACAGGGTTGTGTGCTTAGCCCCCTCCTTTATTCCCTGTTCACACATGACTGCGTTGCTAAACATAAGTCCAACATCATTATCAAGTTTGCGGATGACACAACCATCACAGGCCTCATCACAGACAATGATGAGACGGCCTATAGACAGGAGGTGATGGCACTGTAAGTGGTATCTGGAAAATAACCTGACTTTCAACATTAGCAAAATTAGAGAAATGATAGTGGACTACCAGAAATGACCAGTCAGGGCACACCAGCCCATCCACATTAACAGTGTCAAGGTTGAAAGGGCCAGCACCTTCAATTTCCTTTGAGTCAACATCACCGAGGACTTCTCCTGGACCCTTTACACAGACACTGCTATCAGGAAAGCTTGCCAGCGACTCTATTTCCAGAGGAGGCTGAGGAAGTTTGGCATGAACTCTAACATCACCTCAAATTTCTACAGGTGTGCAATTGAGACCTTGCTGACGAGCTGCATTACAGTCAGTCATTACGGAAGCTGCTCTGCCAGCAGCCGTGAATCACTACAGAAGGTGGTGAAGGCAGCAGAGCACATAACAGGCATGAGGCTTCCTGCCATTCAGGACATTTATCTTCAACAATGCCTCCGCATAGCACACAGCATCATCAAGGACCACAGCCACCCAGCACATAAGCTCTTCTCATTGTTACCATCTGGCAGACGTTACAGGAGTCTGTCTGCTCAGAGTACAAGACTTAAAAACTGTTTCAACCATCAAACCATACGACACCTCAACCACAACACTTAAACACACACAAAACACTCAGAAGCTCCCTGCAGCTTCACAAATGCTCTGTATAATCTGCACTGGTCACTTCCCTTTATTGGTATTTATATTTTAAAAAGTGCAATACTGTAATAACTGCCACTAAAAAAATTTGTACTGCTCATTCTATATTTTTATATTTACATTTATATATTTAATCACTTAACTAAAAAACATTTTTCTTTCACTATATTTTATTAATATTTTGCTCTTTAATATTTTTCTACTGTAACATTCTACTGAGTGACTGCATGTTGACCCTGTGCTAACTTGCATATGACAAACAAAACTGAAAACTGGCCATTGATCAGTGGTATTTGATCAGTTATCAATGTCATGACCACTGATCAACAACTACTGATCAATGGTCATGTCAGTTTGCATATTAATGATTAAGAAACTGACCCAAAAGATCATTGTTTGTCAGTGGTGCTAGTTTCAGTAAATATGCAATTGAGTTGTGCTTTGTATTCTTAGAGTTTTTATGTCAGAAACCTTAAACTTAGTTAAAGCACTTTCAGAAAAATGACTACTGTAACACAATCTATTCCCCACTGCTGTGTAATCCATTTTTGTTTATTTAAATGTCATTCAGAAATGACCAGACAAAAGAGTTTTTTCAGGAAACACTGTTAAATGTTTAGTTTCCATGCCATATGTCAGAACATGATCTAGAGTTTGATTAAAGTGGTGGGTGATTTGTTTTACAATTTGAGAGAAGCCATTTTGAGTCTAATTATAGACTAAATCCAGTATTCCCAAAAAGTTTATTCCGTTCATCTGGAGCTAATGGTTTTGAGAAGGTTTTCATGGTTCATGGTAATGGTTTTCAGCTTTTCTGTCTGATATCTCAGACTTTTTTTTTAAAAAAAAAAAGAAGGGTAGACAAATTGTATGTTGTTCTACAATACATTTTACACAAAGTAGCCAGTCAACCAATATACTTGATATTTTAAATCATGATCACCAGTCGAAAAGTTAGAATCCTCACCTTATGGTTTCCAGCTTACAGTGTTGGTTCTTCATTCCATTAGCCAGAAGCTTTAGTCCTGAATCTTCAAGGTTGTTGTTACTCAGGTCCAGCTCTCTCACACTAAAGGACTGGGAGCTGAGAACTGAGGACAGAGCTTCACAGCTTTTCTCTGAGAGGTTACAGCCACTCAGTCTGAAAAAAAGACATATCTGATAAGATATATCACATTTGATGTTGAATGTTTACAAGACAAACAACTCAAGGTTAAATAATTGCCATGAAAGCCAACTCTGGAATAAAAATTAAAATCTATTCTTTCTCAGGGAAAACTACATTCTATTTCTATATACAAATTCAAACCAGGGAGGAGATGATAAGATAAGATACCTTTATTAGTCCCACGAGTGGGAAATTTCATGTTAAGGCTGCCGACCAATTGCACGCAATGGCGGCGCCATCTTACCCTCCAACCATACATAAATTACACAAAAACATCACATGGGGAAGACAGGTCAGAGAGGTATAACAATGGAAAATGCACAACATGAGGAAAGATAAAGAGAAAAAAAATAACTTCCCCCAGACTGAGCTCCAATAGGAAGATCAGTTTGAGAACAGAAAAAAAACCCACCTCTGCACATAAGAGCACATGAAAAAACTCTTAATACACCAAAGAAACACATGACAAGCAACAGGGATGGGTAAAGGGTGAGAGACAGCCAATGTAGACAGTGCATCCGGGCGTGCAGCATATGCGCTGGTCTCCTTGATCCACCATCAGCATCGGAAGGGAATAAGCGTCGAAGGCGTTTGGAGGGGGAGGGGGGATGAGTGTCCATGAGCATGTGTATATATATGTATGTGCGTATATCCAGAGTTCAGCTGAGACAGTGTCCTTCGCCCTGCCAGGCTAAGTAAACAGTCTTCCAGCCAACCCAGGTGGCCGATAGTTTTATGGTGTTCTTTTAATATGCATTGTGAGATACAAAGTCTGTTTCAGGTTTGAGTCATATAATATTAAGCCCTCGGTTGATTAGTTTCTGAATGATTTCAAGTTATATTTTCTGGATTAAAAGAAAATGAATGGCAGCAGAGTTTCCAGAAAGGTGAATATTGATGTATGCCTGTTTTTATTGTTGTAGTGACTGACTGGTTTTGTTTAGCTGCAAATCTTAGAAATCCTGTTTGTGTGTTCCAAAATAAACTTTGAGATGTTTTTAGATGAGAATGTAGTGGTGGTCTGTGGGAAGTCCTCCTGCTGCAGCAGAAGGCACTGTACCAATGTTCCCTGAAAAAAAAATGAACCACCTTTGTAGTACATAAAGCCCAGGGTAATCCTGTGTTTCAACATTTGGAAGAACGGATTGCTCTTACAGCTAGAGATTGACGAGGTACAACGCACATGCTACGGCAAGTGGGAGCCAGGATGGTAGGTCAGGGGGGGAGATATCATCAACCCCACCTGAGATTGGGTACCAAGCCCCAAGTGCAATAGAAGAAGGATTGTTGAGTGCGAGAGAAACTGACCTAAAAGATAGGATCATGGCCAAGCTTGAAACCTGTATCCTCCGTAGCCGGTTACCAAGACTGCGTGAAGTACCCTCAGTAGGTCTGCTAGATTATATTAGTGCAGCGCTACAGACGATACCCACAGCCACCTTTACCCAGACTAACACGCTGATCCACACCATGGCAGCAGTGCTTGGCTATAAGTTGAACAGCCACAAGAAGCAGTGCCCTCCATTGAGAAGGAGATTAGAGGCCAAGATCATGGTAGGTCGCATTAATGTAATCAAAATGGTTTCTCTCCCCAAATTTTTATATCTATTTTTAAACTTGCCTATCTTTTTGAATAAGCAAATTTTCAAATTGATTGACTCAGTAGTGAGTGTTGGGAAGGCTACTTTTAAAATGTATTCCACAACAGATTACAGAATACATGCCCCAAAATGTATTTTGTAACGTATTCCATTACGTTACTCAATGAGAGTAACGTATTCTAAATACTTTGGATTACATAATATATTATCATGCTTTTTACAGCTACATGGATGTACTATTGCTGTGTGGTTTATTACTATTACTGAAGACTATTCGCCATACCAATACCAAATAGATTTTAAAATAAAATAAGTAACAGTAGGGTGGACATTAGGAAAGGCTGCACTTTTTGCAGCGATCTCGTATAGAAAACGATTCCGCGCCTATATAAAACAGGTCTGCTGCTCCAAATCGTAAAGGCGTAAAACCTTAAAGGGACCTCTGGCTACTACATCGGGTTTTTAGCCGAAAACTAGCTTCACTTTGTTGTCTGGGACAGCTTTGCTAGCGAGAGACAGAGAGAGGTGTTGAAAGGCTGCTCCAACGGAACTTATTGTTTCGGAGGAAAACACGAACACAGTGTACAGTCGAGTCTTAATAGCTTACTTATAACTGGGCTCGTCAGGCACTCTTTTTGGCTGCAGTAGTGATTATTATATTTACATGCTTCCATCTCCCATTTCTGCGCGATGACAACTCGTACTTTTCCACTCCCTTTTTCTTCCTCCCTCATGCTCACGGACACATAACGGGTATGAGTGTCCATTCTCCCTGCAGCACTGACTACACTGCCCATGAGGCTACATTCATTAGGGCTATGCCTGTAACACTCTGCCTATTGCCTTCATATTAAATAATTTTGTGAATAATTTAAAAAAATATTTCTTCACGTTATTATGCTGGCCGCAAGTAGAGGTGACATGGGCCACAAGATTGAGACACAGGCATTAGAGCCTCTTAATGCATGTTTTGTTTAGGTTTGCACCGCCGTGGAAACCAAAAATAGAAAGGGCATAGCCTTATGAAACAGGAAAATACCACCGTGTAATCCCTTTATTTCAAGAAAGTAACTGTATTCTGAATACCACCTTTTTAAACGGTAACTGTAACAGAATACAGTTACTCACATTTTGTATTTTAAATACGTAACGGCGGTGCATGTATTCCATTACTCCCCAACACTGTCAGTATTATTACAATTTGCTTGGGGCTTTAAAACTCACAGGATATCAAAAGTTCATCTATGTAAATCCAAACTTGAGGGGGGATTTGGTCTTCCACGTTTTCAGTTTTATTATTGGGCTGCAAATGCTAGATCTCTTGTTTACTGGCAGGAAGGGGTACAAAAAGGTCATGTCTGCTAATACAATTCCTTCTATTAGTCCAATATGTGATTGTTGTAAACTTGGAGAAGGCTCTCTTACCCATTTATTCTGGACTTGTCCCAAATTGCACAACTATTGACTGGACATCTTTAAATGTTTTCTGATATGTAGATCAGGACCTAATAACTGCATTGTTTGGCTCTTCCTCTTCCCTTTTACACCTCAGCTCTGCTGCACAAACTACAATGTTTGTTGTTTGGAATGGTAATTGCTAAGAAACTTATCTTGACTCTCTGGAAGTCTGACATTGTACCTCAATTCAAAATGTGGCTAACAGAACTGACTGCTCTACTGTATATGGAGAGAATTAGGAATTATTTTTTGCTTATTTTATTTTGTGTCTTTTTTTGTTTTTTATTGTCCTACGTTTTGTCATTGTTTTATTATGTGTTTTAATCTACTGTTAAGTGTCCTTGTGTGTATTGAAAGGTGCTTTTAAGTAGAATTTACTGTCATAATAAGAATAATTACTATTAAGAATACCAGAGGCACAAAACATCATCGGGAACTCAATAGGGATGTGGTATGGAATGGAGCAGTTGTCAGCCACCTCCTGTACATGGATGACATCAACCTTTATGCCAAGAGTGAATGGCACATCGATTCACTGATCCACACCACCAGGATATATAGCAATGACATTGGAATATGTTATTGCTAACCAACCAGACATAGTGGTGGTAGACAGAAGAAGAGGACAATACCGAATCACAGCAATATCAGGAAGAAGGAACACAAGCTGTTGAACAAATACCAAGGGCTCAGTGAAGAGCCCGAGAAGATGTTGAGGGTGAATTGGTCCCAGTGGTAATTGGGGCCCTAGGTGTGGTGACTCCAAAGCTATGCAGATCCCAGGAATAGCATCTGAGATCTCCAGAAGAGTGCAGTGCTAGGAACAGCTAAGATGCTGCATAGGACCGTCAAGCTCCCAGGCCTCTGGTAGAGAACCTGAGCTTGAAGGATAGACCGCCAGCAATGACCTTTGGGCCACTCACATCCTGGGTCATTTGACCTCACAATGAGTTCACCAAAACCTTGGCTGATTGTGAACCACACCTGGTTTCACACCTTGGCTCGTGTGATTAGGCAGAGGATCAATAGGGGGCCCATGATCCTCTTGGGGACCCTACTATAGGGCTTAAAATCTAGGACTCTCCACCAATTGCTATTAGAACTGAAGAATCTTCTCAGATTAAATGTCTTCAAGAAATTTAAAGAAGTCCAGAAGCTTTTCTTTCCAAGCTCTTTAAACTTCAAAGGAAGAGGTTAGCTAAAAACAAAAACCAAAAAACCGGACAGTAAGGGAGATAAAGAAAACAGACTGCTGTATTGCAAGGCTTGGAGTACAGCAAAAAAAAAAATAAAAGAGAGAGCTCAGTGGAAAACAACAAGACTTATACTAAGTTATTTGTGATGCTGAACACTAGGGAAGGTTGAAAGAACTTGTATCAATTTCCAAGACAGAGCGCAATCAAGGTGGAAAGGATCTTCAGCAAGGTAGGGTGATTAGGAATTGTCATTGAGTGAAGATTTAAGGTGATAGGAAATATATGAATCTTTGACCCAGAGTTCAAGCTCTCTGCTGTAATATATATATATATATATATATATATATATATATATATATATATATATATATATATATATATATATATATATATATATCTGGTAGTTCAATCCCCTCAGTTCTGACTACCTTCCCTCTCTTTGTTACCATCCGACTACACTTCTCCAGTCCGAACGACATTCCAATGTCATTGCTGTATAGCCTGGTAGTGTGGATCAGTGAATCGATGTCTCGTTCACTCTTGGCATACAGCTTGATGTCATCCATGTACAGGAGGTGGCTGACAACTGCTCCGTTCCGTAGTCTGTATCCGTAGCCAGTCTTGTTAATGATCTCACTGAGGGGGTTCAGGCCTATGCAGAACAGCAGTGGGGACAGAGCATCTCCTTGGTAGATCCCGCACTTGATGGTGACTTGTGCTATGGGCTTGGAGTTGGCCTCTAGTGTTGTACGCCACATCCCCATTGAACTACCAGAAGGCAACATTGCAGACATAGAGGACAGTTACAAGTACCTGGGGATCCCGCAGGCGAATGGGAACCATGAAGAGGCCGCTAGAAAAGCTGCAACCACCAAGTACCTGCAGAGGGTCAGGCAAGTCCTGAGGAGTCAGCTGAATGGTAAGAACAAGATCCGGGCCATCAACACCTATGCCCTGCCCGTGATCAGGTACCCTGCTGGGGTAATAGGCTGGCCAAAGGAGGAGATAGAAGCCACTGACATAAAGACAAGAAAGCTCCTTACCATGCATGGAGGGTTTCACCCCAAGTCCAGCACCCTGAGGCTGTACGCTAAGCGGAAGGAAGGGGGCCGGGGACTGGTGAGTGTCAGCACCACAGTCCAGGATGAGACAACGAACATCCAAGAATACATTGGGAAGATGGCCCCAACTGACCGAGTGCTCAGTGAATACCTCAGGCAGCAGAAACCCAAGAAAGAGGAGGGAGACGAGGAACCATCATGGAAGGACAGGCCCCTGCACGGTATGTACCACCGGCAGATAGAGGGGGTGGCTGATATCCAGAAATCCTACCAGTGGCTGGACAAAGCTGGACTGAAAGACAGCACAGAGGCACTAATCATGGCAGCACAAGAACAAGCTCTGAGCACAAGATCCATAGAGGCTGGGGTCTATCACACCAGGCAAGACCCCAGGTGCAGGCTGTGTAAAGATGCCCCAGAGACAATCCAGCACATAACAGCAGGGTGCAAGATGCTAGCAGGCAAGGCATACATGGAACGCCATAACCAAGTGGCCGGCATAGTGTACAGGAACATCTGTGCCGAGTATAACCTGGAAGTCCCGAGGTCAAAATGGGAGATGCCCCCAAGGGTGGTGGAGAATGACCGAGCTAAGATCCTGTGGGACTTCCAGATACAGACGGACAAAATGGTGGTGGCTAACCAACCGGACATAGTGGTGGTAGATAAACAGAAGAAGACGGCCGTAGTGATCGATGTAGCGGTTCCGAATGACAGCAATATCAGGAAGAAGGAACATGAGAAGCTGGAGAAATACCAAGGGCTCAGAGAAGAGCTCGAGAGGATGTGGAGGGTGAAGGTAACGGTGGTCCCCGTGGTAATCGGAGCACTAGGTGCGGTGACTCCCAAGCTAGGCGAGTGGCTCCAGCAGATCCCGGGAACAACATCGGAGATCTCTGTCTAGAAGAGCGCAGTCCTGGGAACAGCTAAGATACTGCGCAGGACCCTCAAGCTCCCAGGCCTCTGGTAGAGGACCCGAGCTTGAAGGATAAACCGCCCGCAGGGGCGTGCTGGGTGTTTTTTTTTTTTTTTATATATATATATATAACGTGAAGTACCCTCAGAAGGTCTGCTAGATGATGTTAATGCAGCACTACGGGCAATACCTACAACCACGATTACCGACACTAACAAGCTGATCTACAATACGGCAGCAGTGATCAGTGAGATGCTTGGCTACAAGTTGAACAGCCACAAGGGGCAGTACCCTCCATGGAGAAGGAGGCTAGAGGGCAAGATCAAAGTAGCACGGAGAGAGGTTAGCCAACTAACGGAGTTGCAGAAAGGTGCGACGAATAAGGTGCCTAAGAAATACAGCAAGCTGTCCATACCTGAGGCCTTGGAAACTGCCAAGCAAAGACTCACAGCCTTGGCCAGCCGCTTGAGGAGGTACACCAGAGAGATAGAAGGCAGGAGAATAAACCAGCTGTTCTCCACAGAACCAGCAAAGGTGTACTCTCAGTGGCAAGGGAACAATAAGAGAACAGCACCACCAAGGCTGGAGACGGAGCAATACTGGAAGAGCATATGGGAGAAGGATGCAACCCATAACGGCAATGCTCAGTGGCTAGAAGATCTGAGGGCAGACCACAGCGACCTCCCTGAACAGGGTCCAGTAACCATCACAGTGGCAGATATCCAAGAAAGGGTCTCCAGTATGAAGAGTTGGACAGCACCAGGGCCCGACATGGTTCACGCCTACTGGCTGAAGAAGCTAACTGCACTCCACGAGCGTCTGGCAGCACAAATGAACCAGGTGCTAGTTAACGAGAGACACCCGGAATGGCTAACTGAAGGCCGGACGGTCCTGATCCCCAAGGACCCCAAGAAGGGACCGGTCCCCTCCAACTACCGACCAATAACCTGCCTCAGTACTACATGGAAGCTCCTGTCAGGCATCATATCGGCTAAGATGAACAGGCACATGGGTCAATACATGAGCGGGACACAGAAAGGAATTGGCAAGAATACCAGAGGCGCAAAACACCAGCTACTGGTAGACAGAACAATCAGCCGAGACTGCAAGACCAGACTGACCAACCTGTGCACTGCCTGGATTGATTACAAGAAGGCCTATGACTCAATGCCCCACAGCTGGATACTGGAATGCCTAGAATTAATCCTACCAGTGGCTGGACAAAGCTGGACTGAAAGACAGCACAGAGGCACTAATCATGGCAGCACAAGAACAAGCTCTGAGCACAAGATCCATAGAGGCTGGGGTCTATCACACCAGGCAAGACCCCAGGTGCAGGCTGTGTAAAGATGCCCCAGAGACAATCCAGCACATAACAGCAGGGTGCAAGATGCTAGCAGGCAAGGCATACATGGAACGCCATAACCAAGTGGCCGGCATAGTGTACAGGAACATCTGTGCCGAGTATAACCTGGACGTCCCGAGGTCAAAATGGGAGATGCCCCCAAGGGTGGTGGAGAATGACCGAGCTAAGATCCTGTGGGACTTCCAGATACAGACGGACAAAATGGTGGTGGCTAACCAACCGGACATAGTGGTGGTAGACAAACAGAAGAAGACGGCCGTAGTGATCGATGTAGCGGTTCCGAATGACAGCAATATCAGGAAGAAGGAACACGAGAAGCTGGAGAAATACCAAGGGCTCAGAGAAGAGCTCGAGAGGATGTGGAGGGTGAAGGTAACGGTGGTCCCCGTGGTAATCGGAGCACTAGGTGCGGTGACTCCCAAGATAGGCGAGTGGCTCCAGCAGATCCCGGGAACAACATCGGAGATCTCTGTCCAGAAGAGCGCAGTCCTGGGAACAGCTAAGATACTGCGCAGGACCCTCAAGCTCCCAGGCCTCTGGTAGAGGACCCGAGCTTGAAGGATAAACCGCCCGCAGGGGCGTGCTGGGTGTTTAACATATATATATAACATATATATATAACATATATATATATATACAGTGGGGCAAAAAAGTATTTAGTCAGCCACCGATTGTGCAAGTTCCCCCACCTAAAATGATGACAGAGGTCAGTAATATGCACCAGAGGTACACTTCAACTGTGAGAGACAGAATGTGAAAAAAAAATCCATGAATCCACATGGTAGGATTTGTAAAGAATTTATTCGTAAATCAGGGTGGAAAATAAGTATTTGGTCAATAACAAAAATACAACTCAATACTTTGTAACATAACCTTTGTTGGCAATAACAGAGGTCAAACGTTTACTATAGGTCTTTACCAGGTTTGCACACACAGTAGCTGGTATTTTGGCCCATTCCTCCATGCAGATCTTCTCGAGAGCAGTGATGTTTTGGGGCTGTCGCCGAGCAACACGGACTTTCAACTCCCGCCACAGATTTTCTATGGGGTTGAGGTCTGGAGACTGGCTAGGCCACTCCAGGACTTTCAAATGCTTCTTACGGAGCCACTCCTTTGTTGCCCGGGCTGTGTGTTTTGGATCATTGTCATGTTGGAAGACCCAGCCTCGTTTCATCTTCAAAGTTCTCACTGATGGAAGGAGGTTTTGGCTCAAAATCTCACGATACATGGCCCCATTCATTCTGTCCTGAACACGGATCAGTCGTCCTGTCCCCTTGGCAGAAAAACAGCCCCATAGCATGATGTTTCCACCCCCATGCTTCACAGTAGGTATGGTGTTCTTGGGATGCAACTCAGTATTCTTCTTCCTCCAAACACGACGAGTTGAGTTTATACCAAAAAGTTCTACTTTGGTTTCATCTGACCACATGACATTCTCCCAATCCTCTGCTGTATCATCCATGTGCTCTCTGGCAAACTTCAGACGGGCCTGGACATGCACTGGCTTCAGCAGCGGAACACGTCTGGCACTGTGGGATTTGACTCCCTGTCGTTGTAGTGTGTTACTGATGGTGACCTTTGTTACTTTGGTCCCAGCTCTCTGCAGGTCATTCACCAGGTCCCCCCGTGTGGTTCTGGGATCTTTGCTCACCGTTCTCATGATCATTTTGACCCCACGGGATGAGATCTTGCGTGGAGCCCCAGATCGTGGGAGATTATCAGTGGTCTTGTATGTCTTCCATTTTCTGATGATTGCTCCCACAGTTGATTTTTTCACACCAAGCTGCTTGCCTATTGTAGATTCACTCTTCCCAGTCTGGTGCAGGTCTACAATACTTTTCCTGGTGTCCTTCGACAGCTCTTTGGTCTTGGCCATGGCGGAGTTTGGAGTCTGACTGTTTGAGGCTGTGGACAGGTGTCTTTTATACAGATGATGAGTTCAAACAGGTGCCATTCATACAGGTAACGAGTGGGGGACAGAAAAGCTTCTTACAGAAGACATTACAGGTCTGTGAGAGCCAGAGATTTTCCTTGTTTGAGGTGACCAAATGCTTATTTTCCACCCTGATTTACGAATAAATTCTTTACAAATCCTACCATGTGGATTCATGGATTTTTTTTTCACATTCTGTCTCTCACAGTTGAAGTGTACCTCTGGTGCAAATTACTGACCTCTGTCATCATTTTAAGTGGGGGAACTTGCACAATCGGTGGCTGACTAAATACTTTTTTGCCCCACTGTATATATATATATATATATATATATATATATATATATATATATATATATATATATATATATATATATACACACACACACATTTACATTACACAGTGAGATGATTTTAGTCTCATGAACAACATCAGCTAATTGTTATTTACTAACTGATCTTGAAATGACTGTTCAGTACACAAATGGAGCCCAACAATCATGTTTTACAGTTCTGTGGTCTCAGCCAGAGATACTCAACTAATCAAAGTGATGTCATGACAAAAATGAATGACCAACAAAACATTTTTTCTCCTTCATTTCTGTCAAACAATGCTGTATGCAACGTGTCTCGCGGTTAGTATCATGGTTGCTAGGCAACCTGAACAGTGCAACGAAGGCTAGACCATCCCATTTCACAAGCCTCTCACTTCTGCACTTCTCGTACTTATAGTACGCACCGTACGTAGTACGCGTAGTGCGCGTGCTTCAAGCGTGCAGACCCTGAATTGGGACACAGCCATAGTCTTGCCACTCATCCTCTTCATAGCTCCCCTCACTTTCCTGGTAAATGGTAAATGGCCTGCATTTGTGTAGCGCTTTTCTAGTCCATAGGACCCCAAAGCGCTTCACACTACATTCAGTCATTCACCCATTCACACACACATTCACACACTGGCGATAGCAAGCTACATTGTAGCCACAGCTGCCCTGGGGCGCACTGACAGAGGCGAGGCTGCCGGACACTGGCGCCACCGGACCCTCTGACCACCACCAGTAGGCAAACATGGGGTTAGTATCTCTGTACTAATCCTCTTCACTTCCTCTGTCCTCCTCTCGCATTTTTTACATTCACTAGCTCTCAATGTTCTTCCATCTTCTCAACACTCTCTTTATTCTTTAGCACATGTCCATTATTAGTATCTTTGACAGTGTATATATAGATGTATTATGCATAAGAGACAAATATTGTTCGTTTAATATGATGGCATTATTACATTTGGCTCAATGCTTACGTACATGTGTAAAAAGGAAAATGTACGAGCTGTGAAAACAGTTTCTGATAGAATGAAGAGTAGACTGATATATTAAATATTCCTTTATTGGGTGAGAAAATCAGACCATGTCATAACTGCTTTAAGTCATACAGAATACATATCAGAGCTTTAAACAGGCTGACTTCTGCTAAATGGGTCAGACTGGGCAGAAAGTACACAAACACATAACATCCTTATAGAATATGATGTAACACTATAGATCAACTTAGCTCAGAATATATAAAGCATATAAACAATTACAGCAATATGATGCAACAAACACAGCAGTACTAATACAAATACTAATACTATTACATAACACTCAAAGCTTCATAGAACTGAAACAAACATTTATTTTTAGGTCCATTCTGCTGCTGATACATACTTTAGGTTTCTGAATATTAAACTTGTTTCTGCCTTTCATAGTGTTTAACTTGAAGGCCCTGAGTACTTTCTCCCACACTGAAAACACTGGAATGATAAAATTATTTTAACATCACCTAATAAGACTGATTCAGGACAGACAATTAGTTATTCTAAACTTTCCTAGCAGTCCTTCACAAACAGGGAACAGTCTGTCTATTCTCTCCATCTGTCAGCTGCTGCTGGCTCTTCCTCCTCCTCTTCCTCACACACTGCTGAGTTTGTCCTGGTGGATCATCAGGGGTGCAAAGCCTCACAGATGATGTGCAGCAGTGGGTCCCTCAGTCTGTCCTCACTCTGGACACTTGCAGTTGTCACACATGGAAATCAAACGTGTGATAAGCTGCAGGATTCAAACACACGTGTAACTTATAAATACATGTTCATACTTTTATTACACAATCAGAGAGAAATAAAAAGAGGGAGAGACTTCCAGGTATGGCGGCGGAGCATAGTTGGGAGCTCTTGGTGACGGTCCAGTATTCCCCCATTTTTCCAACACAGATAACATTAAGTCCTGATAAATATTTATGGGGAAATATAAAACTAAAAAGATAAAAACCACAGAAAGGAAAACTGACGAAGAGAGTGAGGAAATGGCGACAGGAGACGGGAATGAAGTCACCCAGACCACGATGGCCGCCCTCCAAGCTAGCATGGAGGCTATCCGAGAGGAAATTATGACAAGTCACACGAATATGAAAAAACACTTCAGCGATGCTTGGGAGACGGCGAGGGGCGACATGAAGCAAGAATTTTGGAGCTTTAAAGAGGAGATGAATAAGAAGTTGGATGAGGTAGGGGCCAATTTGAAAAACATGGAGATGAGAGTAGAATAAATAGAGCAATGAGTGGGGGAGGTGGAGGAGTGGAGCACGAGTGCTAGGGAGGTGCTCCTTCAGACCCTAGAGGAACAACAACGCATGCTGGCTAAACTAACTGAATTAGAAGCTCGGTCTCGGAGGAACAACCTTCGTATATTTGGAATACCGGAGGGCCAGGAATCTGATAACCCGACAAAATATGTGGAGAAGCTCTTCAAAACTGAACTAGATTTGCAGGACCTGGAGTTCGGGATACAACGTTGCCATAGATCACTCGGTCAGAGGCCTCCCTCACACGTGCCTCCCAGATCCATGATGGTCTGCTTCCTCGAATATAGCATCAAAGTGCAAGTGTTGAAAAACGCATGGATGAAGAAGGATATACGCATAGACGGACGTCGGATTTATGTGGATCACGACTACCCGGCAGAAATCATCCAGAAACGAAAGGAATACGCCCCGCTGCGGAAAACGTTAAAGGAAAAGGATATCCGATTTCCGAGAAGAGCTGTGGATGTTAAATGGGCACGGGAAAAACTCAAGAGATTTCATCATTTCATTTCATCATAGGCTCAACCCTAATTTCCTTCGGGATTAATAAAGTATTCTGATGATTCTGATCATTCATCTCATCTGAAAGACTAAACTAGTTGAGAAGCTTCTTGTGAGTAAACACTCCGTTTATGGTTGTTAAATAGAGTCAAGGAAAAACTTTATGAATAATTATAGACAGATGTTATTATTATTATTATAGTTCAACAAGTATATTAGGATAGTTATCCTGTTAATTTATCAGTAGACAGCTGTGGTTTGAGAGAGTTTAAGCAAAGGACCACCGAACTGAGATGAGTGAAGCACGCTGTCACCACCCATTGGGAGTTGTGATGGAACCGGAACGGACACCATACTCCCACGAGGGGCCCTCCGCAAGGAGAATCCCCCTCGCTGATTTAGAAGTTAGTTTTTCACTTCTTATTTGGAAGTCATATGTAGTTTGTAAGTCCAATTGTTGTTTTTCAAGGCACAGGTCGTTTTTTTCAGGACTGATCGCTCGGGGCGGGGAGAGTTTATCTCATAGATGGTATCTTAGGAGAAAACCATGTCATTCCAGGAATATAGGATAATATCATTGAATGTTAATGGTCTTCAAAACCCCATTAAGAGGAAAAAGATAGCAACGAAAATGAGAAGGGAAAGGCATGATATAGTATCTTGGCAGGAGACCCATTTAAACAATATGGAACATGAGCAGTTAAAACGCTTGGAGTTCAAACATGTATACTACTCATCATAGAGACAAAAGTGTGCAAGGGGGGTTACAATACTGATTGCTAATAAAATAAATTTTCAATTAATTCAACAAATAAGGGATAGAAAAAGACGATACGTTATGGTAGTGGGTCAAATTGATCATAAACTAGTGACTCTGTTAAATGTTTACAGGCCGCTAGGCAATGATCAGGAATTTATTAAGAAATTATTTAATCTGATCGCGGAACACACCAAGGGAACCCTTATCTGTGGTGGGGATTGGAATATACAACTACAGCCCCAATTAGATTCCAACAACAAAACTAAAAGGACGACTAGGGAGACAAAAACAGTTAAAAAGCTTCTTGTAGAAGGAAATATGATAGATGTTTGGAGGGGGCTACATCCCAAGGAAAGAGCCTATACGTTTTTCTCATACTCCCATAAAGTACACTCCAGGTTAGATTATTTTTATGTTTAACACTGATAGACATAGAATTCTCAGATGTAACCTAGGAGTAAAAGATGTATCAGACCATGCAGGTGTTTACTTGTCTATACATTTGGAGACTGAAATAAAGCAGACTAGCTGGAAGCTGAATAAGATCTTGTTAAATGATACCAAGTGTATACAATTCGTAAGAAATGAGTATAAAAACTATTGTGAACTAAATGATAATCAAGAGGTGTCCCCAAGTGTTACATGGGATGCATCCAAAGCGGTAATGAGAGGAAAATTGATCATGTGGTCCTCGTACAAAAAGAAAGAGAAACAAATGCAAATTAATGAGTTACTACTTAAATTAAATAATTTAGAGACTAAACACGCCACTGTTAAAGACTCTCAAACATTGGAAGAGATAAATTTAACAAAACGGAAATTAAATGATATATACGATAGACAAGAAGAACTAAAAGCTAGATTTGTTAAGCAAAAGTATTATGATTACGGCCCTAGGGCAAAAAAACTATTTTCCTGGAGAATTAAAAAACAGCAAGAAAGAGGAATTTACAGTATAAAAGATGAAGAGACTCAAAAAATGTGTTACACTGCTAAAGAAATACAAAACTCATTTGAAAACTATTATGAAAAATTATATTCAGAGACACATGGGGCTGACCCTCTAAACATTCAGAAATTTTTGCATTCTCTGGATTTACCTAATATTGGACAGGAACAAAACAAAAGACTAATGCAACAAATTACTAAACAAGAACTGGATAAAGCCATTGCAAAAACAAAAACAAATAAGATGCCGGGTATGGACGGATTTACATCAGAATATTATAAAACCTTTAGAGAGTTATTATCACCGCTATTATTAAAATGGTTTAACTATGTGTTGGAGGGAGGGGAGTCACCAGCATCTTGGAGACAGTCAATTATTTCAGTAATTCCAAAGGTGGGCAAGGACAAAAGGGAATGCAGTTCATATCGACCAATTTCAATTCTGAATATGGATTATAGATTATTCACCTCAATAATAGCAGAAAGGCTTAAAAATACAATACCAGAAATTATTGATGAAGATCAGACAGGATTTCTCAAAAACAGACAGATACAAGACAGTATAAGACGTGCCTTACATTTAATGGATTATATTAATAAATCCCAAAGGGAATCAATTGCATTAAGCCTTGATGCAGAAAAGACGTTTGACTCCGTCCAGTGGGATTACTTATTTTTGGTTATGGAGCGGTTTGGTTTCGGAGACCCTTTTATTCAGCTGATTAAAAATTTATATTAATTACCTTCAGCAAGAATAAAAATAAATGGGAGCTTAACTGGAGTAGTGGACTTGCAGAGAGGATGTCGGCAGGGATGTCCGCTTATCCCAGCCTTGTTTGCTTTATTTATTGAACCGCTGGCGCAAGCTATTAGGGAGGATGAACAAATTAAAGGGATATGGATACGGAATATAAAACGGGTTTATATGCAGATGATATTTTGCTGACCCTCACAGACCCAGAAAGAAGCTTACCTAAGTTATGGTCAAAGATGGAAATGTTTGGAGAACTTTCCGGATATAAAATAAACATTCAAAAAACACAGGTGATCACATACAATTATGTACCCACAACAAAGATCAAAAGTATGTCTAAATTCAATTGGAATAATAAAAAAATTAAATATTTAGGTATTAAGAGTCCCAAAACACTGACGGAAATCTATGAAATAAACTACTCACCAATTACAAGGGAACTGAAAGAAAACATTCAAAGGTGGAGCCTACTGCCACTTGATCTGTATAATAGGACTGACCTGATTAAAATGAATATACTTCCGCTACTGCTTTTCCTTTTTCAATCTATACCGGTACACATACCAGCCAAACAATTTGCGTTATGGAACAGAATGATTTCGGGATTTATATGGAAGGGCCGTAAACCAAGAGTTAGATATATAGCATTGCAACTAACTAAGGAATGGGGTGGACTTTCCCTCCCAAACTTAGAAAGCTATTTTAAAGCAGCACAATTAAGATACTTAATTTATTGGTGTGATCCGTCGTACGAAGCAACATGGAAATATTTAGATGTGACACAATTAAAATTACCACTACAGACACGCCGGCGACGAGGAGAAGGCGGCCAAGGAGCAGCTGCAGAAGGCGGCGTGGGAGCCGGCGGGGACTGAGGAGCAGCTGTAGGGCCAGGCGAAGCGGAGGCCGAGGCCGAGTCTGAGGCCGGACCAGGCGAAGCAGAGGCCGAGGCCGAGTCTGAGGCCGGACCAGGCGAAGCAGAGGCCGAGGCTGAGTCTGAGGCCGGACCAGGCGAAGCCGAGGCCGAGTCTGAGGCCGGACCAGGCGTAGCAGAGGCCGAGGCAGAGTCTGAGGCCGGACCAGGCGTAGCAGAGGCAGAGGCAGAGTCTGAGGCCGGACCAGGTGTAGCAGAAGCAGAGGCAGAGTCTGAGGCCAGACCAGGCGTAGCAGAAGCAGAGCTAGGTGACAGCGAGGCAGCTGCAGGTGGTGGCTGGACGGGCTCCTTGGGCCCTCCAGCTGACGAGGCATGAGGCTGGTGCGGTAACCCCTGGCTGAGGAGCAGGGTAGCTCACAGCTGGCTCTGGGTGCTGTGGCTGCAGGTCCGGGAACTGAACAGGATGGTGGACGGGCGACTGGACTACTGACTGGACAGGAGGCGACTGGACTGACCGGACAGGAGGAGACTGGACAGGAGACTGAGCTACGGGTGACTGGACAGGAGACTGAGCTACGGGTGACTGGACAGGAGCGGACTGGAGAGCAGGTGAGTGAACTGACGGGGCTGGAAGCTGAACAGCAGGCGAGGGAACTGACTGGAGTGGAAGCTGAACAGCAGGCGAGGGAACTGACTGGAGTGGAAGCTGAACAGCAGGCGAGGGAACTGACTGGAGTGGAACCTGAACAGCAGTCGAGGGAACTGACTGGAGTGGAAGCTGAACAGCAGGCGAGGGAACTGACAGGAGTGGAAGCTGAACAGCAGGTGAGGGAACTGACAGGAGTGGAAGCTGAACAGCAGGTGAGGCTGACGACGGAGCTGAGGTTGGTGTGGCTAATGGCTGGGCTACAGACTGAGCTAATGAGGGAGATAAAGCTACAGCCTGAGCTAGTAAGGCCGGTGCCTGAGCAGGGGACACGTCAGCTAATCTAACCAGGGATAGAGCTAGTGCGTGAAAGGCTGGATCAGGTGGTGGATGAAGTGGTGGACTGATTAGCTCTTCCGTGCCTCCAGAGCGTGAGGGCACTGGCTGGAGAGCCTCAGCTGAGTCTCTAGGGGGGTCAGGCTGGATCCTGGCCGTCCTCAGCCTAGGCGCTGGGACAGGCACGGGAGGTGGCTGGACACCAGTCACCCCCACTCGAGAAACAGAAGCGGGTGTGGCGGTAGACTGGGTCGCAGCTGCCCTCCTCCTGGGAGCTGGCACTGGTGTGGGGGTAGACTGACTGACGGGAGTGGAGATAATGACTGGGTGTGTGATGTTAGCAGGTTTATTGGGGATTGTTCTGGTTTTCCTGCCACCACTATTTACAGTCTTTGGGAGAGCAGAGCAGAATAAATCTTCCCAGTCCACAGAATCCTCCAGGAGGGAAACATCCCACGAATTATTGTGCGTTTTGAGTGAATAATCAGATGGTGAGTGCGAAAAACAGTCACTGGAGCTCACCATCGGGAGTGGCTGAAAGTAGTCCGTTCTATGGCGGCGTGTGCGCCGCCTTCCCCGGGAAGAGGAAGCGGCCGGGGTAAACAGCAGAGCCTCTGGCGCGGTAGCCCCCATTGAGCCAAGGTGGGAGGCGTAGCCGTTGTGCCGTGGCGATGGTGGAGGTCCGGCGAATGAGGCGGCTGGCGGGCGAGCGAGGAGCGGAGCGGCGGGAGATTGAGCAGCCGAAGCTTGGCCTGTGACGCCCACTCTACGCGGCGAATGTTCCGATGCAGGTGAGGCAGCAGGTGGAGGACCGCGGCGTCTCCGAGGCCCGCCCAGAGCCAGGCGAGTCCCCTCAAAGACGTGCTCCCTCTCTGAGAAGAGCCGCTGTTTCCCCCTGAGCTTCTCCGCCCAAACGGAGAGCGCTACCTCCTGCCGCTCGTAGAGGTCCGAGTCCGCTGGGTTCCGATCGTGTCTTCGTGGCACGGGTCGTGTCATTCTGTCAGGCGTTGTGTGGAGGCGAGGAAGAAGGAACCCAAACGCAGGACTGGCAGGTAGGTGAAGGTTTATTATAGGGAGTGGGTGAACGGACACTGACTGGCTAGACAACTGAACGGCTGACTGAACTGAGGGAACACACGGGAAGGACAACGTAACATCAGACGTACATCAATGACACGACAAAGAACTGGTGAAACCGAGGAACTAAATACACAGGTTGAATGATGACAGTGATTGGAAACAGGCGAGTACAGGGCTGAACATAATCTGACTAATGACACGGGGGACAAGCTGACACGGGGAAAAGACAGGAAGTGAGAACATTAATGTGGCGAACTAAACTGAACATGAACAAACTGAAATCACTGGGTCAACGACCCAGGAACCCTGACAAATACTAGGAGATAAAAAAATTATATTTGGAACAGAAAAATAATTTAAACGAATGGACTAAAACTCCTTTAAAGATATGGTTTGATGAATGCGAAAGTCTTAAATCAGGAGCTGGTCTCAAACAACTCAGATGGGTCATACATGATAAGAAATTTATCCCTGCACAAATAGATAGACGTTATACAACTTGGTTAACAAGGGGGATCGGACAATTTTGCTCATTGTTAGGAAAAGAAGGATTACAAAGTTTTGAAAAATTAAGAGACACCTATGGTTTGGAAAACCAAGATTTTTTCAGATATGTCCAAGTCAGGTCCTATTTCAATAGTAATATAAAAACTACAGAAGGACATAGTGAAGGCCTAGTCCCCGTTATAAAAGAAGCATATAAAGGTTAAAAATAAATTGATTGCTAAACTTTATCGGAACCTACAATCACTTAAGGATCAATCAACCATTATATCAAAATTAAATGGGAGACGGAGGGTAAAATCAACATATCAGAGGACAGTTGTTTAAATATATGTAGGACACAGATGCAAACTACTAGCTCGGGTTATTGGAGGGAATTCACGTGGAAAAATTTTATTAGGTTTTTTATAACACCCCAAATAAAATACAAACAAAAAGGTAAACTGACAGATGGATACTGCTGGAGAAACTGTGGGGAAAACATGGCAGATCATTTTCATATATTTTGGAAATGCCCAATAATCCAACCATACTGGAGTGAAGTGGTTGAATCAATTTACTTTGTGACTGGTCTCAAATTAAATTTGGATTTCTGTACTGTGTATTTGGGCGATATCCCATCAGCAGCCTCCTTAAAGGAAAAATATTTGATAAACATCCTGTTGGGAGCGGGCAAAAAAACGCTTACCAGGAGGTGTCTGGAGAAAGAGTCCCCAACAAAGAAAGATTGGACAGGAATAATGGAGGAAATATATAGAATGGAAAAACTTACATTTTTTTTGAACCTCAAAATGGACAAATTTCATAAAAACTGGAGGAAGTGGGTGAGATTTGTTGAAGGTGGTAATGTGGGGTGGGGTGGTGGGTTATATAACAAGAGCTTAACTAAGTATTTTCACGCAACTACTGGAAGAAGGAAGGTCGGCTAAGGACGTGGTAACGGTTTTTTATAAGGTAGCTCATAAAAGAGACCCTTCCGAATATCATCAGGGATGGACTGTAAAGTGCTGCGTGGACAGTAGCAAAAACCTGACGACATGGGACCTGTAAAGAGGTGGAGGTGAGCTCCCCAGACCGGGCAGATCTGAGGGTTTCACGGTGCCATTATGTTACTGTCAGTGCGTATCATGTTTGTTTGTTTGTTTGTTTGTTTTTTTTGTTGTTTGGTTTTGGGTTTTTTTGGGTGGGGGGTTTGCTGTTTTTGTTTTCTTCATGTGGATGACTGTCATAATTACAAAACGTTCAATTAAAAAAAATAATAATAAAAAGAGAGAGAGTGCAGGACAGACAGAGAGGTGACAGTCTTAGGTGTATACACTGCTACAAAACAGCACAAGAGAAGGAGGATTTAGTGTTTGTGTTATTACCAGTGCTAAACAGTTCCCAGATGGTACAGTGGACACATGTGTGACTCCTGTGATTAAAGGATCTTTCTTTCAGCTTAACGAGTGAACCGTCAGCTCGTTCAAACACACGTTAAAGTCCGTTTGGCTCGACACCACTGACCAGAGGCAGCAATATAACATAGCTAACATTAACAGTGCAGTGAATCCTGCTTGTGCCGTGATATTCAGGACTGCAAACCGAGCAGCATCACTGACTTTCAGCTTGTTGTGTTTGTGGATATATGACTGACTTTAATTATCCATAAAATCATCACATTCTCTGTAAGATCAAGGTCGACTATATATATATTTAGAAGTAGAGGCTTTAAAACCAAGTTAACGCTGAAAGTACAAACATCACTAATGGCACACAACTTTGCCGACATGTGGCCAACAGTAATGTTTTAATGGTCTTCGTTATTAAACATTCGCACATAAATAAATGACACCATATTCAGTACTTACCTTTGACAGTTCACTCTTCGGACGCTCCCTTCTGCCGTATTTTGCGGCAACATTATCCACACCCACCACCGCGCTATGAATTGTGGCATATATGGGACCACAAAGCGTGCACCGGACCACGCTTGATATTTGGGGAAATCGACGGCACATTTGGAGTATGCGTTTGAAGTACACTTCGAATTGGGACAGCCGTTGTCGCGTGGCGGTGATGTAATCGCACTTGTACTCCAAGCGTGCAGACCCTGAATTGGGACACAGCCAATATGTCTGTGTAGGTTCTCAGTCACCCAGTTATTGGTAAACTAAGGATTTCATATTTCTTTAAGGTCTCGCCCGTTGCCTACTGGTGGCAACGGGCGAGACACTTCACCCGTTGCCTACTGGTGGTGGTCAGAGGGTCCGGTGGCGCCAGTGTCTGGCAGCCTCGCCTCTGTCAGTGCGCCCCAGGGTGGCTGTGGTTACAATGTAGCTTGCCATCACCAGTGTGTGAATGTGTGTGTGAATGGGTGGATGACTGGATATGTAAAGCGCTTTGGGGTCTTTAGGGACTGGTAAAAGCGCTATATAAATACAGGCCATTTACCATTTACCATTTTAAGAATCTTCAAAAGGTCCAGTTGCTTTTCTTCCCAACCTTACAAGCACAGCCGAGAGGGGGTACAAGGCCTTTACATTCAGCCTTTTGTGTTAAAAATGAGTACAGTGCTGTGTGTGTTCATGAGCCAGCTTCAACCTTGGCATCTTTCAGCCTTGTTGACGTCCATTACTAGATGTAAACAACTTGATTGGACGACCAAAATGTGAATGTGACGTCCAGTGAGAGGGGAAGAAAGGGTCAGTAGGTATAAAATTAGAGTGAGGTGAAGAAGAGGTTCTGGTTTCTTCCTTTTTGTCTTATGTGACATGAGGAGTTCTGAAGATTGGACCTAAGGATGTTCACAGTTGAAGATTCCAGCAGAGATGACAGAGAGATTGATGCCCAAACTGTCAACCGGCAAAACTGTTTGTATTGTTGGCTTTTTGTTTGCTCATTTCCATGTTAGGGTAAAGAATGAAAAAAGACTTTGATTTGCTCCAAGAACATGGTGCTACATATTACACATAACAGACAATCAACACAGGACTACATAAAGTGCAATACACAAAATTGTAAAAAAACCCAAAACAAAACAAAGACAGAACACCAGACACAACAGAATGATACAGACAGAAGAGAGTGCAGACACAACAGTTCAATAGCAATGTGCAAAAGACTGAGCATTATGCAAAAATTAACCTGGTGTATGAAGGTGTGCATGTGTAAGAGATTGTGCAAATAAGTACTTGGACATATTGAACTGCATAGTGTGTGGAAGAAACAGTGGCAATAACTGGAGGAGATTTTGGGAGGATCAAGGAAAAGATCTCATGTTAGTTCCATTTTGTTGACATGGGTTCTCTTTCAGATTTCAGCCATTTGTCCTCTAAAGGACACCATAGTTAGAGTTTCTTGTTCACGCGGGCACCATCTTGGGTTAGCATTTAATGTGATTGCTTTGCAAGGTAAGCTCAATCAGTGGCATCCCGCATGGGTTTGTTTAAAACTAAGTATTATACTTTGTAAGATGACGATTGTCCAGTCAAACAATGTATATATTGCGCTTATTGAGATGTTCATGTACCTTCCGATGAGCGTGTGAGGAGTTTGTATTTATGTTTTATCCTTTCTCATAAACCCGGAAAGTTTTTTTGAGATTTTAGTCGGAGGCACAGCGGCTCTCTGTGGCGCTCGGACAAGACGCAGACCGGGGTCTGGTGTGCTGATGAAACTACGTCAGAGGAAATTCCGCATGGCACTTCCATTCACCTGGTGAATCTCCACTCTCTTCCAAACAAAGTGAACGAACTACTGCTTTTATACCGGACTAACAAGGACTTTGCACGCTCTGCTGCCCTTTGCTTGACTCAAACGTGGCTCAGGGAATGAATTCTCAACACTGCCTTAAATCTGCCGGGCTTCCAACTTCACTGGGTGGACAGCAAAACGGAGCTCTCAGAGAAGACAAAGGGTGGTGCAGTCTGCTTCTATATTAATGAAGGTTGGTATACTGATGTCACAGTGTTACAGAAATACTGCAGCCCAAACCTAGAAACTATTCTCATCAACTGCAAACGCTTTATTCACCATGGCAGTTTTCTTGCTTCATTCTGGTCGGAGTTTGCATTGCCCCTCAGGCCAACGCAAAGAATGCACTGTGTGAGCTGGCTGACCAGATTACCACACTGGAAAGAAAATTCCCCGATTCCTTTACAATTCTTCTTGGGGATTTTAAAAGAGCGAATCTAAACCACAAAATTCCTAAATATAGACATTATATAAACTGCCCCACCAGCGACAACATCAACCTGGACCACTGTTAAACCACTTTAAAAGATGCCTATCCCTCTGTCCCTCAGGCAGCTTTGGGACATTCTGACCACTGCCTGGTCCATCTTATTCCAGTTTATAGGCAACAACTTAAATATGCCAAGCCTGTAGTCAAAACTGTGAAGAAGTGGACAAACACAGCAATGCAGGAACTGCAGGACTGCTTTGACTGCACTGATTGGACTGTTTTTGAAGCTGCACCTGAGAATCTGGATAAGCTGACAGACACTGTGCCATCATATATCAGTTTTGTGAAGATGTGTTTGTGCCAACCAAGACCTTTTGCACATACAACAATAAACCATGGTTCACTCCTAAACTCCAACATCGTCGTAAGGCCTGCATTACATCTTGCAACATCTTGCCTGGAAACTTATACCAGGATCCTGTTTGTGCACTTTAGTTCGGCTTTTAACCCTTTAAAGCCGGTCAGAGCGGGTACGCTCCATTTTGCGTAACTATTTTTAAATCCCTCTAAAACCAGAACCACGTAAGCTAACGCAATAATTTTTTTGCATATGAAACCGGAGGAGTTGTACTTACATCTTATGCCATCAGCTTGTCCTAGGTCATGGTTTTCTTCCACATATAGCTTTTCAAAAATTGCATAAAAAGCGCTTGCAGAAACAAAAACATAATGTTCCAGAAACGGGCTTTGCCGATCCGATCAGCTGTTCGTAACACTTCCTACATTGAAATAGACGTCAGTGCGAACTATCGCATGTCCGCCATTACCTCCCCGAAACCGGAAGTGACGTCATTTTCGCGGAAAATTTAGTTTTTTACTTGTAGGCTTTATAAGCCTTTACTGCTGTTTTTATAAGTCAGGTTTGACTTTATGCTTTTCTGAATAGTTTCTGGGATGCTTGTAACTCAAATTGCACTGCTTTAAATAGTTTATTTTGATGCACGTTGTTTTCTCTGCAAATTGGCATCATAGGATTGTTTTTCGTTTTTTCTCAAAAATAAAACTATGAAGACACTCAAACTAAATTTCCTGTTGTTGTAAAGTATGTTTTGCAATTTTTTTGTATTTAAAGTTTTGAGGGATAAACCTCTTAAATTTATCTAAGTAGAAATATATGTAAAAAAACAAAAACGATTTTCTGATTTTTTTGTAGTTTATTGCACTTTTTTGCAATTTAGATAAGATAAGATAAGATAGAACTTTATTAATCCCTTGGGTGGGTTCCTCTGGGAAATTCGGTAATTTATCTAGTTACTGTGGATGTAATGCATACATATTATTAAAATTTGGGCTATAACAGTTGTATTGATGTATAGCAACTTGAAATGCTCCCAAAAATGGCTCCATAGCATGTAAAAAATATAAAGCTCTGGCATTCTTGGTTCTATGGTAGGTTTTAAAGGGTTAATCCCATTGCGCCTGAACTTTTCTCCTCCAAATTCTCCCAGCTCGTTGTGTCACCAGCTACCTTTTAGTAGATAACCAAATTCCTGACAGACAGGAAGCAGCAAGTGAGGCTGGGGGAGATCACCTCTTAAAACACGGTTGCTCAGTATTGGTGCCCCTCAAGGATGTGTCCTCTCACCACTATTGTTCTCCCTCTCCACCAATGACTGCACCTCCAAGAACTCGGCTATTAAACTCCTAAAGTTTGCAGATGACACCACTGTCATTGGCTTCACTCAAGTTGGTGGTGAGTCTGCATACCGGCAGGAAGTTGAGTGGTTGGTACTCTGGTGCAGTCAGCACAACCTGGAGCTGAACATGCTTAAGACTGTAGAGATGACAGTGGACTTGGGGAGACATCCCTCAACACGTCTGCCCCTCACCATATCAGACAGCCCGGTGTCAACTGTGGAGAACTTCAAGTTCCTGGGTACCACCATCTCCCAGGACCTGAAGTGGGAGACCAATATCAACTCCATCCTCAAAAAGACCCAGCAGAGGATGTACTTCCTGAGATAACTGGGGAAGTACAGTCTTCCACGGGAGTTGCTAATCCAGTTCTACGCTGCAGTCATTGAGTCTGTCCTGTGCTCCTCCATCACAGTCTGGTATGGAGCAGCCACTAAACAGGACAGGTGCAGACTGTGGCGGATGGTACAGGCAGCTCAGAAGATCATCGGTGCCACCCTCCCCTCCATCCAGTAGCTGCACCTCTATCAGGAAACGGGCAGGGAAAATCATCACAGACCCCTCACACCCTGGACACAGGCTTTTTGACTTGCTGCCTTCTGGCAGACGGTATAGAAGCCTGCAGACTAGGACCAACTGACACAGGAACAGTTTCTTTCCCCTCGCCATCTCCCTCCTAAACAGTTGAACTGTCACACTGCTTCACACTGCTGGACTGCAACTGCACTTAAGGCACACTCTGTGGTATTCATTTTATTTCTGTAATCCTGTATTTTCTGTATATAAGATTTAGATTGGTTATTATATTGGTAGTTATATACAGGGAGTGCAGAATTATTAGGCAAATGAGTATTTTGTCCACATCATCCTCTTCATGCATGTTGTCTTACTCCAAGCTGTATAGGCTTGAAAGCCTACTACCAATTAAGCATATTAGGTGATGTGCATCTCTGTAATGAGAAGGGGTGTGGTCTAATGACATCAACACCCTATATCAGGTGTGCATAATTATTAGGCAACGTCCTTTCCTTTGGCAAAATGGGTCAAAAGAAGGACTTGACAGGCTCAGAAAAGTCAAAAATAGTGAGATATCTTGCAGAGGGATGCAGCAGTCTCAAAATTGCAAAGCCTCTGAAGCGTGATCATCGAACAATCAAGCGTTTCATTCAAAATAGTCAACAGGGTTGCAAGAAGCGTGTGGAAAAACCAAGGCGCAAAATAACTGCCCATGAACTGAGAAAAGTCAAGCGTGCAGCTGCCAAGATGCCACTTGCCACCAGTTTGGCCATATTTCAGAGCTGCAACATCACTGGAGTGCCCAAAAGCACAAAGTGTGCAATACTCAGAGACATGGCCAAGGTAAGAAAGGCTGAAAGACGACCACCACTGAACAAGACACACAAGCTGAAACGTCAAGACTGGGCCAAGAAATATCTCAAGACTAGTTTTTCTAAGGTTTTATGAACTGATGAAATGAGAGTGAGACTTGATGGGCCATATGGATGGGCCCGTGGCTGGATTGGTAAAGGGCAGAGAGCTCCAGTCCCACTCAGACGCCAGCAAGGTGGAGGTGGAGTACTGGTTTGGGCTGGTATCATCAAAGATGAGCTTGTGGGGCCTTTTTGGGATGAGGATGGAGTCAAGCTCAACTCCCAGTCCTACTGCCAGTTTCTGGAAGACACCTTCTTCAAGCAGTGGTACAGGAAGAAGTCTGCATCCTTCAAGAAAAACGTGATTTTCATGCAGGACAATGCTCCATCACACGCGTCCAAGTACTCCACAGCGTGGCTGGCAAGAAAGGGTATAAAAGAAGAAAAACTAATGACATGGTCACCTTGTTCACCTGATCTGAACCCCATTGAGAACCTGTGGTCCATCATCAAATGTGAGATTTACAAAGAGGGAAAACAGTACACCTCTCTGAACAGTGTCTGGGAGGCTGTGGTTGCTGCTGCACGCAATGTTGATGGTGAACAGATCGAAACACTGACAGAATCCATGGATGGCAGGCTTTTGAGTGTCCTTGAAAAGAAAGGTGGCTATATTGGTCGCTGATTTGTTTTTGTTTTGTTTTTGAATGTCAGAAATGTATATTTGTGAATGTGGAGATGTTATATTGGTTTCACTGGTAAAAAATAAATAATTGAAATGGGTATATATTTGTTTTTTGTTAAGTTGCCTAATAATTATGCACAGTAATAGTCACCTGCACACACAGATATCCCCCTAAAATAGCTAAAACTAAAATCAAACTAAAAACTACTTCCAAAAACATTCAGCTTTGATATTAATGAATTTTTTGGGTTCATTGAGAACATTGTTTTTGTTCAATAATAAAATTATTCCTCAAAAATACAACTTGCCTAATAATTCTGCACTGCCTGTATGTGTATGTATTCCCCGTATATATACATATATGTGTGTGTGTGTGTGTGTGTGTGTGTATGATACAAATGAAAATGAACATGTTGTCAGCAATAATTATGGATCTCTGATGAAAGAAATCACTATCTCAAAAATGAAAGGATCAAGCGATCAATACATATTTACTTACAGAGCTTTGTTGGAGGCTTTGACCACTGGCAGCAGCATCAGAAGAGCCTCCTCTGAAGCAGAGTATTCCTTCAGATCAAACACATCCAGATCTTTTTCTGATGACAGTAAGATGAAGACAAGAGCTGACCACTGAGCAGGAGACAGTTTATCTGTGGAGAGACTTCCTGATCTCAGAGACAGTTGGATCTCCTCCACTAGAGAACGATCATTCAGTTCATTCAGACAGTGGAACAGATTGATGCTTTTCTCTGCAGAAAGATTCTCACTGAGCTTCTTCTTGATGTACTGGACTGTTTTCCGATTGGTCTGTGAGCTACTTCCTGTCTGTGTCACCAGGTCTCGTAGGAGAGTCTGATTGGTCTGCATTGAAAGACCCAGGAGGAAGCGCAGGAACAAGTCCCAGTGTCCATTCTGACTCTCTAAGGCCTTGTTCACACCACTCTGGTAGAAGTGTTTCTCATTAAGTTCTTTTGGTTCAGACTTCTGTGAGGTTGTTTGTAGTTCTTCCAGCAGATTGAGTCCAGAGTTGATGAAGGTCAGATGGACATGAAGAGCAGCCAGAAACTCCTGAACACTCAGATGGATGAAGCAGAACACATTTTCCTGGCACAGTCTTCTCTCCTTTTTAAAGATCTGTGTGAACACTCCTGAGTACACCGAGGCTGCTCTGATATCGATGCCACACTCTGTCAGGTCTGATTCATAGAAGATCAGGTTTCCTTTCTGCAGCTGATCAAAAGCCAGTTTTCCCAGAGATCCAATCATCTTCCTGCTCTCTGGACTCCAGTGTGGATCTGTCTCAGCTCCTCCATCATACTTGACCTTCCTCACTTTGGCCTGAACCACCAGGAAGTGGATGTACATCTCAGTCAGGGTCTTGGGCAGCTCTCCTCCCTCTCTGGTTTCCAGCACATCCTCCAGAACTGTAGAGGTGATCCAGCAGAAGACTGGGATGTGGCACATGATGTGGAGGCTTCGTGATGTCTTGATGTGGGAGATGATCCTGCTGGCCTGCTCCTCATCTCTGAATCTCTTCCTGAAGTACTCCTCCTTCTGTGGGTCAGTGAACCCTCTGATCTCTGTCACCCTGTCAACATACTGAGAAGGAATCTGATTGGTTGCTGCAGGTCGTGTGGTTATCCAGAGGTGAGCAGAGGGAAGCAGTCTACCCCTGATGAGGTTTATCAGCAGCACATCCACTGAAGTGGACTTTCTAGGATCAGTTAGGATTGTAGTTTTGTGGAAGTCCAGAGGAAGTCGACACTCATCCAGACCATCAAAGATGAACAAAACCTGGAAGTCTTCAAAGCTGCAGATTCCTTCAGTTTCAGTAAAGAAGTGATGAACAAGTTTCACCAAGCTGAACCTTTCCTCTTTCAGCACATTCAGCTCTCTGAATGTGAATGGAAATATGAACCTGATGCCCAGGTTGGCTTTGTCTTCAGCCCAGTCCAGGGCGTATTTCTGTGTTAAGACTGTTTTCCCAATGCCAGCCATTCCTAATGTCAGCACTGTTCTGATTGGTTCATCTCTTCCAGGTGACGCTTTAAAGATGTCTTCTTGTCTGACTGTTGTTTCTGGTCTGTCTGGTTTCCTGGATGCTGTTTCAATCTGTCTGACCTCATGTTCATCATTGACCTCTGCAGTCCCTCCCTCTGTGATGTAGAGCTCTGTGTAGATCTGATTCAGAAGGGTTGGGTTTCCTGCTTTAGCGATCCCCTCAACCAAACACTGGAACTTCTTCTGCAGTGCAGATTTAAGGCTATGTTGATAAGCTGCAGCAAACATTTCTAAATGAACAAAATGAGAATAAAGTATATTATTTCCTCTTCTATAATATGCAATTTCTGCCTTTGTATTATAGGGTCTTCATCTTACCTTTATGTGACTGTTGCAGTCTGTTTGCATATATAAGTATAATTTAATTGAATTATAATCACATCCCCGGTAATGAGTTAGTGTTTGCATACAATTTCAGACAATAGTATAAATGTTTTGTTCATCCAGCTGCTTAGATCTTTACATAAATCATCTTACTGCTGTGCAGACGGTCAGCCAGGTCCCCCTGCTTCATTCTTCTTAGGAAATTGAGTGTGATCTTTACAAATGACTCTCTGCTGCTCCTCCTCTGCTCGTCATCCTCACTCTGACCCTCTAAGCTTTCTGAGTAATCTGGACTCAGAACTTTCTGGAGATTCATCAGCTCGTTCTTCACAAAAGTGATGATGTTGTCCTCCAGCATCTGGAACAGAATGCTTTATGAATGAGCCAATCAGACTGAAATCATGGAGCCAAACATCATATCCATGTTGGACACACTGACAATCCACTGGTCTACAAAGAGCAACAGGGAGATGACTGTGAACAGAATAGATGTAAAAATAGTTGTTGTACATGTACAGACCATAAATATGAAGTGTAGGTGTGTTTGATGCTGCTGAGCAGAATGACTACGGGGAACCTCTGAGCTCTCCTGGTCCACTCTGTGGAGGAATCATGGAGAATTAGTTTGAGCACAGGATAAAGATCCAGTAAGTGACTGTAACCAAACCCCAAGTGTAGATACAAAAACACGTAAAAACTCCAAAACACGTAAAAACTCCGAAGCACGTACAAACTCCGAAGCACATACAAAACACAATAGAAGTGCTCCAGGATGCTAGGTGAAGTGTTGAGCTTTTGTTACCTAGTGGCTACACAAGCCAGGAAGTACCAACAACCAGATTTGGTATGTGGTAGTAACAGGTAAAAATTTTTTTTTAAATTATTAGAATATATATGAGTGCTTGTGTATAAATACACAAACAATACACATATGCTTTCAATTGTGTAATTTAATTGATCTAGGTAGCTATGTTTCGGAAGTTCAGTTAAAGCTCGAAATGTGTTTTGGGGTTTGTACGTGCTGAAGAGCCAGTTTGGAGCCGAAAGAGCCGGCTCTTTTTAGTGAGCCGAGCCGAAAGAGCCGGTTCTCTAAAAAGAGCCGGAAATCCCATCACTAACGGTGAGGGTCAAGTAAAGGGAAGAACAGTGATAATGAACTAAGGGAATTGTTGGAGTCAAATTGTTAAATGTTGTCATTGTGTTACTTAAATTTGTAAGTCTTAGTTCAAGCAGCATGATCAAAGACATTCCTTTGTCTCTGACTACCTCTCCAGCCAGTTTGTTGGTAGGGGAGGCTGAAGTGTTTTATTGTAGGCACATCCTATCTGAAGGTTCTGTTTTCTTGTGTGGTAAGCTTCCTGCTTTTATGACCCTTTTGTGGGCAGGAGGTCACCAAAACACATTCTCAAACATACATGCATACACACACACACACACACACACACACACACACACACACACACACACACACACACACACACACATTTTCGCACATGCATACACGTGCACACACATACACACATAGTAACTGTCTTTTGTAGCCATAGAGGGGTTTTACAATGGGAGGTTCTTGTGTGTACTGTAACTGTTTGTGTAAACTGTGTGTCATGGAAATAAAAGGCTTCGAGGAAGGCTGTTGTTTGAAGTTGGCTAGGAGACAGGTGAGGAGCATTCAGCTCCAAGAGCCTGGTTCCGACCAGCCTTCCCTTGCTAGCATGTAAAGCCCGGTTCCATCATTGTCTTGCTTGTCGTTAACGAAAATACGTTTCTAAACAAGCAGGGCCTGTCGAAGCACAGACCCAACTGGAATTCTGGGAGATAATTGATATAAGTGTATATTTATATACAGATATAGGCAATTTTGATTGCTACACACAATCAAAATTGTCACTTTCAGCCAGAGGTCAGCCGGCTGACCCATCATTTTTCTGTTTTGCATAAGAGAGGCCAGACTTTCACCTAGTTTTTCTTTTTTTTGTGTGCCCTGCAGGCTTTATGAAGAGGTTTCAGAATTGTTCTTTGGACTTGGCCTGCCTGTTAAACCATTTTTGGTCCTTTCATCCTACCTTAGAGGGGAAATTTTTTCAAGACAAAATATCTGTGTATCAGACGAGTGTTAATGTGATTTACATCTTTGGGTGTGTAACTTATAAGCTCTTTGGGGTGTTTTTTAGGGGTTGGGCTGGGTCTTTAGAAATGTAAGAAACAAAAAAAGCGACCTCATGGTGCCTTCACAAAAACAGGATATCAGAAGATTACTAAAAAATGCAATATATACTACTATATGAAATCGACAAACTCAATGGCACAGGGGGCCAAAACTCAAGGCACATTTTAGCTCACGGGCCAAACAAGATAAACATTTACTGAACACACTAAAACAATGTTTTTCAAACATAAATATGAAAAAAAAACAGACAGGGATATTCCATAATAAATAAACTTAAAAAAATAAACTTTAACTTTAAATATTTTGCTCTTCATAAAAATATATCTATATATATTTTTTTTTTTTTACAAAACAATAATATGATAAACTTTTCAGATTGGAGTGGTAAAGGAATCAAATATTTAGAACATACAGTGGGGCAAAAAAGTATTTAGTCAGCCACCGATTGTGCAAGTTCCCCCACTTAAAATGATGACAGAGGTCAGTAATTTGCACCAGAGGTACACTTCAACTGTGAGAGACAGAATGTGAAAAAAAAATCCATGAATCCACATGGTAGGATTTGTAAAGAATTTATTCGTAAATCAGGGTGGAAAATAAGCATTTGGTCACCTCAAACAAGGAAGATCTCTGGCCCTCACAGACCTGTAACGTCTTCTGTAAGAAGCTTTTCTGTCCCCCACTCGTTACCTGTATGAATGGCACCTGTTTGAACTCATCATCTGTATAAAAGACACCTGTCCACAGCCTCAAACAGTCAGACTTCAAACTCCGCCATGGCCAAGACCAAAGAGCTTTCGAAGGACACCAGGAAAAGTATTGTAGACCTGCACCAGACTGGGAAGAGTGAATCTACAATAGGCAAGCAGCTTGGTGTGAAAAAATCAACTGTGGGAGCAATCATCAGAAAATGGAAGACATACAAGACCACTGATAATCTCCCACGACCTGGGGCTCCACGCAAGATCTCATCCCGTGGGGTCAAAATGATCATGAGAACGGTGAGCAAAGATCCCAGAACCACACGGGGGGACCTGGTGAATGACCTGCAGAGAGCTGGGACCAAAGTAACAAAGGTCACCATCAGTAACACACTACAACGACAGGGAGTCAAATCCCACAGTGCCAGACGTGTTCCGCTGCATGTCCAGGCCCGTCTGAAGTTTGCCAGAGAGCACATGGATGATACAGCAGAGGATTGGGAGAATGTCATGTGGTCAGATGAAACCAAAGTAGAACTTTTTGGTATAAACTCAACTCGTCGTGTTTGGAGGAAGAAGAATACTGAGTTGCATCCCAAGAACACCATACCTACTGTGAAGCATGGGGGTGGAAACATCATGCTATGGGGCTGTTTTTCTGCCAAGGGGACAGGACGACTGATCCGTGTTCAGGACAGAATGAATGGGGCCATGTATCGTGAGATTTTGAGCCAAAACCTCCTTCCATCAGTGAGAACTTTGAAGATGAAACGAGGCTGGGTCTTCCAACATGACAATGATCCAAAACACACAGCCCGGGCAACAAAGGAGTGGCTCCGTAAGAAGCATTTGAAAGTCCTGGAGTGGCCTAGCCAGTCTCCAGACCTCAACCCCATAGAAAATCTGTGGCGGGAGTTGAAAGTCCGTGTTGCTCGGCGACAGCTCCAAAACATCACTGCTCTCGAGAAGATCTGCATGGAGGAATGGGCCAAAATACCAGCTACTGTGTGTGCAAACCTGGTAAAGACCTATAGTAAACGTTTGACCTCTGTTATTGCCAACAAAGGTTATGTTACAAAGTATTGAGATTCATGGATTTTTTTTTCACATTCTGTCTCTCACAGTTGAAGTGTACCTCTGGTGAAAATTACTGACCTCTGTCATCATTTTAGGTGGGGGAACTTGCACAATCGGTGGCTGACTAAATACTTTTTTGCCCCACTGTATACTAGAAGGAACAGAATTTATTTCATTTGACGGACTAGTTACACAATTTGGGATCAACAAGAAAAGATTTTTAGAATATCAACAAATTAAATCCATAGTAAAAAAGAAATTTAAACCGGGTCAAGTTGAACTACAAACACCACCAAGTGTGGTTCAATTTCTTACTCTTAAAACCCCCAAATTACTATCCAAAATATACAGAATGCTTTCTAAAACAGATGAATCAATATCTCTTCCTATTGCAAAATGGGAAGCGGATTTATCAGTTAACTTAGACCTAAACTTCTGGTCTCAGATTTGCTTAAAAACCTTTCATCTAATTAGAAATCCCAGTCTTCAACTAATTCAATACAAAATATTACATAGAGTGCACTATACAGGTCATCGGATGTTCAAGATGGGCTTTACGTCTACCAACAACTGCTCACACTGCCAAACCAATTCACTGGACAATTATATCCACGCTCTTTGGTTCTGTCCACCGGTTCAGAAGTTTTGGCGCGAGATATGTGAAGACTTATCGAAGTGTCTGAAATGTAACATTCCAACTTCCCCCTTAGTGTGTTTGTTGGGCAGCTTAGATAATGTCACTTCAGAAAAGAATATCGCCCATATGGTTTTCACTGCCCTATGCATAGCCAAGAAAACAGTCCTCATGAACTGGAAAAATAAAAATAATCTTAATTCTAACCAATATAGAAATTATCTATTAGATTACATTAGTCTTGATACAGCCTCTGCCACCACATCAGATCAATTGCTCTGGGCTCCTTTGATCAGCTCCATCACCTAGTGGGGGTGGGGGGTCATAGTTTGGTCCCGCCTTCACTGTTGTGATTGGTGTGGGGGTAGGGACAGGCTTAGGGCGTCGGGGGGTTCCCCGGAGGCATCTTCCTTGGGGGGCTCAACCCGGGGTAGCGGTCATGTCCGGTTAGGGGCTCTGTTGGCTCTCAGGTGACTGTTTCCTCGCGGCTGCGTGCAGCGGGGCTAGGGGAGGGTCTGTGCTGACGGACGTGGGTTACTGACCTGGTAGCCTGGCTGCCCCTGGGTGGGTCCGGGATGGGCGTGAGGTTCTGGGGGCGCTCCCTCTCTGGGCTGGGGCCCGGGCCGGGCCTCGGGGGCTTGGGTCCTGGTTGGTGTGTTGCTGGGGTTGTGGGCGGGTGGGTGCATGGGGGCCCAGCCTTGGAGCAGGGTGCCGCCGGTGCATCGAGCCACCTGGGGGGCTCTTCAACTGGTGGGGGAGATTTTCACGTCTTGCAGGAACTTTCCTCTCTTCAGGAACTCTCTCTGCAGGAGGGGGAGATACAGGAGAGGTGGAGGAAGATCTCAGCCTGGGTGTTTATTGTCTTATGTAGTCTGGAAGATGAGTGGATGGTGGGGTGGGTGCAGTTTTCTCTGTGGTGGGGTTGGGTGGACTGTCCCAGGCTCTGTTGGGCCGGGAGGCGCTGCTGCACTGGGCACCGGTCTGGATGGGCCTGGGCCCCCTTTCCCTGGCGGGTCGCGGAGTATGGGGGTGCCTACTGGGGTCAGCGGGGGAGCTGGCCCCAGGGAGGGGTCACTTGCCCCTCCCTTCCTTCCCTCCCCATCTCCAGCTGCCTCCCCCTTCCCGCTCCACCACAACCACCCACACATGCAGGGCCTTGGAGTAGGGGTATGTCACCAGGGTGCAAAGGAGGCTACCCCCCCCCCCCCCCTCCCTGTCCCCTTCTGGCTGCCTCTGCCTCAATTTTTCCCACAACTTAGACATTCACATTACTCACACTCGCATTACACATACATATAGGGTCTTGGGGGTGGGCACGATACACGGAATCCAAATTACCATCAGGGTGTACACCTCACCCCTGGCGTCGTTGCCCACCTCTCAATTTTAAATACACGTAGACATTGAGGGCTAGCAGGAGGGACCATGCGCTTACCTGCTGCTCTCTGGCAGGTAGCTCCATGCCCTCCTGGGTTTTAAATGCACCTTAGAACACACATGCATCAACACTACAATGAGGTCACTTGGTGTTCGCTCGCTCTGTGGTAGAGTATCACTTCCTGTTCCTGCTCAAACACAGTGGTGTTTCTGAGTAGCTTATTTGCTTAGCGATTTAATTAACAACTTTTAAATACATTCTTCTTTCATAGTATAATCTTCACGTGCTTCCTCCGAAGCACACTTTCTGTGTACTCACTACCTAATTTATAGCCAAAGTATTCACTCACTGTCTCTGTACTGTCTCGCTAGCCTAGCTTAGCTCGTAGCCGACTCATTAGCACCATGGCTACTTCACCTGTCCCTCCTGCACTTTCTTGCTCATTGTGTCAGATGTTTAGTTACTCCTCGGCCTCCTTTAGCAGTAATGATATCTGTAACAAATGTAGCATATTTGCAGCGCTGGAGGCCAGGATTACTGAATTGGAGACTCGGCTTCGCACCCTTCATTCACCCGCAGCTAGCCAGGCCCCTGTAGCTGGTGCAGCCGAAAATAGCGTAGGCCCCGCTAGCTGTTCCCCGGCAGGTCCCAAGCAGCTGGGGAATCAGGGCGGCTGGGTCACGGTGAGGAGGAAGCATAGTCCTAAACAGAAGCCCCAGGTACACCACCAACCCATTCATGTGTCTAACCGTTTTTCCCCACTCGGCGACACACCCGCCGGGGGTCAAACTCTGGTAATTGGCGATTCTGTTCTCAGACATGTGAAGCTAGAGACACCGGCAACCATAGTCAATTGTCTTCCAGGGGCCAGAGCAGGCGACATTGAAGGAAATTTAAAACTGCTGGCTAAGGGTAAACGTAAATTCAGTAAAATCATAATTCACGTCGGCAGTAATGACACCCGGTTACGCCAATCGGAGGTCACTAAAATCAATATTGAATCGGTGTGCAACTTTGCCAAAACAATGTCGGACTCTGTAGTTTTCTCTGGTCCCCTCCCCAATCAGACCAGGAGTGACATGTTTAGCCGCATGTTCTCCTTAAATTGCTGGCTGTCTGAGTGGTGTCCCAGAAACGATGTGGGCTTCATAGATAATTGGCAAACCTTCTGGAGGAAACCTGGTCTTGTTAGGAGAGACGGCATCCATCCCACTTTGGATGGAGCAGCTCTCATTTCTAGAAATATGGACAAATTTATTAAACCCCCCAAAATATGACTATCCAGAGTTGGGACCAGGAAGCAGAGTTGCAGTCTTACACGCTTCTCTGCAGCTTCTCTCCTCCTGCTACCCCCCCAAAAACCCATCTCCATAGAGACTGTGTCAGCTTCCAAAAAGACAAAAAACAAACTAAAAACCAGCAACAAACAACTTAAACATAAACAATCACAAAGAAAGAACAATACAGTATCCACATCTGAACCAAAGAGTAAAACAGTGAAATGTGGATTATTAAATATTAGGTCTCTCTCCTCCAAGTCTCTGTTAGTACATGACTTAATAATTGATCAACAAATTGATTTACTCTGCCTTACAGAAACCTGGTTGCAGCAGGATGATTATGTTAGTTTAAATGAATCAACACCCCCGAGCCATTCTAACTACCAGAAATCTCGAAGCACAGGCCGAGGGGGCGGTGTGGCAGCAATTTTTCACACCAGCCTATTAATTAATGAAAGACCAAGACAGACTTTTAATTCATTTGAAAGCCTGATGCTTAACATTGTCCACCCCAGCTGTGAAACTCAGAAACCAGTCTTACTTGTTATCATCTATCGTCCACCTGGGCCTTACACAGAGTTTCTGTCTGATTTCTCAGACTTTATATCTAATTTAGTTCTGAGCTCAGATAAAATCATTATTGTGGGTGATTTTAACATCCACGTAGATGCTAAAAATGACAGCCTCAACATGGCATTTAATCTGTTATTAGACTCAATTGGTTTCTCTCAAAATGTAAAAGAACCCACCCACCACTTTAATCACACTCTAGATCTTGTTTTAACATATGGCATCGAACCTGAACATTTAACAGTGTTTCCTGAAAACCCTCTCCTGTCTGATCATTTCCTGATAACATTTACTTTTACAATAATTGATTACACAGCGGTGAAGAGTAGACTTTATCAAAGTAGATGTCTTTCTGAAAGCACTGTAACTAAGTTTAAGAATATAATCCACCCACTGTTATCATCTCCAATGCCCTGTACCAACACAGAGCAAAGCAGCTATCTGAACGCTACCCCAACAGAGGTCGATTATCTTGTTAATAATTTCACCTCCTCACTACGTACGACTCTGGATACTGTAGCTCCTGTGAAAACTAAGGCCTCAAATCAGAAGTACCTGACTCCGTGGTATAATTCTGAAACACGTACCCTAAAGCAGATGACTCGTAATCTGGAGAGGAAATGGCGTGTCACAAACTTAGAGGATCATCATTTAGCCTGGAGAAATAGTTTGCTGCTTTATAAGAAAGCCCTCCGCAAAGCCAGAACATCTTACTATTCATCACTGATTGAAGAAAATAAGAACAACCCTAGGTTTCTCTTCAGCACTGTAGCCAGGCTGACAAAAAGTCAGAGCTCTTTTGAGCCAACCATCCCTTTAACGTTAACTAGTAATGACTTCATGAACTTCTTCACAAATAAAATTTTTATCATTAGAGAAAAAATTACCAATAATCATCCCACAGATGTAATATTATCTACAGCTACTCTTAGTACCATTGATATTAAGTTAGACTCTTTTTCTCCAATTGATCTTTCTGAGTTAACTTCAATAATTACTTCCTCCAAACCATCAACGTGTCTTTTAGACCCCATTCCTACAAAACTGCTCAAAGAAGTCCTGCCATTAATTAATTCTTCGATCTTAAATATGATCAACCTATCTCTAATAATCGGCTATGTACCACAGGCCTTCAAGCTGGCTGTAGTTAAACCTTTACTCAAAAAGCCATCTCTAGACCCAGCAGTCTTAGCTAATTATAGGCCAATCTCCAACCTTCCTTTCATATCAAAAATCCTTGAAAGAGTAGTTGTCAAACAGCTAACAGATCATCTGCAGAGGAATGGTTTATTTGAAGAGTTTCAGTCAGGTTTCAGAGCTCAGCACAGCACAGAAACAGCTTTAGTGAAGGTTACAAATGATCTTCTTATGGCCTCTGACAGTGGACTCATCTCTGTGCTTGTCCTGCTAGACCTCAGTGCAGCGTTCGATACTGTTGATCATAATATCCTATTAGAGCGATTAGAACATGCTGTAGGTATTACAAGTACTGCGCTGCAGTGGTTTGTATCATATCTATCTAATAGACTCCAATTCGTGCATGTAAATGGAGAGTCCTCTTCACACACTGAGGTTAATTATGGAGTTCCACAGGGTTCAGTGCTAGGACCAATTGTGTTTACATTATACATGCTTCCCTTAGGCAGTATCATTAGAAGACATAGCATACATTTTCACTGCTATGCAGATGACACCCAGCTCTATCTGTCCATGAAGCCAGATAACACACACCAATTAGTTAAACTGCAGGAATGTCTTAAAGACATAAAGACCTGGATGGCCGCTAACTTTCTGCTTCTTAATTCAGATAAAACTGAGGTTATTGTACTCGGCCCTGAAAATCTTAGAAATATGGTATCTAATCAGATTCTTACTCTGGATGGCATTACCTTGGCCTCCAGTAACGCGGTGAGGAACCTTGGAGTCATTTTTGACCAGGACATGTCCTTCAACGCACATATTAAACAAATATGTAAGACTGCTTTCTTCCATTTGCGCAACATCTCTAAAATTAGAAATATCCTGTCTCAGAGTGACGCTGAAAAACTAGTTCATGCATTTATTACCTCCAGGCTGGACTACTGTAATTCATTATTATCAGGATGTCCAAAAAACTCACTGAAAAGCCTTCAGCTAATCCAAAATGCTGCAGCAAGAGTCCTGACAGGGACTAGAAAGAGAGAGCATATTTCTCCTGTTTTGGCTTCCCTTCATTGGCTTCCTGTTAAATCCAGAATTGAATTCAAAATCCTGCTCCTCACATACAAGGTCTTAAATAATCAGGCCCCATCTTATCTTAATGACCTTGTAGTACCATATCACCCTATTAGAGCGCTCCGCTCTCGCTCTGCAGGCCTACTTGTTGTTCCTAGAGTATTTAAAAGTAGAATGGGAGGGAGAGCCTTCAGTTTTCAGGCCCCTCTTCTGTGGAACCAGCTTCCAGTTTGGATTCGGGAGACAGACACTATCTCTACTTTTAAGATTAGGCTTAAAACTTTCCTTTTTTCTAAAGCATATAGTTAGGGCTGGACCAGGTGACCCTGAATCCTCCTTTTGTTATGCTGCAATAGATGTAGGCTGCCGGGGGATTCCCATGATGCATTGAGTTTTTCCTTTCCAGTCACCTTTCTCACTCACTATGTATTAATAGACCTCTCTGCATTGAATCATATCTGTTATTAACCTCTGTCTCTCTTCCACAGCATGTCTTTATCCTGTCTTCCTTCTCTCACCCCAACCGGTCGCAGCAGATGGCCGCCCCTCCCTGAGCCTGGTTCTGCCGGAGGTTTCTTCCTGTTAAAAGGGAGTTTTTCCTTCCCACTGTCGCCAAAGTGCTTGCTCATAGGGGGTCATATGATTGTTGGGTTTTTCTCTGTATCTATGAAGCGCCTTGAGGCGACTTTTGTTGTGATTTGGCGCTATATAAATAAAATTGAATTGAATTGAATTGAATGAGCGTGTGGAGGGAGGTTTGGAGTCTTCTCTCACCCCCATTCTCTGCGGCCTGCTGGAGCGGGGGGGCTAGGAGGAGGAGTTGGCCGTCCGACTGCGGTCTGGAGTGTGGGGCCTCCCTGCTGCTGCGGAGTCGGGGCGGTCTGCCTCCCCCCACCGCAGGGAAAAGGGTAACACCACCTGGGTCTGGGTGCAGTTCCCCCCTCCAGGGGCAAGGGTACCTAGACCCGGTGCGTAGAGTACGCTTGGGGAGTGTGATCGTGTGTACAGCGTCTCTTTATGTCTGTCTCCACGTTGGTTGAGTGTGGAGTAAGTGCATATGAGAGCATGAGGGTGGGAATGGATGTTTGTAAATGTGTGTGCCTGTATGTCTGTGTCTATATGTCAGGTTGGGTGTCAGACGCCACCTCTCTGGGGACATCTCAGGCCCTCCAAGGTTTGGAGGCCTATCTCCCCCTACCACCACTTCCCCTGCCAGTGGCGGACTCCCTCAGACATCGGTGCATTGGTGGTTCTTTGTGTCCGGGGATGGGTGTCCAGGTACACACCGGCTCACTCTTTGGCGGCCGCTTATCGGGGCCTGGAGCCTGGGGCTCGCTCGGGCCACTTCGGAGGTGGGGTGCCCCCAGCCTCTCGGCCTGGGGCTCGGTCACTCAGGCACGGCTGGCTGCCGGCGGAGCTCACGGGCGCGTCACTGCAACTCCCCCTTGCTTCTGCTCCGCGGCTGCTGAGTGAGCCCTCATCTGGGACTCTCCTCAGCTCTTTCTGGGACAGTGGCGCGGCTGCCTCTCTGTTGGTCTTCCTTGGTCTCTTGTGTTCTGGGGGCCTCTGGATGTCTGGAGTTTTGATCTCCTCCATACCTGCTTCATGCCCTGGAGGACGGGGCTGTGGCCCTCCCACACCCTCTAGCAGATCATTACATGAAGGAACCTTTTTAAAAAAAACAAGCGCGTCCATGCTCACAAGTGTACACACGGGTGATCACACCCACAAACTACACCCTTTTTGGCTCCTACCTCAAAGCACACTGTGTTCTGTTGATCTTATGTGCTGCACAATAATGTTTAATATTTAGTATTTACTGTCATATTCCCATATATCATTGTGATGTTGTTTATTCTATTACTCTTGTTCTCTTCTGCTTGTTTTCTGTTTTCTTTCTCAGCAGGTGATCCAGGTGATTGATATATGCATTTTTTTTCTTTTTTTTTCTCTGCCCGTTCTGTTGGTTTTTGTCTTTTGCCCTTCTCCCCTGTCCCTCTTCTCAGTTGTTTCTCTTTCCCTCTTTCTTTCTCCCCTTCTTTCCCACAGTCAAGTCTGTCCCATATTCAGTAAGTGAAAATAAAATAAACAATAAAAGATGAATCAAATGGACCATTACGGCAAGGCTAGGATGGTCAATTTGGTAAAGTAAATCCGTTGGGCATCTTTCTTTGCCTTTAGACAACAATTCTGATGGCAAAAGAGCCAAACGGGACAGGAAAAAAAAAAAAAAAAAAATCTGGGACTCTCCGCCATTTGACCTCAGAACTGAAGAAGCTTCTCGGATGAGAGGCGAAACGTCTTCAAGCAACTTAAAGAAGTCCAGACGCTTTTCAGTGGGAAAAGCGTCTGGACTTGGTGTGCCAGACACAGGACATGCCACACGTCTTTCTCATGATGTAACTTGGCTATGATAGCCCTCGGTCGCTTGCAAGCCATTGGTTTTTGTCTAAGGGTACAGTGTTCTCTCTCCACTTTTATCGGCTTAATAAAGTTGTCTTTCCTCAACACATCCAGCAGCAGAGATGAAACAAAGTCCGCTGGCTTACCACCCTCAGCACCTTGCTTCACTTCAACAATCCTGATGTTGGCCCGACATGAGCGCGCCTTCATCTGGCCTAGCTTCGCATGCAGGTTATCGGTGGCCGCCATTAGTTCCTTGCATGTAGTTTCAAGCATACAAACACGGCCGTCCATTGTAGTAAGTTGTATCGATAACATCTAGACGCTGTTCGGCTGACCGGATATCTGCCTGGAGCTTATACAGAGTTGACTCAATTGTGTCAAGGCGGCTTTCCATTGAAGTTATAGCCCAAATTTTAATAATATGTATGAATTAAATCCATAGTAACTACATAAATTGCAAAAAAGTGCAATAAACTACAAAAAAAATGAAAATCGCTGATGAAAATGAAAAAAAAACCCACTCTTTTGTCTCCTTCTGTGTCCGAATTAAGGTCCATTATCCACTCTACCTACAGTCAGCTCCGCCTGACTGTGATATGTGATGTGTGTTTAAAATACACCACTTATTTTTTTTCTGATTACAACTAAAGGATAAAAATCCAAATCAAGCATGTTCATTAGTGATAGGATTTCCGGCTCTTTTTAGAGAACTGGCTCTTTCGGCTTGGCTCACTAAAAAGAGCCGGCTCTTTCGCCTCCGAACCGGCTCTTCAGGTTGTTTTGTTGCTTTAATTAATTTATTATTAATAATATAAAATGATGCACAAAAGGAATTACTAATGTAAAAAAAGTGGTTTTATTTATATATTTTTATATATGAATATATGCGGTGGCCCCTAGAGACAAAGCACGTACAAACTCCAAAACACATTTCTAGCGTTAACTGAACTTCCAAAACAAAGCTACGTAGATCACTTAAATTACACAATTGAACAAAAGTTAACAAAAGTTCAACACTCCGCCTAGCATTCTGGAGCACTTCTGTTGTATTTTGTACGTGTTTTTGAGTTTTTACGTGCTTCTCAGTTTTTACGTGCTTCTGAAGTTTTTACCTGTTTTGGAGTTTGTATGTGTTTTGAAGTTTGTACGTGTTGTGTCTGTAGGGGCCACCATAAATATACTTTTATTTATTCATTCCACATAAAATGTAATAAATAAATCATATAATACAAAAACCAACTATTCACAGTTCAACTTTTAACTATTTAAATTTTCAGCTTTTTCTTTTTAAACATATTTAAAGTGTAACAACACAAAACACTGCAAACCACAACACAATTAAATATAAATTAAAATATGAAAACAAAAAGAACATATTCTCTGTCATATGGGCCTGCATGAATAAATTTTCTGAATCCTTTATCATGATTACTATACCTTTCTAATGTGACGTTATTGTCCCTGGCTCTCTTTCTCTGTCTTTCCCTCCCACTCTGTTCCTGTGCTACTGCGTGTGTAACTACCGCACCTCCCCCCACTTCCCAGCGCAAAGCACAAGGCTCGCGTGCGGAGTGAAGCGGGAAAAAAGTGCGAAAGAGAGGGTGAGAGAAAGAAAAAAACCCCCATGGCTCTCAATAAGGAGCCGGCTCACGTCGTTCACGTCAAAGATCCGGCTCTAAGAGCGATTTCGTTCGTGACCGACACATCACTAATGTTCACCACAAGTTTTAGTTTTAGGCTGGCATTTCTTTAACCTTCTATTTTTAAGTACTTAAAAGTGGAGGTTTTCTTCGAAGTGGAACTGTTTGTGTGGTTCAGTGTCCACTGCAGAAACTCAAAGATGGAATAAACACGCTTGAATGTGCAAAAATGTATCACATCTTCATCCACAGTGACAATAAGACAACGATTTCATACCGTTTAGACACAGGTCAGCATTTGAAGAAAGTTGGAAATACTCTTGAAAAATGCATCTCTCATTGTACAACAACAGCAAATAAATTATACTTTATACACACATCAGAAACACTTTACACCTGTACCTGGATGTCCTCTGACTGCTCACTCTCCTACAGAGATGCAGTTTAGAGACCAGGAAACAAGCTTTCATTTAAATAAGACGCCAAACTGACATCAAAGAGTTCATGTTGCTAACAGCTCACCTCTCTGCAGCAGAGTCTTGTTGTCCTTTAAAACCAGTCATAACATCTGTAGCCTGATCACAGGTGGATCCAAGTTCTACTTCTATTCCACTTTCAGTGTGTTGTTCAGTGCAAGTATACAGAAAATGTTTAGCTGGGTTCCTGTGAATAATGATGGGGCAGAAATGTGAGTGCTGAGCTGTGACATGGAGAAGAGTCATGGACAGTTAGAGATGGTCACCTCACCTCTGAGCTTTGGTCTGGCTCTCATGTTCCCCACACAGAGTGGTTTTAAAGGGAGGGACTCCGTCCTCTCTGTCCTCACACTGATCCATGCTGCTCAATTCGCATCCACATCAGCTCACACACACTTTCTACCTCCACCTGCAGAGAAAATCATTCATGTGCACATCAACTGAAATCCTCCTTTCCATCATGTGTGCTGTCCAAATATGGCCTTTTGTTGTGGGCAGTCTGAGGTACACCTGTGCACTACTCATGATGTTAGATCAGCATCCTGATGTGGCACACCTGTGAGATGGGATGGATTATCTCAATATGGCAGATGTGCCCACTACCACACATTTGGACTGATTTGTGACCACTGTTTGGGAGGGATGGTTATATTGTGTATCTGGAATGAATTTTAGGTCTCTACGTCCATCCCATGGGGAATTGGAGCAGTAGCAAAGGTGTTGCGTTTATATTTTTGTTGAGTGTATATATATATATATATATATATATATTAGGGGTGCAACGATATTCGTATCGATATTGAACCGTTCGATACAGTGCTTTCGGTTCGGTACGCATATGTATCGAACAATACAACATTTGTAATTTATTTTATCAATTTTCCTTCTGACGATGCTGTCTGTGTTGAGCGCTCAGTGAATCTGTGTTCGACTACTCCGCCTAGGCTGCACTGTCCAGCGCAGATCCACTGAGCGCTCAACACAGACAGCATAGTCAGAAGGAAGAGCGCAGGGCACCTCCCCCACCCTCATTCAGTTCTGGCGTTTGGAATTATTTTGGTTTTCATGTGACGTATGACCCTGAAGGTAAGCGAGTCATGGACTAAAGTAAAACAGTATGTTGGATGTGCCATGCAATGCTCAATTACATTGGTGTGAACTAGTGTGCTAGCGCAGTTAGCTCGTTAACGTGTTGGCCGTCTAGCCCCATGCACGGAGCGATCGGCGGTAGCTCGTTAACGGAGATTTGCCGTGTTGTGGCGTTAAGGTCATTTCAACGAGATTAACCTGAAAGCACTAGTGGGAACACGACGAATATGACTGCACATTTACGCCGACATCATCCTAGTGCAAAGACAAGTGGAAGCAGACAAAAAAAAGCAAGCATGCTACTAACTTTAGCCGAGTCATTTAGACAGCTGTTAGCACATGATTCTCCTTATGCTGCTGAGAATATAGCCCAGAAGAAGCGGATAGTATAGCTTTTATTTTGGAAAGAGCCATTTCTCTGTAATAAACTCTCTTTTCCAAAGATGAGTGATTCCTCAATCAGATACAGGGCTCGCAATATCGCTAGCCCGACGTCCCGGAGCTAGCGATTTTTTCAGTAGGGCTACCAAAATCTATCTCTGCCCTGCCCGTCGGGCTATTGTAGGAAAAATATATGTCAATGCTTTTGCATTCTTTCAGAAATTTAGCTGGGTAATTATGTCATTGGCATCGGTGAGCCACTGTCAATATGTGACATATTGAAGTCGCGTTTGAATTTGCGCTTGTTTTTTTGCTTTCACTTTGCAATCATGCGAACTGTGTATAGAGAGCGACAGCACTGATCTGTGAGTGATGATAATTTGTGCACCAATTCCTCTGACATCGTCTTATTAATCGTTAGCTTACTATGCAAACATGACAAGTGAAATCTCCCGCAGCAAGCTTAAACATGTGAGAGGTTGATCGCGCAGAGAATCGCTGAGCTTATGTGAGTGAGCGTGTAAAAGCATTTCAGTTCTGCTGAGCCAAATAAGACAGGTCAGGGTGAAGAGGTGACAGCCAAAGAAAAGCTTACCACAAAATGGAGAAGTTATGACAAATGAGACTATAAGGCAAAAGGAAAGTGCAGCTTTATGGTTTCATGGACAAAAGAATTTCTGTGGCTACAATATGACGAGCTAAATAACCAGGGCTGCACATAAGTGGTCCGCAGGTGCGCATTCGCTGTCAAAATAAAAAACACGCACAAGGGTTAGGGTTAAATTTAAAAACGGTACTTTTGAGTTAAAATATATATTTATAATTTTAATAAATGACAAATTAAAAATGCATGAACATTTTTTTGTATCGAAAAAATATCGAACCGTGACACCAAAGTATCGAACCGAACCGAACCGTGAATTTTGTGTATCGTTGCACCCCTAATATATATATATATATATATATATATATATATATATATATATATATATATATATATATATATATATATATATGTATATATATATATATATGTTGTAGTCAACATATACAACATAACACTACCAGGCTATACAGCAATGACATTGGAATGTCGTTCGGACTGGAGAAGTGTAGTCGGATGGTATCAAAGAGAGGGAAGGTAGTCAGAACTGAGGGGATTGAACTACCAGAAGGCAACATTGCAGACATAGAGGACAGTTACAAGTACCTGGGGATCCCGCAGGCAAATGGGAACCATGAAGAGGCCGCTAGAAAGACTGCAACCACCAAGTACCTGCAGAGGGTCAGGCAAGTCCTGAGGAGTCAGCTGAATGGTAAGAACAAGATCCGGGCCATCAACACGTACGCCCTGCCCGTGATCAGGTACCCTGCTGGGGTAATAGGCTGGCCAAAGGAGGAGATAGAAGCCACTGACATAAAGACAAGAAAGCTCCTTACCATGCATGGAGGGTTTCACCCCAAGTCCAGCACCCTGAGGCTGTACGCTAAGCGGAAGGAAGGGGGCCGGGGACTGGTGAGTGTCAGCACCACAGTCCAGGATGAGACAAGGAACATCCAAGAATACATTGGGAAGATGGCCCCAACTGACCGAGTGCTCAGTGAATACCTCAGGCAGCAGAAACCCAAGAAAGAGGAGGGAAACGAGGAACCATCATGGAAGGACAGGCCCCTGCACGGTATGTACCACCGGCAGATAGAGGAGGTGGCTGATATCCAGAAATCCTACCAGTGGCTGGACAAAGCTGGACTGAAAGACAGCACAGAGGCACTAATCATGGCAGCACAAGAACAAGCTCTGAGTACAAGATCCATAGAGGCTGGGGTCTATCACACCAGGCAAGACCCCAGGTGCAGGCTGTGTAAAGATGCCCCAGAGACAATCCAGCACATAACAGCAGGGTGCAAGATGCTAGCAGGCAAGGCATACATGGAACGCCATAACCAAGTGGCCGGCATAGTGTACAGGAACATCTGTGCCGAGTATAACCTGGAAGTCCCGAGGTCAAAATGGGAGATGCCCCCAAGGGTGGTGGAGAATGACCGAGCTAAGATCCTGTGGGACTTCCAGATACAGACGGACAAAATGGTGGTGGCTAACCAACCGGACATAGTGGTGGTAGACAAACAGAAGAAGACGGCCGTAGTGATCGATGTAGCGGTTCCGAATGACAGCAATATCAGGAAGAAGGAACACGAGAAGCTGGAGAAATACCAAGGGCTCAGAGAAGAGCTCGAGAGGATGTGGAGGGTGAAGGTAACGGTGGTCCCCGTGGTAATCGGAGCACTAGGTGCGGTGACTCCCAAACTAGGCGAGTGGCTCCAGCAGATCCCGGGAACAACATCGGAGATCTCTGTCCAGAAGAGCGCAGTCCTGGGAACAGCTAAGATACTGCGCAGGACCCTCAAGCTCCCAGGCCTCTGGTAGAGGACCCGAGCTTGAAGGATAAACCACCCGCAGGGGCGTGCTGGGTGTATATATATATATATATATATATATATATATATATATATATATATATATATATATATAGAGAGAGAGAGAGAGAGAGAGAGAGAGAGAGAGATAGATAGATAGATAGATAGATAGATAGATAGATAGATATGTATATATATATATATATATATAATGTTCACAGTATATATTAAAATTTATAGCTTAACATGAGACAGCATGCCAACACGGTGATGTCAAATGATCTGATGTCAGTGAAATCCTGGAAGCATCCACAGTATAAGTCTGAGCTCCTTCGTCTGCTGCAGCCTCTGAAACATCCCACAATTCCACCCAGTGCTTCCTGCAGAAGTTCTCTGATGACTCTGCAATAGTCGGCCTCATCACTGATGGGGACGACAGGGAGTACAGAGGACTGACCCAAGACTTTGGGGACTGGTGCCAGCTGAACTACCTCCAGATCAACGCCAGTAAAACCAAGGAACTGGTGGTAGACTTCCGCAGGCACAAGCATTCTCCACTTCAACCACTGAACATCCAAGGTATGGACATTGAGGCTGTGGACAGCTACAGGTACCTTGGTGTTCATCTGAACAACAGACTGGACTGGACTCATAACTCAGACGCCCTCTACAGGAAAGGGCAGAGCAGGCTGTACCTGCTGCGGAGACTCAGGTCATTTGGAGTGGAGGGCCCACTCCTGAAGACCTTCTATGACTCTGTTGTGGCTTCTGCTATCTTTTATGGTGTGGTCTGCTGGGGCGGCAGCATCTCTGCTGGGGACAGGAAGAGACTGAACAGGGTGATCCGAAGGGCCAGCTCTGTCCTAGGATGCCCTCTGGACCCAGTGGAGGTGGTGAGTGACAGGAGAATGGTGGCTAAGCTGTCATCCCTGTTGGACAACATCTCCCACCCCATGCAGCAGACTGTGACAGCACTGAGCAGCTCCTTCAGTGGGAGAATGCGGCACCCACGGTGTGGGACGGAGAGATTTCGCAGGTCTTTCCTCCCCACTGCTGTCAGACTCCATAATAAAGACTTTAACTGATCAAACACACACATCCATACATATGCAATAATACTAAGTGCAATAATCCTTTCTGTCATCGTTGTATTTTTACTCAGTTGTATATAGCATTTGTATTTGTATTCTATTTTTATCTTATTGTATATTTATTTTATTTTATTCTACTGTATATAGTATTTTATTTATTATATTCTGTACAGTTGTGTACTGTATTTATTCTTATTGTATCCTAATTTTTGCCTCATAACTTTTGCACTGTCCACTTCCTGCTGTGACAAAACAAATTTCCCACGTGTGGGACTAATATAGGTTATCTTATCTTATCTTATCTTATCACCCTCCTCCTTTCTGAGTCACAGTTCACCTGAACACCAGAGGGCATTGTGGGACAGAGGTGGTTTTTTCCACGTCCCCTCAGTCAAACATGAATGTTGACTTTTTCTAACAAACTGTTTTTTATGCGTTTGTTCCAGTAAAAGGAAAGAGATTTACTGCAGGCTGAAACTTGCACTATAGTTATTTTTAACAGTTGCACAGAGAGAGAGAAAGCCCTGGAGGCTTTCAGGGATGTCTCAGTAGAGGTACATCAGCACAGAGTCTGAACCCCCACCAGTCAATAATATCCAACATTCACTGTGTGGATCTATGTGCCTTTATATACAGTAACCTTTCTTTGTCTGTCTATGTGAGAGTTACGTGTTCTTTCTGGACAAGTTCTTCGGTTCTTTGACCAAGTGTACGTCATGACACCATCAGAAATAATAACCTGGACCTTAATTGTAGAGCTTAATTCATGTGATTGATGTTACAATGTTCTTCTCATTATTTCTCATTATTAAATTAAATTAATCCTGAGTCACAGAGAAAAATAAATATCTCAAAAACCTCAAAGGCATAAAATATTATAGAGATCCTTAAACACAGTCCTCTGTCTTACTTCATATTCATGTGAATCAGATGTTTAATGATGTTGGATGTTTTCAGTTTTCCATGGAAGTTTCCATCAGCAAACTAGAAAAACTAGTAACTGCATGCAGCATAGTTTCAGTTGGCAGCACACCTGATCTTTATCAAGCACCAACGGTAACAACACCTTATTTAACAGAGCTGTGTAAAGACTAACAGACATCAATGTATGTGATTTACAGTTTAATAATAATGGATTGCATTTATATAGCGCTTTTCAAGACCCTCAAAGCACTTTACAATTCCACTATGCATTCACTCTCACATTCACACCCTCAACGTTGCAAAGACAAAGGAGTTGATAGTGGACTTCCGGAGGTGCAGAGAAGTACACACCCTCATCACCATCAATGGCGCTGCTGTGGAGAGAGTGAGCAGCTTCCGCTTCCTTTGTGTACATCTGGCTGAGGATCTTACGTGGTCAGTACACATAAACAAAACAGTGAAGGCGCAGCAGTGCCTCTTCTTTCTCAGGAGACTGAAAAGATTTGGCATGAGCCCCCGCATCCTCAGGACCTTCTATCACTGTGCCATTGAGAGCATCCTCACTGGATGCATCACCACCTGGTATGGCAACAGCACCGCTTACAACTGCAAAGCTCTCCAGAGAGTAGTGCGGTGCTCTGAACGGATAATTGGTGGTGAGCTTCCCTCCCTCCAAGACATCTACAGGAAGCGGTGCCTGAGGAAAGCGGAGAGGATCATCAAGGACTCCAGTCACCCCAGCCATAAACTGTTCAGACTACTTCCATCAGGAAGGAGGTTCTGCAGCATCCGGTCCCGAACCAGCAGACTGAGAGACAGCTTTTTCCATCAGGCCATCAGACTGCTGAACACATCATAGACACCTCAGCTCCACTACTGGAACTTCAACATTATGCACTACATACTGTACATTAATGCCACTGTTTTGCACATGTCTCAACCAACTCTGTATATTTTTTTAGATATTTTATTTTATTGTTTACTCTATTTAATTTGTAAAATATGTATACACACACACAAACACGTAGAAAAACATATTTAGTATACACATCCAGTAATGCATATACTATTATATATTGTACATATATTTACTAGTCTCAGATTTAGCCATTCTTATATTTTGCTTGTTTTACGTTATTTTATTTTTGCACAACTCTGTTGCTTGTGAAGCTCGCACACAAGAATTTCACTCACATATACTGTACCAGTGTACCTGCACATGTGATGTGACAATAAAAGTGATTTGATTTTATTTTATTTGGTGGAGGCAAGCAACAGTTGTAGCCACAGCTGCCCTGGGGCAGACTGGCAGAAGCAAGGCTGCTATATCGCGCCATCGGCCCCTCTGGCCATCACCAGTAGGCAGTAGGTGAAGTGTCTTGCCCAATGACCGAGACTGTCCGAGACGGGGCTCAACCCGGCAACATTCCGATTACAAGACGAACTACCAACTCTTGAGCCACAATCGCCCAGATGATAATCTAGATGATATATCAGATTCATTTTATGTAAAGTGAATAAAAATGTCTCACTTCCTGTTCTGCTCTATCAGTTTATCAGTCTCTGTGATGCCTCAATCATCAGTTGTCAGCAGAGGAATGTTCAGTTTAACTAACTCTTCCTCATGTCGAGTGTGTCACGCTATGTGTGTGCCTGTGTTTGAATATTAACCCTTTAAGACCTACCATAGAACCATATTTTTACATGCTGTAGAGTCATTTTTGGGAGCATTTCAAGTTGCTATACATCAATACAACTGTTATAGCCCAAGTTTTAAAAAATATGTATGCATTAAGTCCATAGTAACTACATAAATTGCAAAAAAGTGCAATAAACTACAAAAAAAATGAAAATCATTCTTGGGTTTTTTTTACATATATTTCGAGTTAGAGAAATTTAAGAGGTTTATCCCTCAAAACTGTAAATACAAAAAAGTTGCACAAAATAGTTTCCAACAACAGAAAATTTGTTTTGAGTGCCTTCAAAGTTTCATTTTTAAGATGCACCAAATTTTATATACTGCAGGAAAAACTAAAATAAATATTATAATGCAAATTTGAAAAAAAAACAAAAGCATGTGTATCAAAATAAATTATTTCCAGCAGTGCAATTTGACTTATAAGCATCCCAGAAACTATTCAGAAAAGCATAAAGTCAAACATGACTTTTAAAAACACCAGTATAGGCTTATAAGGCCCCAAAAGTCAAAAACTACATTTTCCGCGAAAATGACGTCACTTCCGGTTTCGGGCAAGTAATGGCGGACATGCGATAGTTCGCGCTGACGTCTATCGTCTATTCCAACGTAGGAAGTGTTTTGAACAGCTGATCGGATCGGCAAAGCGTGTTTCTCGAGTATTATGTTTTTGTTGCTGCAAGTGATTTTTATGCAATTTTTGCAAAGTTATATGTGAAAGAAAACCGTGACCTAAGGCAAGCTGATGGGATAAGATGTAAGTACAACTCCTCCAGTTTCATATGCAAAAAAAATTATTGCGCTAGCTTACGTGGTTCCAGTTCAACAGGGATTTAAAAATAGCTACGCAAATGGAGCGTGCCTGCTTCGACCAGTTTTAAAGGGTTAAACAGGTTATTAAAATGTTATTCTACTCTGTTCGTTCTGTTTTCAAAACCATTCGTCTGTGTTTCATGAATAAGTGAAGTCTTTATTGTTCTTGTTAAAGGTCTTCAGATCTTCACACCTGAACATCTCCAACAGACTGAAAACTGACCGACCTGCTGAGAATGTGATATATAAAGACTGTGATATGATCATAATCAATGGTGATTAAAGTTCATTATTGCTTGTGATTGTGTCCTGTGTGGTGATGGTCAGTAACATAGAGTTACCTGAGTATCTCTCCTTGGACAGAATAATGAAGTGACTGCTGAGCACAGTCACTGGGCCTCTGGTCTAATCCAAGAAACAGAATTCACAAAGACAAAAAACAACAACAGGAACCACAGACGAGACTGACCAAATTATCATTGAGTGTTTGCCAGCAAAACTTCACTCCAAACACATCATGAATAAAAACACACTGTTTTTAAAAACAACCAATCAGAAGAGAGGAGACAGAGTCCATCAAACACACAGAACCCAGAGTTTCTCATAAATTGTCCCTTTAATGAAGACAAATCTTTACTAACAACTTTCCCTCATCTAAATTCATCTTTTTTGCTGTCTGTGTACAAACTGATCTTTGAGTCTCACTTCAGACTGGATTTACCTGTGTGTGTTTGTTGTGTGTGCGTGTGTGTGTGTGTGTGTGTGTGTATACGTACATGGTTTCTTACTATGTTGGTGGGGGTCAAAATGTGAAATTTACTATACTGATGGGGACTAACAGCCGTCGTGGGGACCTGGATTTTAGTCCCCACGGGGGACTAAAATTTGTCAGCAAATCAGCAAATCAGTGTGTCTTCACAGGCTGAGTGACTGAACGCAACTTAACACTAGACCCAACAAGTATCTGAGTCAGTCAGTCAGTTAGGGTAAGAGGGAGTGAAGGTTTTCCAGACTGTCCCGGTATTCCCAAACATCCTGTGATCCTCTCAGGGCTCACAACTTCAAACATCAGGAAGTAGTCCGGCCGAGAAGAGGTTAAGGTTCAGAGCAGCTCTGATCACCAACTCCAACTGTGACTTCATAAGGAGCTGTGCTCCACCATGGTGGCTGTTTGTCACAGCCATTCTAAGGTTCTGACCAATGACACACCTTTCTACACTTATTTAAACACTGTTGTTATGGTGACACACTACGTCCATAAGTCCACCATAACTGACCAATCAGAGGTCAGATTGCATCTCCAGTATCATGTTTACCTTTCTGAACAACCAATTACAGACTTGAGAACAAATGATTTTCTGTGTGACTCAAAGGCTTAGTGGATCCAGACTGAAGCTTCTGAAGCTTACTAAGAGGAATGAACCAGATGAAATTATAATATTTTATTCTCTTACTACACACCTGAACAATGAGGCTGTCCAGCATCCTCATGCCACTGATGCTCTGCAGCTTAACCACTGTTATCAGTTTGAGTCTAAACGAAGTCACGGTCACATGACTGACAAGGCCAATGCGCCTCCCTGTTATCAGATTTGTGAGAAGCAGATGATACTCCTGAGACTTGAATCCAATCAATCAATAATCTATAATCATGTGGATTTCTCTTTAAACACAAGAGTGATCCAAAGTTTCTCCTGAAATAAGTGCTGAACACCTGGTCCAAACACCACAGAGCAGAAACAAACAATCAAACAGTTAAAGGATGAAACAAAGCAAACTTACAGTTTCCTCAAACACACACCAATGAACAACAAACTCCACTCCACATCTGAACACTAAACATGGACACACTGGTGAGCTGCTTTCTGAAAGAGGGCGGGACTCGGGAGGGCGGTGGGGGGCACACCTTCATGTACTGCTGTATAAATATGCCATCTGACTGCTCAGACTGATCTAAGTCAGAGTAAAGTTCACATGCTGATGTGTAAAGACATGAAACCTTTTTGTAGCTGCTGGTGTGAACACACTGATTACAGATCAGCTCTGACACACTGTTTGCTTTATTTAGAATATGGACATTTCTACTGCAAAGCTTCAAATGATCAACGATCACTTACTCTGTTTACAGTCTAATGGATTCAGACACTTTCTACCTTCAGCTGTACAGTAAACACTGAGAGTAGAGCTGAAAACAACCATCCAATCGATAAGCAGCATCGCTATTATTCAGGCCGAGGAGGGGGAGTGGCAGCAATTTTCCACTCCAGTTTGTTAATCAACCATAAACTCAGAAAGAGTTTTAACTCATTTGAAAGCCTAATGCTTTGCCTTTTCCACACTAGCTGGAAAATCACAAAAATATACTTGTTGTTATCTATCATCTACCAGGGCCTTACTCTGACCTTCTATCTGACATTTCAAGCTCTTGATCTGATTAAGTGCTCAGCTCAAATAAAATTATTTGGGTAAATAATGGAGTTTCACAAGGTTCCGTGCTAGGACCAATTCTGTTTACATTATACTTGCTTCCCTTAGGCAGTATCATCACAAGACATAGCATACATTTACACTGCTATGCAGATGACACCCAGCTCTATCTATCGATGATGCCAGATAACACACACCAATTAATTAAACTGCAGGAATGTCTTAAAGATATAAAGACCTGGATGGCCTCTAACCTTCTGCTTCTTAATTCAGATAAAACTGAGGTTATTGTACTCAGCACTGAAAATCTTAGAAATGTGGTATCTAACCAGATTCTTACTCTGGATGGCATTACCTTGGCCTCCAGTAACGCTGTGAGGAACCTTGGAGTCATTTTTGACCAGGATATGGCCTTCAGTGCACATATTAAACAAATATGTAAGACTGCTTTCTTCCATTTGCGCAACATCTCTAAAATTAGAAATATTCTGTCTCAGAGTGACGCTGAAAAACTAGTTCATGCATTTATTACTTCCAGGCTGGACTACTGCAATTCATTGTTATCAGGATGTCCTAAAAATTCCCTGAAAAGCCTTCAGTTAATCCAAAATGCTGCAGCAAGAGTCCTGACAGGGACTAGAAAGAGAGTGGTTAGAGTCAGATTTCTCCTGTTTTGGCTTCTGTTAAAAGAAAACTGTATATAGTGTGATCAGCTTCATGAAATGTGTTCTTTTATTGATCACTAAGCAAATGTCACCAGTAGGCAGTAGTGACTTTTGACATTAACTCTTGTGTGATAAACAACTAACAGCTTCCTTTTTCTGTAAGAACATGCAGACTTAGAAAAGGGGAACCTCAGCTCTGAGTTCTTAGAATAACTTTGTTAACTTTGTACACACACAGCTTGTATAAAGAACGCAGACAGTGATACAGCGCGAGTCTTGAGTACGAGCGCTCTATGACTGCCCTCGCAGGTAAAAGACAACTGCAGTGTTTGTGTTTTCTAACTCAGGTGTCTCAGCTGAAGAACTGCAGGGTGATTTTTAGAAATCCCCTGTCAGCTTCCCTTCATTGGCTCCCTGTTAAATCCAGAAATGAATTTAGAATCAAACAATAAATTCTTTCTTCCCACTGTTGCCAACACGCTTGCTCATAGGGAGTCATGATTGTTGTAGGGTCTTTGCCTTTGATTTAATTTTATATAACTGTTGTAATTCCTGATCATTTTGACCCAGTATTTTGAGTTTCCTGTGTTTTGGTTTCTGTTTTTCTTTATTTAGCCCCTCTGTTCTGTGCGTTTCCTCTTTTACTTTAAAGGTCAGTGTCTCAGGTTTGATTGCCCCCTGCCGTGCTCCCCTTGTGTATCTCATTTCCTTGTTGCTGCCTTTTGTATTTAATCCCTGTGGTGCTCAGTGTCATGTCATTAATGTTTTTTCACCCTCAGTCCTGTGTGCGTTTCCCCTTGTTTCCCGTGTGTGCTTAGTGCTTCGGAGTTTAGTTCAGTGTTATACCGTTTCCTTTGTGTCCTCAAACGAGCTGCATTTTGAGTTCATCTACGTGTGTAGTAAGTCCTGCATTTTGGGTCCAGTCTCCTGCCTGCCACGCAGTGACTCACAACAGTAATGAAATATAGGCGCACATCTCATACTGATATGATGTATTTTTAAATGTTCAAGAGTAAAGATTTTTACTCGTGGAGTTCAAGTTTGGTAGCTTTTAGATTATAACCTAACAAATACATAAATAAATAAATAAATAAATAAATAAATAAATAAATAAATAAATAAATAAATAAAAGTAAAATAAGAAACCAGGAAGGAAAAATACTTTTTCACATCACTTCATGACTGCACAATGAACTATCTGCAGATTTAAACCAGAAATTCAAGTCCAGTGTTTGTATTGCTTGGATTCAAAGTTATAAGTTCTAAAACTTTAAAAATACCTCCTTTCATAATAATTCTCCTATACAAAATCATTATTTCTAACAGTATCTGCTTCTAAAATCACACCACAAACACAGTACAGCCTGCAGTGTGTACAGAGAGTATACACCAACAACTCTTCAGTTTATACAGCTCATCTTAGAACAAATTCATATTCATAAAAGTATATGATGGGGCGATCGTGGCTCAAGAGTTGGCAGTTAGTCTTGCAATTGGAAGGTTGCCGGTTCGAGCCCCGTCTCGGGCAGTCTTGGTCGTTGTGTCCTTGGGCAAGACACTTCACCTACCGCCTACTGGTGATGGCCAGAGGGGCCGATGGCGTGATATGGCAGCCTCGATTCTGTCAGTCAAGGCAGCTCTGGCTACAACTATAGCTTGCCTCCACCAGTGTGTGAATGTGAGAGTGAATGAATAGTGGAATTGTAAAGCGCTTTGGGGGCCCTGAAAAGTACTAATGCAATCCAATATTATTATTATTTTCATATCATAAAGCAAATCTAATCTCAGATATCTAATATCTCAGATATTTGTGCAGTAAAAAGGTGAAAATCTTTGCTGTCTGTTGAGCAGAAACACTTCCCAAATGAAAACTGAATAATCAGAGAGACTTACAGCAGTGACACTGAGTCCTGGTTCTCCTCACAAATCCAAGAGTTCACAGACTGGAGCTGAAGACTTCACTTCACCTGAGCTGGATTACCTTACCTGCAAACAATGACACACTGAGTGTCAGGACTTCCTGTCGAGCACAGCAGGCTCCACCTCAGCCTAAAACCTGAATTTTGACTTCGTGGAAAAAACTGGTTTGATCTGTTTTCCTGCAGTGTGAAACTCACACAGTTAACTGGTTTGAAAACACAGACAGACAGAGGGACAAAAGCCTGGAGGGTCACATGGGTCATGGAAAGGTCCATCAGTACTGCAGAGAGCTTGAACATTTCCCATCATGGAGATGGATCATGAACAGCATGAACAATTTGAGCTCTTTGAAATCACTCAGACATGTTTTTGAAATGTTATTTTATATATTCAGGGCTTATAAAAGACATCATTCATGTTCTGAACCTAAACCTGAACCCTGGTTGAGTGACACCTGTCAAAGTGACAAACTAAGCCCCAATAGGAAGATCAGTTTGAGAACAGAAAAAAAAAACACCTTTGCACATAGCACATGAAAAAAACTCTTAATACACCAAAGAAACACATGACAAGCAACAGGGGTGGGTAAAGGGTGAGAGACAGCCGAATTAGACAGTACATCCGAGCCTGCATGCACTGGTCTCCTTGATCCACCGTCAGCATCGGAAGGGAATAAGCGTCGAAGGCGTTTGGAAAGGGAGGAGGAATGAGTGTGTGCATATCAGTGTATATGTGTGCACTGAAAAAAAGGGACTGGCCATCTCTTGGATTTATGTAAGCATCTTGCATGTATTTAACACAATTGCCTCATGTTTTAAAGTTAAATGTAACTATATAGTGTAAAAACTACATGATATGCAGAAAGGGTGTATTAAATTGTTCATATCATGTTCAGGTGAAGTAAGTCAATAAGATAGCAACGTTAAATCTCGTGAAACCACGCGTGATTTCATCTCGCGGGCTTTGGATCGTGGTTTAAAAAAGGCATCCATCTCAGTCAAGTCGAGCAGCCAACTCTAAGTTTTTGGTATGTCTTGATTTTTTGAATTAATATTTACCATATTTCAGCCAAATGTAGTTAAACGTCTAGAGTGTCGCCATGTAACATGCTAAAAAAGAGCCGTTAGCTTATTTGCTGTTTTATCTGTTGTCAAAGAATTGGCGCTTTTTCATTTGAATACCGTAATATCACATTAAACCTAATTACGAGGCACTCATAACATAATTTGGTTTTCTGTGTGAATAGATTTGCCAACTGACTCTTCAGTTACATTGTGTATTTACTGCACCGTGGTGTTAGTGAGATTTTGGACATTGAACAGCTTTAGCTAATATCATCAGCGGCATTATGCTAGCTTACATCCCTACCCCTCCTGCCCTCACCTGCTGTCCTTTTGTTTTTGTTTTTGTTTTTTTTGCTGCACATTGAGAGACGACCTCTATTCTGCATTTCACCAGGAGTCAGCTGATGGATTGTGGGTTCAAGGTGTTATGGTAAGAAAGTATATTCTATTTTCGTTTCTGTAACTTAATTATAATAGGTTTTTTATAATTATTAGGTGCATGCATACTCACCCTATTAATACAACTGAGAAATCCAAAATCTGCCATAGGTTTAACTTTTACCTGTATGTATTGCCAGAAAGGTGATTACTGGACTCGCATTAATGCACACTTGAACTGAAATGAGGTTGTAACTTGTGGGTTGTTGGGTTGCAAATCAGAAACAAACATCTTTGGATTTTTTTTTTAATCCCATAAGATCTGGAAACACAGTTTTTATTCAACAAAACATTACTGATTAACCAAGCACAGTGCCTGCTGTTATTTCAAAATAATCTTATGTCATTTCAGATAAAATGCAGCATTCCAGTGCATCCCAACCTTGCCTTTACAGTCAAGGTTTCTGACGGAGCTGAGTTTCTCTCTGACAGTCTGCTGAAAGTGTTTGCAAAGTGATCGGGGGAACAGGGCACAAAGCTAAAGGATGTAGCTGCCATTATGACAGTAAGAACTTTAAAATTCTTTAACTACAAAGTGTATATGTATTGTATTAGGTCAGTAAAAGATTTTTATGCTACATCCATTGAAACAGTCAACTATTACCTGTGAGTAATGATTCCACTAAAAGGATGCCATAATTTTCGTCATGAATTTACTGGCCCACTGAGAAAAATGTATCTTTTTTTAAAAATAAATGTTCTGGAAACTATATATCCATAAAGTTGATGTCAAACAGGAACTTTTGATATTGCTTTGTAGATGCTGGTGTTGCATGTTGACTGGTTTAAAAAGTCAAGAGTTTTTGTCTGGGATCATTTTCTTCTGTGCTACTGAAAAGTTCACAAATCTCTGTTTTCTTTGTTATAATAGTCAAGGATGACATTAATGCTCGGAGTCCCTCATCAAAGTGCTCCGCATCTGTGTGAAAGACAATTGCAACATCTTGGTGCAGGAGTTCATGGTGAGTGTTTTATGAGTAGATTGTGGATTTGCAACATTTAAAAATGCATTTAGTTATCCACTTGATCCTCATTGGACTGGTTAGGACCAGTAGTCCTCTTTAATAATTTGAAGTTCACATGAGGCCTGGTAGTGAACTCGGCCGCTGGCCCTTGAGGCCCCACCCCCACCCCTGTATTAGGGGTCACATCAGTGTGAAAAAACTTTAAATTTGTCATTCTAATGAACAAAGGAAAATCCCACCAGTATTTACATTAGCTTTTGTTTGGAAAAAAAAAAAAAAGACCAACTGACCAACAGCTAACCAAATTGTGGGGCTGAAAGTCTAAATTCTAACATCTTCTGAGTGACATAACCTGGATTTCTGATGGGCCGGTGTCTTTCTAACAAAAACTAATGTAAAGCATTTGAAATTATTATGTTTTTCACCATCTCTTAGAAACTCTGTTAGACCATGAATGGCAGCATGGCAGGCCACTCTTTGGCTATAGCTATTTACTATGTTGCTTGCATTGGTTTAAATTACTCTAACATTAGAACTGGTAGATTCAAAAGAGATGAGTTTAAAAAGGAATCTTAAAGAAATGTTTTGTGTTTGACCAGGACTTGACTGAGGCCACTGCACAGATTGAGAAAACCACAATGAACATCTGTCTCCAGAGATGCGCCAGGCAATGACTTTTCTGATGTTGTTCTTCAAGATCTGGATAACGTGACCTGTAGTAGCCATGCTGTTTGGACCTTTTTTATTCCTTCAACATGAGTTACCCATCACAACTCTGCTACACTTTTGAGGTGATTCAAAGGGTGGTAATGGAGTTGGATGCAACTCAGCTCTCAAGAAAAGCTCACAACTAAGACAAAACTGCTCCTGCAACGAAGCTCACTGTTACGGTATGCATGTGAGGTGACCAGCTCTAGGTGAAAGGACATTTAAATCTCACACTTGTTCTGCTGCATATTTGAAGCTCAATTCCAGGAACGGATCGCAGGGTTCATTTTTATATACTCTGCAACTGCCATGAGGACGAGCTGTTTTGTGTTGTTGTTTTTCCTTTTGCTCTGTACAAGTTCTGTTTGTCTGTTTGGCAGCATTTTTAAATTTCTCTTTGTATTTTTTCTTTCTTTTACTAGTGAAGAGATGTAGCGTGAACAGTTATACAGTCTAAATATCCCATATGGGTCGTGTGAAATGGTATTTTCAGTTTCATTCAGTTGAAGTAAAGAACGTTGAATATTTCTAAGTGTGCTGTTTTGAACCAAGATGTCACAGTGTGATCAGTGCTGTAATTTTTGACAGTCACTGTATCAATGTTATTTTTGCGTCTCTTGAATAAAGGTTTTGACCTGCAAGTGCTAATTTCTTTAGTTATTGGGGTAAAATGGGTAGTGTTAATAGGAAGGTGTTTGCCAATTCAGTAACCTAATTTAATGTTAATGGAAACTAACATTACCTCAAATTGTTTAGTTATAATTGTTGTTTAACTGAATCTTGATGTCAGAGGCCTTAAATAGAATGTTTTGTATTGTTCTTTCCCAACATTTTTCAAAAGAAACCGTTTAATTTCTTTGCTGTGATTGATTCCAGAGAACACGGAAGAACTGACATTATTTAACTGTTGATTTATATAGATTCAGTAGAGGAGTAATGTCAGTTTAATTCTTTACCTACTGCAGTGAAATTAGACATGTTGTTTTGAAAGGTTACTGGTGGATGCCAGCAACCATCTTGGAAGAGAACAATACAATCTGTTATAAGGCCTCCATTTGAAAATTGTGTATTTGATACTAGAATATAATAGCAAAATGTAATTTGAAGATAACATGTAGTATTTAAGTGACCAAGTAGTATTGGGTAAAAGTTATTGAATCGTGTTGGGATAACGTGAGAAAATTGTGAAGGATTAAAATATTCCAAGAGCTCAAATTACTTCATCAAAACATGTTTAAGTCACATTTTATCAACACAAATTGCACAGGTTTATTGAACATGAATAAATTGTGTTAATTTAACTCAATTGTTTAAGTTGCTGCCAAAGCAAAACATCTTTGTGCAACAAATGTCCACCATTGAATTAAGTAAATCCAACAACATATTTTTTTCAGTGTGTGTGTGTGTGTCCAGAGTTCAGCTGAGACAGTGTCCTTCACCCTGCTAGGCTAAGTAAACAGTCTTCCAGCCAACCCAGGTGGCCTTGCATGGAATGGGAAGAACAGACTAAACACAGTCGTTATCAGGGTGTTGTTGTTCAGCTCCGGCCTTGCAGCTGGCACCGAGAGGGTATCCGCATGAAGTGATGGTATTTTTTACTTTAGTGTGAACAGTTCATATGAATTTCAAAGCAGTTCTACAGTCCGACACTGGTCTCTCAATCTCCCGTTGGAGAGCCGCGAGTTTCGCCATGCTTGGGTTCTATGATGTTGTCATTTCTTGTGCTCAAGGAGCCGATTTCTGAGAACTCACGGCACTGTGCCTCCCCGAGATGTCATCCAATTTGTGCCCAGAGATGTTATTCCGAGCTAGCCCTTCCGAGATGTATCCAGTCTGTAGTCAGAGATCTTATTCTGAGTATTCACAGCAGCCGTAGCCTCTCCAAGATCTTCTCCGTGCTGACTCAATGAGCCCATTTTGAGAAACTCACGCCTCTCCCATCATTCCAATCCCAGTGGGCAGCCTTGTGGGGGTTTGAACAGCCGGTTCCGCTTTCTTAATTCTTCGATAAGTCAGGGCCAAGCCAGCTCCGATCAGCAAGAACCCTGTTATCATGGTTCCGAATAGGTAGCTATCTTCAGCACTCAGGCTCACCCAAGCCCAAACTTCTCGTTGAGAAAGGGGTGTCAATTGCATTTAGGGACCATTTGATCCAATCCATAATTCCTCTTAATATCTCCAATCTTTGATGTAATAATGTAATTATGTAATAATAAATAATAATTCTCATGCAGCGTCAAGTTCTGAGGAAGCAGCTGGGATGAACTACAACACATGTTTGAACTGCCAACAGACGCTACAGCTGTTTCATCACAACTATTTTACAACCCACCGACTCAAACAGCACGTTGCCAGTGAAACAGGTTTATATCCACAGCATGATATACTGATCATTACAGAGGGAAGACAAAAAAACTGGAGGGACATGTGTGGTTATTTTGGATCAAGTCCTGTCCTTCAGACAGCACTGACACTGCATTCAGTCCATGCTCTTGAGGGCTGCCTGATAGAAACATACTTATCTATTTATCACAAAATATAAGACATGATCAATGTAAAGCCAATACAATTCATTCGATCAAGGTTTTGACAGACAACATGAGAGGCCAATGAGAGTGAGGATACTGCTGTGCTGAGCCAATCATGTGGTTAGAGTCAGAGCCACCTCTTGGGTTAGGTTGCACACATGTTGATTAAAATTGGAGTGACAGCTTAAACAGGCTCTAAACATGAGGCCATTGAATTGAAGGAATATCTATACAGCCCTGATTTCCAACAAAGTCTGACAGAGAAAACGCACAGTAATGGCTTTATGCTCTCCCATAACACAGCACAAACACAGAGACTCAGTGTCATCAGCAGCTGCTTCATTATGATTAAGTAACTGAGCCTCGTTACCACAAACATTTCGCTCAGGCTCTTTGCCGTCTGTGTCAAACCTCACCACCACATCTCATCCAAACATGAACCTCTCTGCCTGCTTCACTGAGACAGCACTGCTCTGACTGTTTATTTCAGCCTTGGACAATAAGTGGACCACAGCTGTTCTGTGTTCAAATATAAATCAGGACTTCTGTGGTTAATGTTCTGCAGTCAGCGCCATGAGTGAAACACCTCCCAAAAGTTGATTCTGTTCATCTGGACATAGCGATGGCTGACTTCAGGAACCACGTGAGAGTCAGCCTCAGATACAGACAAAACAGGATCACTGCTTGGCTATGTCCATACTAATGTGAAAAGAATTTTTTTGAAAACGCATCGCTTTTTCTCTGTTTTCACCTGCCGTCCACACTGAGATGGCGTTTTCACAGAAGAAAAACGCAGCGTTTTGAAAACCCTCTCAAAAATGCATACATTTGAAAATGTTGCTTTCGTGTCGCTGTGTGGACAGCAAAACCTGAGACTTTTTGAAAACAATGACACATTGACTGGACCTCATACCACAGGTTATACCCAGGGGAATCTACAACAATTACAACAACAACAATTTATTCTATTTATCCCCTTGGTATATTTTATTTATATTGTCTCTGTATTTATATATATGTGTGTGTGTGTGTGTGTGTGTGTGTGTGTGTGTGTGTGTGTGTTGTTATTAGGATGGTATTGATGATGATGGTGGTGATGATGATCATGATGATGGTGGCGATGGGGGGGTCTTGGTAACCCCCCTGGGGGGGGGGGGATATGTGTGTTTTATGATGATTAGGGTGGGGGTCGCTAGGACCCCCTCGGGGCATATGTGATGATGATGATGATGGTGATGATGATGATAGGTTTGGGGTGGGGGGGGTTGCTAGGGGACCACCGTTGGGGCGCTTGTGTTATCACGGCGTCGGTGGCGTCCGGGGAGCGGCGGCGCGGGAAGAAGAAGCGGCGCAGTTGGGACAGTACGTGACGGCGCAGTTTGTACACACGTGCGCTCGGCACTCGCGGCACAGGATCTTGGTCTTGAAGTCTTTGCTCCTGGGACACGCGCGACACCTTCGCCTCTTGACCGGAGAGGAGTCGCGTGGCATAGCGTTGTTAGAGGCTGCCTCGGCGGTAGCGCCTCGAGCAGCGACTCTGCCTCCTCCTCCTCCTCCCGGTCCTCGCGCTAAAGCCGCCCTGGCTTCGAGCATGGGGCGCACGAGCGCTTTGCCCAGTCGCTCAAGGAAGAGCCGTCGTCTGTTGAGCTTGCCCGGCATCCAGTCGGGGTGAATTTCCCTCCACAGCACGAACGCGTTGTAGGCCGCCACGTCGACCATGTTGTGGAAAAGGGCCACGGGCCACCTGCGGGTCTTTCTCCTGCAGCTGTACATGCTCACGACCTTGTCCAGGTTGTCCACTCCTCCCTTGGTGCGGTTGTAATGCAGCACCAAGGGCGGTTTCGCGCTGCTTCTGTTGCCGCCGCCGCTTCTGTTGCTGCCGCTGCTGCCGCCGCCGCTTCTGTTGCCGATGCGGCGGCTAGGCCGGGGCTCGGGGCCGGAGCGATGGTGGTAACGAGGAGCTGTGGTGAGGAGCAGCACGTTCTTGCTCTTCTTGGCCACGTAGGAGAGGATGATCGTGTCGGGCCCTCCTCCTCGTCCTCCTCCTTCTCGTCCTCCTCTTCCTCCCCCTCGTCCCGCGGAGCCGCTGAGTACCACGGATTTGACGGAGCCCACGGCCCTGCCCTTGATGCAGCGCAGCTCTCTGGGGATCTCGGGTCTGTTCGATCGCAGAGTGCCCAGCACGGTGTGGCCTCTCTCGCGATAGAGCCTGTCGGTGAGCTCGCGCGAGGTGAAAAAGTTGTCGCACGTGACGTTGCGTCCGGGAGTCAGTCCCTCGGTGTGAGGTCCACGACCACTCGAGTGGCCAGGTGCTTTTCGGGAGGGCCGCGCTTGTCGGGCTTGCCGGGCTTGCCGGTGTAGACTTGCATCTTCCACGCGTAGCTGGAACGCGCGTCGCACGCCACCCATATCTTGATCCCGTACCTGGCCGGCTTGCTGGGCATGTACTGTCTGAACGGACACCGTCCTGATGGAGAGGGAGAGAGAGAGAGAGAGAGAGAGAGAGAGAGAGAGAGAGAGAGAGAGAGATGTGGGAAAGTGTGGGGGAGATTGGGGTAGAAACGCAAGGAGAAGAGACGTGAGTTTGACAGAGAACGCGCTTGCTTGCTTGCAAGGGTTAGGGTTAGGATCTCGCGACCCCAATAGACATAAAGAGTCATGCGAAAGCAGCATAAACGCGGAACCCAACACGAGTATACAACAGAGCGAGCTAGCCTGTTTTCGCCATTCCCGCTCCTATTCCTCCTCTCTTCCCCCAGTCACACACACACACACACACACACACACACACACACACACACACACACCACATAGTACGTACCTCTGAACGGCACCAGTCTCTCGTCGACGGTGACCTCCGGTCCCGGGCGGTACATGGCGGGCAATCTCGCGCACCACTCGTCCCACACGGCTCTGATGGGGGCCAGTTTGTCGTAGCTATCGCCCTCGCCTTCGCCCTCGCCTCGCCCGGCCCGTCTGGTCTCCCTGTCGTCGAAGCGCAGCGCGCTCGAGTAGGCTCGAAAGGTCTTGAGCGGCATCGTGGCTCTGAACACGGACCTGCCGCTCTCGGCGTGCCACAGGCTCTCGCAGGCCTCTCCCCGGGACCTGTACATGCCGGCGAGCACGAGCAGCCCCACGTAGGCTCGGAACTCGACGCGGCCCATGGGCTTCCATCTGTCGATGGCGGGCCTGTGCCTGTCCGCTTCCAGGTTGGTCATGGTGATCACCGAGTCCTCTATCTCCGGCGGGAAGTAGGCCATGAACGCGGAGGCCTCGTCTCGCGCCGCCGCCACGGCCTCTTCGGTGGGGCCTCTTCGGTGGGGCCTCGTCCCGGCGGGTCGAGGTCCTCGTCTTCTTCTTCTAATTCTTCTTCTTCTTCTTCTTCTAATTCTAATTCTTCTTCTTCTAATTCTTCTTCTTCTTCATAGTCTTTGTCTTCTTCTTCATCGTCATCATTATAATCATCAGCGAGGACGTCTTCTTCTTCTTCTTCTTCATCATCATCATCATTGGCGAGGACGTCTTCTTCTTCTTCTTCTTCTCCTTCATAGTCTTTGTCTTCTTCTTCATCGTCATCGTTATAATCATCGGCGAGGACGTCTTCTTCTTTTTCTTCTTCTTCTTCATCATCATCATCATCATCATCATCGGCGAGGACGTCTTCTTCTTCTTCTTCTTCTTCTTCTTCTTCATAGTCTTTGTCTTCTTCGTCATCGTCGTAGTCGTAATCGTCGGCTACATCCGCGTCGCGAGTTTCACCGACAGCGCCGCGGGGGGATCTCGCGACCCCAACCTCCTCCCTCCCTCCGCGGGGGACCCGCATCCCCCGACCCCGCCCTCCCATCCCATCCCATCCCATCCCCTCGGGGGATCTCGCGACCCCAACCTCCTCCCTCCCTCCCTCCCTCCGCGGGGGACCCGCATCCCCCGACCCCGCCGCTCTCCCCCTGGCGGGTGCATCAGGGTTAACAGCGGCCTCCGTTGGCCGCGCGCCATAGAGCCTGCGCGAAAACGCTCTTATTTCAGCGAGGAGGATCGCGGTCGCAGACGGAAAGGTGGGGCTCGCGGGGGATACCTGGGGATACCTGGGGATACCCGGGGATACCCGGGGTATCTGGACCACGGACCCCCATTTTGTACTCTGCTTGGCGCTAGTGGGATTCGATCGGGGTTACTAGCATGTCAATCGCACTGATGTTGTGTGTTGTGTGCGACCATTTCTGTGCATTTCTCGATGCGGCGCTCGGTCGACAGAGACACTAACTTGTGTGACAGACAAAAAAACAAACGCATGGTAGAACGATATCTTTGCATCCACTGCTCTTTATTCCTCGTCATCATCACCTTACATTCAATAATGGCAGGGTTGGGGGATTGCGATAACCCGCTGTGTGTATATTGTCACCTATACAAATACATGGACGTACACAACAGACTGACTAGCTGTATATCACAACCCTACTGTGATCCCAAAAAAAACTTTACAGTCAGAACGATGTATTCCAGCGAAACTTACGCATTTTCTTTCTTGAACGGACAACCTTTAATTACATTCGTAGAAGATGAGAATAACCGCGTACTATATGAGAATCGTTCACCTTACAACCTTCCAGTGTGTTCACACCTGAATCGCTTCAAGACGCAGTGTGTAACGTGTTGGACTTCTGGTGGCGACACTGCGGTTGTCTGCAAAACGGGTGTGCGTCCTAAATTTGTGGATGGGCAAAGCATATGGTCCGACACATACGAGCCCAAGTACATTGAGTATAACCCACAAGAACGGCTAACATGTGTGTGTAAGCACGGATTCCACTGCTCTAGTGAAGAATGTATGACCTGCATTGACTCTGAACAGCCCGCTGCCGTTACCCAGGCACCTGCGCTTCTGTCTGAGGACTCTGACACGAGGACATCAACCCCGGGGATTATCTCTGCTGTGTGTGTCGTGCTTGTGGTGTTGCTGATGTGTGGCCTAAGCTTCAGATATCACAGTGCGCTACGCATTGTGTGTGCGCGCGCTGGGAACGAATGCCGTGTTGGACTATTGGCTGTCAACGACTGTATCTCAGGATTTGTTAGGCGACTCAACAAAAGACCAGCTACACAGACTGCCCTTGTGCTTACTGTGTCGCATGCCGACAATGTCATCTCTGATACACCTAATCGTGAAGAACCCATGACTGACTGTGACCGAGTGCGTAGAATCGGTGAGCGGAAGATAGCGGGGGTCCGAGTGACTATCGTCTTGTATGCTGTCGCGTCTGTCTCCATATTGAGCACACTTACAGTTGGAACTCTGTACATAACAGACCGATTGCTGACGACCTATTGCAACTCGACCATCTCTGTTTACACCTTTCCGCTGGGCTACACTGTGACAAGCAAAGGCGTGGGGAACTTGGAGGCTGTAGCGCTCTCGGGGTTCTTGGATAGATGCAGGACACAAAACGAGTTCGTGGTGCCCGCCCGTATCAAGTTCCACAAGGCCATCAGGTGTCTGAGAAGTAGCAGAGAATACAAGAGAGCATCCGGTGACGCATCGCAGTTCAAGCAATCGCATGATACCGAGGACTCTGACTCTGGTCACGCAGGAGTGTCGGGGTCCTTTGCTGGTGTAACGGCCTCGGCCAAAGTGACGTTCAGTAAGACTGATGCCGTGGAGAGGTCGATGGAGAGGACGGTGTCTTCGAGCAACAAAATGTCAGTCTCGTCATCTTCGTATCAGTGCCAAGTGGGCAGCGCAACCTTCTCGTCCTACGAACCCACCACTGTGCTCCGTGCGTCAGTGAAGGAGCTTAACAGCAACCCAGACGGATACATCGATGAGTTCCTCCACACTTGCGGCTATGGGTTCGTAAGCTCAGTGGAGGTTGGTGGATATTACAGCTCGTTTGAGGTGTTCTCTACCTGCAACAAGGACGCTGAAAACAGCTGGAATGATGCTGCTGAGCGCTGCAGAGAGAGGGGAGCTAAAGTCGAAGTCTCTGGCTTTGGTGTAGGAGCTAGCGCTGGTGGTAGCACGTCACGGTGTAACACGGAAGGGCTGTCAGAGTATCAGAAGAAAGTACTGTCGTCTATATCTAGACATTCTCAATACGTGCAGATAGGAGGGGACAACCTCGGGCGAGAGAGCGAGTGGGAGAGCACGCTCAAGATGAACCCGTACCCTCTGAGGGTGCGCATAACCCCGATTTTCCACATAAACGGTATATCTCAGACTGCTGTCAAGTTGCTAAAGCGCAAGCTTCAGAACGTTGAGCTCTACCCAGATCAGTTTTTAGCCGAGCAGGTACCGGACATAGTGGCAAGGCGTTGCTGATGGGGGGGACAAAGGGGATCATTTCATGCTCTTTTCATGCAGTGTGTGTATATTTTTGTAAAAGCCACCACCACGATAAGTCTATTTTACTTGTGATATAAAATTGTATATGTAACCTCAACATGCTGATGTATTTGTGAATAAACAAACGTACACTGTGATCTTGTACGGGGGTTTTCATTTGACATTTGGTGTATAAAGGAATCAAACCCAGCTCAGTGTATGATTGCGTTTTCAACGCAAATGAAACAGTGTAAAACACACCACACAATAACAGTATGTCTCAGCTTTTTATTTGTGCTGCACAGATGCCATATGGTTTACAAAACAAGGACAGAAAACAGAATATTACTCATCCATCAAATCAGTTCTCCTCCACTGCACACAGGCAATGACGGACCTCGCGTATGAACATCGACACGGTAGAGTCGCAAGCCTTTGCCCACTCTCTGCTGTGACAGCAGTGAGATCGTCCGTGACGTTGATCAGTTGACAGCACACAACGACAGTCACAAAGGGTAACATTCCGATGGTTCGTACGTCTCCTGTGTCACTGCCGGAGTCAAATGTGTTGTTTCTGTTTCCTGCGAGGTATATATACAGACACTGTCACACACATCGCACTACATGCATACCGTCGTTACAATGCCAGGCACTCATCGACTCACCATACGCCATCCCAGGGTGGCGTTCCCCGACTCTACGATCGCCAAACTCTCTAGACTCTACAGCCCCAGGCTAGACAAAATTATGAAAAGGCACGTGCTCTCGAGCTCAATGACGACCAAGATGACCACGGACGAGAAGCCTAAACTGAACACGGTACTGCCGTATATAAAGCTTTTGGAGGTGGAAGACCTGGGTGCGCTGAGCACGGACGGGTTTCAGCTGTGTCCGTTTTGGTTGAGATATTGCACGAACAGGGATTACGTGTGCTGGGCGTGGTACGTGCAAGTGGATCGCACCGCTGACTTAGGGTGGACATTGACCCTTTTGATGGAAGACGACACGATGGATATAGAGCGCTTCACTGAGAAGTTGTGGAAAGCTTACAAAGAATACTTCACACTCAGCTGGATACCAGGAGAGGCAGATCGACACACCGACTGCCGGTTTGAAGACAACCGCTGGAAACTCGTAAGCGCGGCGATCGACAAAGACCTACGGGAGTTGGTGGATGACCGCTTTAGTGTGGTGCCTCGTTTAGGTGATGTGTTCCGTGAGACGGAATCGCAGCAAGCTACTTGCCTGCTGTGGTGTGACACCAACCAAGACGCCTTGAAGTGGAACACCTTTTTGTTTTGGTATCCAGAACGCCAGAGATGAAATGGGATTCAGTGAAGCACGTCCACAATTGAGCTATGGTGTGTGTGTAACATACAACAACGACAACACCGGCTACGGTGCTTATGAAAGCAACGATAAACCTACTAAGATTGTCCTTTGTGTAACATGCAGTGTACCTACATGACTTGTGAACATAAACATCGGACCACACTAATAAAAGAAACCACACAAACCCTGTGTGTGTCACCTTGATTTTATTTGCTGTTGCCAACATTCACATTCACAATAACATCGGAAGCGACACATATACATTTCACTGGTTACGGTGCGCAGTCTACGAGTCTGTAGCTCGAAACACTTTATAGCCTTTCCATTCGTCCGTCAGTCCGTATATGTGCATGTTATGTGACATGAGTATCAGGCCAATACTGTGCTTTGTAGCAACTGGTATGTCTGGATCGCTAAGCATCTTGCGAATTGTGTTTTCCTGACACGACATCTTGGTTGCGAGAACAAGCTCTTCGTATTCCTCGGTCAGGATCACGCCTTCTGCCCACATGTCCTCAACGGCGTCCTGGATTGTGGTGACTCTGGATAACAACTGGTGTAGTTCCATGTCCTCCATTAGTTCAGCGCCGTTGAGTCGCTTCCCTTTCCACCCCAAGGCAAGCATCGCTGCAGGGGTCAAGGTGTGAGTGGTTTTGGTTTGCTCTAGTGAAAACAAAAAAAACCCCCATAAGACATGATACAAAATGAAACACATACGACACCAACAGACCGTCTCCAGTTTCTTTAAGTTGTGCGTTTATCAATGGTACCTAGGGGGCCTTTCGGGCCGTTTTCTTCTAGCCAGGCGTATAAATGCTTGCAGTGAGTCCGTACTATACGAAGCAACGCCTCGGCGTGCTCATCGTTGTCCAGACAGTAGTCCACGAGTGTCCGGATTCGCCTCATGGCGTTCGGGGTCTCGAGGGCCCTGAATAGCTCGGTGTCCGGGTAACGATAAAAGAACTTCTTGTATGTTACAGGTTCATAGCACCAGCAACCTTTGATGATGTCGTGCCTGTACGATTGCAGTTTGTACACGCTCATTGTCATCAACCCGAATGTGGATACGCTTTAGAATGCTAGGTTTGCTATGTTATTATATGCGGGGTCCTATGCTTCTAGCAAGGCATACAAATGCATGCAGTGAGTCTGTAGTATACTAAGCAACGCCTCGGCACGCTCATCGTTGTTAAGACAGTAATCCACAAGTACCCGGATTCGCGTTACGGGGTTCGTGGTCTCGAGGGACCTGGATAGCTCGGTGTCCGGGTAACGACGAATGAACTCCTTGTATATTACAGGTTCAAAGCAGCAACTGTCGATGATGCTGTGCCTGTGCGCTTGCAGTTTGTCCACGCTCATTGCTACCAACCCAAATGTGGATACGCTTTAGAATGCTAGGTTTGCTCTATTATTGCGCGGTGTACTTATGGGAGAGCAGTTGTCAGTTGGACACTCTCGTGGCTATGTCGGGAGCTTTGGAACTGCAGGTCGGGAGCTTTGGAACTGCAGGTCGGGAGCGTTGGAACTGCAGGTCGGGAGCGTTGGAACTGCAGGTCGGGAGCTTTGGAACTGCAGGTCGGGGGCTTTGGAACTGCAGGTCGGGAGCGTTGGAACTGCAGGTCGGGAGCTTTGGAACTGCAGGTCAGGGGCTTTGGAACTGCAGGTCGGGGGCTTTGGAACTGCAGGTCGGGGGCTTTGGAACTGCAGGTCGGGAGCGTTGGTGCTGCAGGTCGGGAGCGTTGGTGCTGCAGGTCGGCTGGCTCCTGCGTCTAGGTCGGCCACTGTGTGGATCTGGTTATAACCCCTTTCATTGTCGGATAAAGCTGTCCTAAAGTTGTACGAGTAATCGAGAACAGCTATTGATATAGTCATCCCATTACCACTCACGTATAAACACTCCTATCACCACATAAGGTACCGTTATGGCTGTGGAACGACTGAAGTTGTGGCAACATGACATTGCAGAGCGGTGCGTTTACCTAACCGAAAGTATTTTCGAAAGATACACGAGGGAGCTCCCAGACACACCAGATATGACGGATATACCAAACTACGTGCATCGCCTCCAAGCCCTAGTCGAATACTGCATGGAGGATGAGGTCCGAGCCAAAGTGTTACTGTCATTGGTCGGTCACATCGATCCCTACTTGTACCAGGACTTGGTGGAACGGGGACCAAGGGGGAAGACAGGTACTGTGCTTCTTTTTCGTCGTAATTACCATTGTGTCCGACAAACACTTTTTTGCTCGTATACTCATGTGTATATCTCCGCAGAACGAAAACTGACACAGTTGAAGTTAACCGACGCTGCCGAGGGCATGATCGGCTCGACGCTGCCGAGCTTCCGGCGTGCAGTCAGAGAAGGCAGCTTCCTGGACAAAATCACGACTGTTGACGACGCAGTCGACATCATGGTTGAGGAACGGCTGATCTTACCCGAGGAACAATATATGCTATATCACATATATAAAACCACTGCGGGGAAGGTGCGTGCGCTCAGATACCTCTTTGGATGCCCCAAAGACGTGTACAACCTGCACGTCTTTGGCATCTTCACCGACGACCCTTATAGCTTGTTGGAGATTGTGTCTATTCCCTCAGTGGGGGCTTCGGTTGTGTAGACATGAGGTTTAACATTATGACTGTATATAAAGAGTGATGTGTGATTACCAGCTCATTATCGAGAAAGCGGACAACGGGGACAAGGACTACATCTGGCACTGTTTGACCTTGTTTCTTGATTTCATTAGCATTTTTAGGAGACTGCTGATCATCCTTTCCAAGAAGGAGAAGGACAAGAAGATGCCGTGAAAGCACGTATTCTGTGCAAGATAATAAAAAGTGTACAAATGATGTATGGGTTTGTTCATGGTTTTCATTGTCGACAATAAACACAGACTACAACATTTCATGTGAGTTGTTTGTACGCTTGTAGAATGGGATTATGCTAGAGAGCAAGTTAATACAGAGCGCCGCGTCTCGCTTTAGCCGGCGTTCTGAGGACTTTGCGATTCCTCAGCTGCAATACGTTGATGTCGTCGGGTTCAGCGACGACGACTGGCTTGTCAGCAGTAACGGTGCTCTGAGAGGCAGCTTGGTTCAGCTGCAATGCGTTGGTGTCGTAGGGCTCGGCGATGGCCGGGTCCCCTGCGGTGCCCGTGCTCCGGGAGGCAGCTTGATTCTCAGCATTGTCGGCCGAATCGGAGGCCATTAGCTCTGCGCCCAGAGCGTATAGGCAGATATAGCCCGTTACCTCCGCCATGATATTCCAGACCGGGTCGATGTCCACAACGCCTCGTCTCAAGACGCGAGCGGTCTCGCTGGGACACTTAGCAGTAGGCTCGACCTTGACTCTCACCGTGAACTCGTGGTCCATTTCAAGAGTGAACCACATTTCGTAATCGTCCTCGGACAAGCCCGCATTGTCGTGGCCTGCGCATTTGGGATCGCCCGAAGCCTCGTGTAACTTGTCCACAAACCTTGCTATTGTCCTGGCGGTGACATACAAATCCTTGGCGTACTCGGCATGGTCGACGGGGTGTTCGTGCACGTAACGGAGCATAGCCAGACACCATCTGTTGTTCCCCGTAGCACTCAGCGAGTGTCTATACAGAGACATGTTAGACATCATGACCTTGAATGTTAAAGTAAATGGCTCGACCGTCTTGGCGAACTCTGCAAACGTGTCCAAGTAGACCTGCCGTTTTGCGGTAGAAGTCGCAGACGATTGCGCACCGTCCAAGAGCACTAGCTGGGTGGTTGGGTTCATCTCGGTCTACAGTATTTGTATTATGTTGCTATCCTCTGCAAAGTTCCTACGTCTTGGGTGACGGTGTGACTTGTTCGAATGCCGGTGAACATAGAAGCAGGGGTTCGGTTTTATGTATTCTGTTTAACCATGGGGTAGTTGTAGGGGTAGGGGTAGGTGGGGGTGGTTTACGGATCGGCTGTGCGTGCAGGCACTCCAACTTGCGACTCTCGTTTCTGTTTATGCTGCAAACAAGCGGTGAAAAGGAACGTTATCACATATGAATGGCCCATAATATAATCATTCTACCAATATGTTTTTTTTTTTTTGCACATCGGACCAACTCACGAGATGTTCAGCGTGTGCACCTAGCTCACCTTTCCCAGCACGATAATATCCGCTTGCCTCTAACCCCCTCAGTGGACATGCACAACAGCTGGGCAGAATGGTCAGGGTTTATCCTGGTGACGCTGAGGCAAGAAACGTATAATATCAATCACAGTGTTGTAGATCAAGTTCAAATTGTAAAATGTCCAAAGACACACTTGGAGACTTACACCAACTCCTCTCTGTCACAACTTGGCCGCTTTGGGAAGACTTGAAAATCCGACAGTCTGCCTTTAACGACCCGAGTCCTGGGACACATGCAGCGTCCTGGCGTAAATGCAGCAACAGGGAAGTGTATGATTGCAGTGAGGTTAGCGTAATAGCGTTGGTGATAAAAAAGACACCCTCCTAGACTCTACTAAGCAACAAATGTGGAAACTAACGACCGAGTGCACTGAGGTTGAGACACACACACACGCACACACACGCACACACACACACCTAGTATATAGACTCATTTCTAGGTAACAGTTCAGACTAGTGATGGGTAGCTGAGACCTTGTGAAGCGTTTCAGCACATTCCCCAAACTGTATGGACGCTGCTCCATACGGACACCTGCTGGACCTTAAATATCATTGCTGGCAATTTACTTGAAACTCAAAACAGACACTGATTCAATGACCTAGTCATACTTATATACATTGTATACACTGTAAGGTATTTTAGTGTCCATAGAATCAGTTTATATCTTTTATATTGCAAATATTGTAGACATCTTTAAAATATATTGTGAATGACATTAACTGAAAATTGAAATGAAAGAATTGTGAATGTGTTGCATTACCCATTTGACTCAGAGTTTATTGTAAATGATATTAGCATCAAGGGACGCGTGGAGCTTGGAATCCACCGCGACCTCTGTAAATTGGAAGCTGACGGACCTGTGTGGGTGCACGTTGGTACTAGCACCGGATCAGGAGAGCCGTGGAGTCAGAACGGTGGTTGTGATTGAGTGAATGTCTTCATTTTGTCAATGTGATCTCCCGAACATAATTATACACAGTTGGTCACGCAAAGATCACATCTGTTGTTACTACCTCAGACTGTACATAAAACCAAATAAAGTTTGTCTTGTACGTACTATAAACCGAGTCTGTGAACGTTTTGGTATTACACAGCACACGTACTCATACATAGCCGATGACACAGAATTCAAGCTGATACGTGGTAACCCCTTTGTGGTTTTTTTTGTTTTTTTTTTGTTTTATTTGACAAATGGTGATTACAATGTCAACACATACATGTACAAACATCACAATGCAAGCAAACACACGCCCATTCTCTTGCTAAAACGTTGTAGAGTACAGGTGCGCAAGACTATGTCTAAGCGTGACACATGTTACGCTTAAAGATACAACCTGACCGTTTCTCCGCGTACACATTCTGAACAAACAGGATTAGGACATTCACAGCTAGCGTGACCGCAAGGCTTGATGTACATCTTAGCCTTAGCACAATCCGAACAGATTACATCCTGTGACACGCTACTCATACAGACGAACCGGTACCACGTCCACCGGCTTTTACAGTAGAAACATCTTCGCAACCCTGACACTGTCACGCTTTTCAGGATGCAATTCTCACATGCAACGTGTCCACAGTTAAACACACACATGTGTGTCCGTTCGTAACAACAGGGACACGTGTATAGGTCCGTAGGTCTTCCGATTGACACAGAAGGCGTAGAGGACATTGACCGTTGGGGTTCATTGAAAGATGCGTCGATTGCCTCCTGCACGGATGGTCTGTCCACGTCGATTACCTCCTGCGACACGGACAGCCCATCCGCCCTGTAGCTCCCAGGCCCAGGTCTTTGTGCCGCAGCGGGCACTGTAGCAGAAGACACACGGCGGGGAGGTAGCCCCATTTCACGTCGGGTGTGATCGTCCATGACAGGTGTACGCGTGGTCTCCCACGAGTTAGGACGTCCAGTGGGCACGGTTCCATTGTAGCTTTGGATCTGTAAGCCGAATGTAGGCTCGGTGCAAGACCTTTCGGCGTAATCCCTATCACTTGGATCGGGGCCGGTGAAGTCTACGGTGTTGATAAAGTAAACGGCCCCGCAATCGAGTTCGCAGTCCAGAATGTCTTGAAGCGATAACTTTGAACACAAGTTCTTGTTGTACGGTGGTAACCAGGAGAGGAAGGTTCTTTGTACTTTTTCGCAGTAGGCAAATAGCTTCCGTTCGGGCACCAATGCGTGCACCACCGCCAGCGTCTTGGTTCGGTGATCCTGTACGCATTTCCATTTGCTTACATGGAAACGCTTCATGTACACGGCCCGCGGTAGTGCCCGCTTGGCGTCCGGGGTTGTGGGGCGTACAATACCGGCTATGATGTGCTTATTTGCCAAGGACATGACTGTAGACACAGCACAAGTCTGCTACCCTGTGCTGTTCTGTTAAATAAGCTCTTGTTCTGGGTAGGCCAGCCCAGAGTTACAGGTTGCCTGGAACCCTGGGTCGGCTGGAACTGTAGCCAGGTCGGCTGGAAAATGTAGCCAGGTCGGCTGGAAAGTGTAGCCAGGTCGGCTGGAAAGTGTAGCCAGGTCGGCTGGATAGTGTAGCCAGCTATTGCTATATCTCTCGAATAACCATCCGCGTATATACATACACCGCCACCCCACATACGATACAGTTATGGCTGTGGAACAACTCAGGTCGTGGAAGCATGACATTGCAGAGCGGTGCACTCACATAACCAAAAGTATTTTTGACAGATACACCGACGGGGACCAGGCCCTAGATGCAACTGGTATAACGAAAATACCAAACCATGTGCATCGCCTACGTGCCCTAGTTGAATACAGCTTGCAGGATGAGGTGCGAGCCGAGCTGTTACTGTCATTGCTTCATGAAATCAATCCCTACTTTTACCAGGACTTGGTGGAACGAGGACCGCAGGGAAAGACAGGTACTATATTTCTTTTCGTTGCGATAACCATCGTGTTGAACGAACACCTTGTTGCTTATGTCTATATCTTCGCAGAACAAAAACTGACACAGTTCAAGTTAACCGGCGCTGTCGAGCAGATGATCGGCTCGTCGCTGCCGAGGTTCCGATATGCAGTCAGAGAACGCAGCTTCCTGGACAAAATCACGACTGTAGATGACGCAGTCGACCTCATGGTTCAAGAACAGCTGATCTTACCCGATGAAGAATATATGCTATATCACATGTATGAAACCACCGAGGGGAAGGTGGGTGCGCTCAGATGCCTCTTTGAATTCCCACAACTACCCGACGAGGCGAAGGCCAGCATATCGTTGATTCTGGCCGTGTACAACCTACACGCCTTCGGTATCTTCCCAGAACGCTGGTTGGAGACTGTAACCCCCCAAGCGGGGGCTTTGGTTGTGTAGACATGTGGTGTGTCAGCACGAGTGTGAAGCGTGGTGTTTGACTGTATTTGACAAATAAAATAACAACCATTACACATTGCAGCACAGTGTCTTTATTTTTTATACATGATACCAACGAGTACCTCTGTCAAAACCCTTGGTACAGATACATTTCATTACGTGGTCAGACTCATACATCGGAACACGTTTTGCCCTCAGGGGTGTTGTGTTTTTGTTTTGCGCGGATCCACACTACACCACACAACACGGCGATGATGGTCAGCAACAGGATCAGGGCTGCTATTATACCAGGGCGGCCTCTAGGTTGTGGAGAGTGTGAAAAAGGAGCCGTTGTGAGCTCTGAGACTGTGAGGTTGACACGTCCCTCGGACTCTACAATCTGGCCAGTTGTTGTGTTTCTGGCTGTAAGCTCACACGTATATAGCCCTGTGTCGGCTACACTGACGTTCCTTAGAATCACAGACCAGTTTGCGTTTCCCACGGATGGCTCGAGCAGCTTCACTCGGCCTTTAAACATGTCACATTGGTAGTTGTCGTAAGAACGTAGATCTCGAAAGAAGTACAGGTAACAACTGGACACGGTTGATTTCCGCCACTCCACCAGGGTAACTGGACTCGCTGTAGTATTCTGACAGCAAAGAACCACGTCTTGTCCACATATCGCCGTTACGTATGTGTCAGCTAAACGAGAGAAACACATTTGGTTAGTTATTCGCATAAAGGTTAGAACACTACGTTCGATGTACAATGTACTATGTCTTTCATCCGGGAAACAAACGGCATTCGAGCGAGTTCACAAACATGCACGTCAACAATAGTGTTTTAGGAGTGACTACAAACCTTTTGAGTCAAGAGACAAAGACATTATTGGAGTGCACAACACACACAAGGACAACCACCTTAACATGGCCATATTTCTCAGTGATCCACCGAGAATGTCCAATGCGATCATCACACGTTCTTCACAATGAGATTATACCCCAGGTCGGCTGGATAGTGTAGCCAGGTCGGCTGGAAAATGTAGCCAGGTCGGCTGGATAGTGTAGCCAGGTCGGCTGGCAAATGTAGCCAGGTCGGCTGGATAGTGTAGCCAGGTCGGCTGGAAAATGTAGCCAGGTCGGCTGGATAGTGTAGCCAGGTCGGCTGGAAAGTGTAGCCAGGTCGGCTGGATAGTGTAGCCAGGTCGGCTGGCAAATGTAGCCAGGTCGGCTGGATAGTGTAGCCAGGTCGGCTGGAAAATGTAGCCAGGTCGGCTGGAAAATGTAGCCAGGTCGGCTGGAAAGTGTAGCCAGGTCGGCTGGATAGTGTAGCCAGGTCGGCTGGATAGTGTAGCCAGGTCGGCTGGATAGTGTAGCCAGGTCGGCTGGAAAGTGTAGCCAGGTCGGCTGGAAAGTGTAGCCAGGTCGGCTGGATAGTGTAGCCAGGTCGGCTGGATAGTGTAGCCAGGTCGGCTGGAAAGTGTAGCCAGGTCGGCTGGATAGTGTAGCCAGGTCGGCTGGATAGTGTAGCCAGGTCGGCTGGACCCGTGCTAATATAACCAGATCGCTTGGAGTCTGCTCAACCCCAGATACATTTAAGTTTCGTAGCTTAGAGGTAACACAGTGTGTTTTCAGCTAGACTCTTTTGTAGTGCAACAAACCCAAACACCACCACAGGCTGTTTCCCCACTTATAGCTGGCTGACAACCATGGAGTACATAACGTTGGCCATTCGATGGTGCTATGAACCTAAAGCTCACATTAATGTGTGGTCGCCCGAGGATTCAGGTGTTAGAAAGTGGAGCCTGACAAGATGGGAAGCAGAAGCCTATCAACTGCCAACTCAACATTTGACAATAGTGTGCATGCAAATCGACACCCTGTCGGCTAATGCCATCAAGAAACAACTGCTACGCCGAGCAAAAAATCTGTGGGTAGACCCTAGTTGTGTCGTTATGACGGAGGGTTCGTTCGATACAATCCTCGACTCCTATGTAGACGCAAGCAAAACAATGTCACATACGTACATTATACTGACGACTCCGTGCTCCGGCTCGTCGTTCTACAGACACGTGAATGATTGCAACGCCCTTGTCGCTGGTAAGGGTTGGAAGAAGGATGCCAAAACAACCGCCTGTGATTCTCACACTATCTTCCAGCTGCATTGTAAACATGTAAGGTGGTTTTTGTTTCGTGGTGTCTGTTGATCCACTGTAAGCTATGTGTGTAATAACAACAACGATGATGATAATAATAATAATAATAATAATAATAATAATAATAATAATTGCAATGTATCCCCCTGTGCAGGAGCCCCATAGCGTGACTCTTCTCGTCAAAAGCCACTCGGGTGATACTAAGTTGCTGCAAATCCGATGCGATGAACCTATGTGCATCCGAGACCTGCTGAAGAGATACGACATACATTGTGATACGGTGTGGAACGACACCATGTCCCTGTCATCCAACTCTCCCTGTATAGCCTTGACTGACCATGGCATGGACCTCATCTACACGGAGGCCACTCCAGGTATGATAACTGGCCGGTTCACAGCGGGGGCTAAGGACACGTTCGATCATCGCATGAAACACCTGAAAGTTCGCACAAAGCACCGCACCATGAAAAACAAGCCGTACTCTATACATACGACACCGCAGAATGTACCGAGAGGCGCGTCGCTCCTGGACGATGGTCTAACCCAAGAGGACTCAAACCCAACCTTACCCACCGTGTTATATTACAGTGACCCGCTGTCCACGGTCGCCGATGTGCTGAGGAACGACGGTCGGTTTCTCGCTGATTGTCGACTCACCGCATCTTACGATGACGGCCATAACGTGCACGCAGCTGATGTCGCCATTTCGGGAGAGTCGCCCATTTGTCAGTGGCAGCACAATCAGCTGTGCATTGTGGGTAAGACACTGTGTGTGTGTGTGTGTGTGTGTGTGTGTGTGTGTGTGTGTGTGTGTGTGTGTGTGTGTGTCTGTGTCTGTGTCATAGTCGCGTACAGTTGTTTCGTGTGCTCGGTAGGTACAACAACTCCCCCACCTGATGAGGATCACATGTTCACATACCCTTACGAATGCACGGTCTGCCGAGAGGAAAGCGACGTCTACCTAGAGTGTGGCCACCTTTGTTGCCAAGCGTGCATAACCTCTTTGGGAAACAAAGAGGCCATGCTGATCACATGTCCTCTTTGCAAGCAACACGTTGGCAAAAAAAACATTACAACCGCAGGCGTAACCTCCAGGACTTGCACATCGTGTGGAAAGGACAAGTGTTGGCTGTCGGATTGCGGTCATGTGTGCTGTGTTTCTTGTGATACTACCTGTAAAGTCTGTGCCCGCTGTGTTAAAAAAGTTCTCAGAATGCACATGTAGCATTGCTTGCTTGGATGATCCGGTTATCGGTTATTGCCCACACAGAGTTGTACGTGGATCGCCGTGGAAGGTACTCACAGCAAAGAAGCCTTGGTGTACGTGTATCAGGTGATGATTTATTCAGCAATAGACCAACCATGTGTACATACAAACTGTCTGTGTGCATTTCATTCAGATCAATCCAACACGATATCACAGGTTGTACCCGTCATAACATCTGTGTTTTCGCCATGACGCTCGATAGCCACATTGACCGGTCCCACGCACGCCTTGCTGCTGTCATGTATAAAGCGACGGTTCGCCGGTAAGTCTGTAGTCAGGGACCCCATGTCCACTAGGTTATAAGTGTATTTGTCCATGTTGTTTCCTCCGGCCATAATGTAATAACTTTTCACAAGATTGAGGCTTGGATCCAGGCCTGGGTTGCTGCTTTCGACCACTATTATATACATACCCTCGCTCATGTAATCCACACCGTATAGTTCGTAGATGCCACAGGGAGACCAGCATACCAGCACACCGACCTGGTATATTTCTACCAGGGAAGCGAATTGTGCACAATGACACGATGCGGTTTGACTGGGAGTGTCACGGCGTGGGTCGTCAGGTGTCAGCATCTCGTAAAGTCGCGATAGCGGCGAGTCCGATCCCAAGTTCACAAGTATGACCCTAGTATACGAAGAACGCAACACCTTTCGTACTATGCAACTCGGTACACCGATGTACTTTTTCTTGAGTCGGCCACAGTTTTCCAGTGTGAAACCTGTACTCTTTCTCTCAGCTTTACAAAGGCTCCACGTAGTGGGATTGGATAATGTTGTTTCGGTCTTTAAATCAGACCCAACGTTTGTAAAGTCATAACTCGTCGATTCGGTCTTGAGCTTTAGTGGTTGGGGCGATGGTTCACGTTTCCTTTGCTTGCCGTGTTTTATGGTGACACAGGCCTTCTTCTTCTTACGCTTCAGTCGGGGCCTGCTACTCTCGCTGACATCCATGGGAGCTTGTTCCGTACCAAGCGACCGAATCGCTGCTGTTACCACACTCTCATATAACTCAAACACTATGTCGGTGTCATGTGTCTCATGCGCGATTTTGTCTCTTGCATCTTCGCGGGCGACACAAGTTTGCATCAGCACATCTCCTAGCCGCAATGCCGACGCCTCGGTCTTGTCGCGGATCACAGGGAGAATGCCATCTGGCTGCATGACTCGTAGGTCCACATCTAGTGCGGTAGACAACGCGCGGATCGACGACGCCAATGTGTTCATTTCAGTTACTTTGGCTTCCATGTGGTCAACCTCGGCCTTTGCGCTCTCGAGTGCACTCTCGAGATTGGAAATGTGTTTGACTTTCTCTGTTAGCTCACTGTGCAGTGTGCCGTTCAGGTTTGTCAAAGCGACCAGCCTGGCCTGCAGTGACTCGCGTTCCTCAGAGAGGGTTTGGATTTCACTCTCGCTCTTCTGCAGTGACTGTTTGTTGTCGACTACAAGTTTCTCTAACTTGTGGCTGAGATCATCTATCGACGCCTTGTGACAAGCTTTATCTTGCTTACTGTCTTCTTGGAATACAATAAACTCTTTTTTAGCGTCATGGGTCTCTTTTTTAGCTTTTTCTAATTCCTGCACAAGCCTCCGTCTATCGTCTTCGCGCGTACGCTTGTACTTTTCGTGTGTGGCCGTCAGCTTCTGAATCGCGCGTTTATGTTCGTCGAGTTCCTTGGCCAGATCTCGAATTCGCCTAGCCGAGGTCAGTTTGTGCTCTTCGGCTTGTGACTGGAGATCTTCCTCTTTGGCCGATAACGCGTTGTCTAGATTTGTTTTCTCGACCCGTAGTCGTTCGCATGTCGCCGTTGTACGCGTGAGTTCGTCGGCAGTGTTTATGATAACAGTCGTGAGCTGGATTACCAACTCTACCAGCGCTTGGAAGCGCTGCGTCAACGTATCACTGGTGTCGGGCATATTTTGTGGCGGGACGGGTTTCAATCGCTGTACGATTGACAACAATTTCTCACAGAGACTGAGATCGTTCTTACGGGCATGCTCGGTGATGGCGTTCAAATCCGTGGTCTCGACGGGTATATTTTCTGCACACAGTCTTGTGCAACAAGCTATTACATTGTCAGCCAGGGCTATATCAGCTAAACTCTGCATGTGCCTACACTCCGAGAACAAGCCCGTTGTTACACAGCTCTCTAATCTGCGGATCGTCATGTCGTAACAACCGCATATTTCCATGGCCAAATTGAAGCCTATAATCTCACGAGCATCGGTTGTTTCGAATGACTGTAACCATCTAGTCAACTCGACGAAAGTCTCTGTCATTCCCCTGAGCGTACTCGTTATCGTGTCTGCCGGCGAAGGCTTTTGTGTGACACGGACAGTCTCCTCAGATGGCGAGGGGTCCGTCTGGGTGTCCAAATGGAAGAGTCTTGACATGATATCCAACAGATCGACACGAGAATCTTCGCCAGCACTGAACTGAGGTTGATTTTTCACTCGACTCTTGTGCGGCTTCCCAGCTTTCCCTGTACAGGTCCCAGACTCTGTGTTTTCGCGACTGGACGCCTCCTGTTCGTCCGTGCGCGTGGTCTCAGTGCCGTTTTTGCCACATCCACCAGCCCGGGTCGGGCTCGTTCTTTGGCGGCTTGTTCTGTCTTTTCTGTCTTTTCGCGCACGAGTACGTTTGCTCGTGGCCGTGGTACTCGCCTCGCTCGCTGTTCTGTGGCCCGTGTGTTGTTGACGTGTCGCCGCCGTGTCCACAGCGGAGGTCTGGATTGTCTTCTTGGTCCGACGTGAATTCGACTTGCTTTTGCGTCGTTGATGATCCTCTCTCTCCTGCTGCACTTCGGTGGCCGCGGTGCTCGTTTTCCCATTCCTCCTCGAGGCTCGTGGTGTAGGGGCGCTTGTGATTAAGGCATCGTCCCGGTCCTTGGGTTCTCGCGCACGCGTGTCCATTTTCGGATGACGAGCGTGTCGGAAACACTCTGGTGCACAGAGACGTACACAGGTCGCCGAAGAGCACTTTGTCAATCTGCGTCACGGCCAAAACTCTCTCGGGTTCTGCAGGGCAGGCTATTGGCATATCGCGGTAGTCGTGCCCGCACCGTTGACAGAGCTCTTTAACGCGACCGTACTGTTTCGCGTCGACCTTAAGGCTACCCAACAGTTTTTCCGTCGCACTGCACCAACCGTCGAGCGCTCCGCAGCACAAGGCCGTGAGTATCACGGCCCAGTACGGAGCGTCTATGACCTCCCGGGTGACGGCTTGCGATACGCGCTTCGATATAGCTAGACCAGTACGTGTCAGTTCCACTTCCACCCAAGCTAGAGCTGATCGTTTAGCGGACTGCGGAGCCGCCAACCTAGACAGCGTATCTCTGACAAGTCCTGCTATGTACATGTCTTTGTCCTCGCCAGTTACGTGAAATAGCAAGTTCCGAAATTCCATATCCGCGGTGGAGTATATCCTAGATACGATCGACTCCGGGCGATGACCGTCGATCGCGTCCCCGAAAAACGGATTTGCGATTACGTGTGACGGGACGTGCGGTTCCACCCACGCGAACGGTGCTCTTGCTAGGATGCTCACCGTCCTTACTTCGTGGCCCTTAGAGTTCGTGTACATGCCGGTGAGGTGTTTGGCCGTAACAAGACCGCGATCGTCCTGTTTGCTGCTCTCTGCGTACGCGACCCGAATAATTAGACAGTTGCCGACTCTGGACTGCGCCTTGGTCAGTGGGATACGATAGAGACCATCCTCACCCGGCTCTGTGAGAATAACCGCTGTTGGTATCACTTTCTCGATGTTGACCGTGTGCGACCAAAAATATTCTACGAGTTGCACGTTAGAGGTGTGTTGGGCCAAACGCACCGTCAAATGATACGCTCCGCTCCAGTCGCCCACTTGACTCGGATCCATGTTTGCAACTACACAACGCTGACAATGTCATGTGTGAAGGAATAGCGTGGCGTGTTGTGCGTGATACACAAAAGCATAAGTTGTACAACAATCACAGAGAGAGACAAGGAGAGTCCATCTCCTTGTCTTTTACAGATGGCTCGCTTGTCGCATCTAACACATCCAGCGCCTCAGACGCTTTGGATTGGTCCTGTGTTGTATTATCAGACACCGCGGGGACATTGCTGTCGTCTCCATCATCCTCGCCATCCTTGCATTCGAGATCAAATACGCAGCTCCGTGTAGTGTTGCAGGCCAAACTCATCATGTACGTGGAATCGGATTCTAGGTCGTAGTCATCTACACACGCTATGGTGCTCACTGTGCCAGCGGAGGAACCGAATCCTTCTTGTTGCTGTGATGCTACTTTCATCAGTTCATTGATAAACTCGTCCTTGACACCCATGGTGTTTATAACGGTTAGGTACAACATCAAATTGTTTTGTGCACCTAAGCCCTGCAGAGTACAATCCATTTCCCAGGCCCTCACGTCGAACATGTCTGGGTAATGTCTCCCTATTGCATCCAGAAGCTCGGTGTACAGCATGCCTGTGACGGCTTTCATTACGGCGTGGTTAGTTTCCATCGTTGTGGCCATGTCTTAGGCGCGAGCGAGTGTTTGGCAGCTTACGCACTGGGGGTACAGCGTTTCGATATCCACTAGTACTTCAGAAAAAAGCGGTTGCGTACATTTGGGGCAGGCTATGTACATTTGTTTCATCTCGGTGAACGTGCACGTGTTGACATCTCTGGTGCTAAGCGGCACATTGAACATTGGAGCCGCGCAACACGAGGACCCGAACGACATGCACTCAAAGTCGTATTCGACGTCTATATTCCTGGGATTGCCTTTCACTTCGGAGAAATGAAACGTTTGGTTTTTCAGACACTTGGAACACCTGAGATCGCCTTCGACTCTTGGCTGCACTGAAGGCGTGGGCGCTCCGGGGATGAGGAGTATCTGCTTGTGGTTGTGGTCGACCCAATTGATGTGGCAGTTTAACACGGCATACAGGAGCATCTGCGATTCCGGGGGCAGTTGCCTCAGCCGTTGAAATTGCTCGAAGTGAAAAGCCTCGACGCTTTCGCGCAGCTTGGGTATGCAGCCCGCTGCCGTTTCCAACGGGGTGTCCGTCGTGTACGCGAGCGCGAGTTTGTAATAACAACTCAGCTCCCACTCGGACGCTAACGTTAGCGTCGGATGCCCCAGAGTCTTAACTACCTGAAAGGCGTTTATCAACTTGGTGTGATAGGACTTTCTCGTCGCGGAGTACACGAGCTTGGACCATTTTATCAGGCTGGCTTCGTGGCCGCGGTCCTCGTGCAATTCGTTGGTTCTTCGGTCTCGGTAGTCCGCCCCACGGTAAACGGGCTCAGCTGTACGAAAGCTAATATCCTGCGTGTCACGGTGTCCCTTTGTGGCGTTTGCGCATGGGGCTGTATTGCCTGCAGCCCGTTCCGGCTGCTCGATCGGAGGCGACCGATGTAGTCCGGGAGGCGGAGTCCCGCACCATCCCCGGCTGGCCAGAAACTTTAAAGCCTCGACTGTCACGAGCCTGAGTTTGTGTTCGGCTCGTTCCTGATCGAAATATAACACTTGCTTTTGAAAACTGTAGAAATCGGCGAGCAGCGCCAAGCGTAGCACACCCTCGTACCCGGCCAGTTGCACCACCGCGGATTCGTCCGACAAGGAGGACTCGCCCGTACGCTTGACCAGGCTGCGCGACAGAGTACGCCACAAAGACAGGCAAACGGTCTTGACTTCGTCCGCGAGAGGGACGTTGGATTTAGCGGACAAACATTTTACAAGCTCGGATCTTAACGTAGAGGGGGAACCTGTCTCCTTTTGCTTATAATGGCACGCCAAACTGAGACACTCCAGGTACGCCTGCAGCAGGATCCCTTTTGGATACCGACCGGACCACACGACGATGGGATCGGGTACCCTTGCAAGGTCAGTTCTTTTGCGCCGGTGATCCTCGATTCTCCCGTCGTCTTCCATCTGTACCTGCCGGTCCTGTTCCCCGATGAAGTGTTGAAGATACACGCCGAACACCTGGGACACTTCTTAGCTTTGCAGAGTATACCCAAAGTCAACGACGATCTGGAGAGCACGCTCTTCCACGGGCTGTGTCGACTGTTCACCAGCGAGAGGGTCCTTGAAGTGTACGCCCAGACCATAGGGGATCCTCCCTGTGACCCGGAGGATCTACCTTGCGGTCAACGACTGGAGGACTGTGAAAATGACGCCGGCGAACCCCCTCGCGTGTTTGCCTCTTTCACTAAAAGTACAGCAAAACAAAACGTTCTGGCTCTACTGCGAGGCCTTCTGTCTTTGTTCAACAAGACCGACCTCGTCGAAGAGATACCTTATACTCCCGGACACGAACCCGAACACATGTTCGTGAGTAGCCAAATGCCTGAGACCGACCTGGCTACTATTATGAGCGTGGCATCATCTGTGTTTCTCGAGACGAACCTCTGTCACCCCCTGTGCGCAGCTACGCTGTTGAAGCCTATGTTCGTCCCTTACTACCAGCAGCAATCCAGCAGGCCGAAGAAAAAGGCAGACGGCAAACCGCTCGCCGAGGGCACACCCAGAGTTGCCTGTTACAGGTTGTTCACGGGGTACGTGTTGAACGACAAGGGCGAGGACGTGTCGACTTCTGGTGATCTGGAATGGACGGAGCGCAGCATTCTGAACCGCGTGCAGGGCTGGAAGCTGCAAGAACGTGACAACAGGAAACTGTGGTTCGTGGCGCCTCAGATGGGTTACAATGATCAAAACCGAGGCCTTGCAGTTGATGGGGGGGCAAATCGGCGAGAAGGCCGTCAAGATAGCAGAATGCCTAGTGTGCGACAATGTCATGGCCTACATGCAGTCGAGCGTCATCGGCACCTTGCGTAACATGTTACCTTGTCACGCCAACAGTGAGTTCGACGAACCTGTCATGGCCACGGTCAACTTTTCCATGACCAAGTTATCCGAGGCCATACGACATCAGAGCAGAAACCTGTGGTCCAAACTGCGTACGCGCACCAAGAGCTGTCTTTGCGTCATGGGCGTTGGGTTTGCGGGGCAAGACAGCGGAGCGGTCCTTCATTTCGGCCGAGTGTTCACCGGATCCGAAGAGAAGAGACTCCAGGGCCAGGGGTCCTACGGGACATTCACCTCCGTCGTCCTAGGAATGGGAGAGACAATGATGAGTAACATGCTGTTCGCAGCGTACAGTCTCCAACCGCCCCCCGCCAACAAAGGTGTTCGTGCTACGTTGGCCTCGCCGTACAAACCAGTGCCTCGCCGCGCCGACACCGTGACAGACGTGTACATGTACGCTAGATATCATCACAGGCTGAACTCGGGGGAATTCACCGAAGTTGCACATGTGAAACCCGCAAAGGATTCCCCCCAGGGCAATATGGTCACGGAGACGACTCTGACGCCAAACAGCAAGTACAAGGTCACCGCGGTGCACGGCGCCTTGCCCATGTGCTGGCTAACGCTGGCGCTTACCGTCAGACAGACGATGATAATGGTGACTGGCTTTCTGTGCGCGGAGATAGCGCGGTGCATCTACGGGACCAAGTCCAGCGACATGATGACCGTATGCAGGAGCATCACAGCGCTGAGCATGTCCTGTAAATTCAAGCTGCCTAAAAGCGACGACCAGGAAACACTCAACACGCTCAAAACCCCTTTCGGCGAACTCTTGAAAGTGACAGGTCCCATGTTCGGCAATTCCTCGAACAGAGCACGCCTCGATCTCAACGCGTTGGAATGGCTTGACGCCAAAGACTACAGGCTGCCCGAATACTTGCGCACGTCGCTGAACATGTTGGGGGACACCAGGCAGCAAGTGGAACAGATCATGAGAGACAAGAACATGTCGTACAACAGGGTCGTGTTCCTCAGCGACAATAGTAGAATGAGCATGACGCAGTTGTACGAAAACGAAAAGGGTATGGTGAATGCCCCTCTGATGGCGATGTGTAACATGAGGTTGTTCACCAACAACACCAAGAGCTACGCCACTTGTAAATTTTCCAACAAGGGCGGCTACTACCTGGTCAACGTGTTTAGCAATACTTGCATAAAGACACAGCTGTATCACCGAGACGACTCGTTGGAACTCCAGTGTTTGATGCGACCCACGCAAAGCACAGTGGACGATGTGATGGAAAGCATCGCGAAGGAGGTATCTTTCACGGTGCCTCGCATAGACATCAACCGGGTACGAATGTTGGCGGTGGATTTGAGAGCGGAGGACTTTGAGTCTTTGATCTGCGCTATTGAGAAGAAAAACATCCAAGTGACCGGTCTGGTTTCGCTGCCCTCGGCTTCAGCCAAGAAGCCGAGCCCGTCGCCTGCATCGCAGACGTCGACACAGGCACGGGATGAGGCCGATCGAAACGACAACCGTCGGGCGGACTATTCCTTGAAGAGAAAGGACAGGGAAGAGGAAGAACCCACCAACTCGCTCTCCGGCGGTAACAAGAGTAGCAAGATTGCACACGTTTCGGCTAGCAACGCGGCCCTCGATAGCTACGGTGAGACAGAACGTTCTGCACCTGCGGAATTGTCCGTGGTGGATGACAGCGACGCAGACTGCGGATACGACGACTCTGACTAACCGGAATACTCCTTCTTACTATGATAATGATGAGAATGATAATGATGCCGATGGTGTTTTTTGTGATGCCATTGTCTAGTTTACATGATTTTTCATGTTCTCATAAAAATAAAGACAACCTTAAACCATAACAGTTCCCGTACAGTGTCTGTGTTTATTCGAGACATATACACTCGTAGTGCTTACAGCGTGTCGCATGTAATATATTTCATTGCCAATCGTAATATTATGAACGCGTTGGGTGTCAATATAAAACCATCGCGTCGAAATGATGTGCCTCAGTCGGACACTCTCACTCTCAGTCGGAGACAGATGTACGTCAGTCGGTGAGATCGCATTGCCCGCAAGAGGAGAAAGTGAAACACCACACATTGCATTCCTCACAGTCCAAGGCCTCACAACACTTCTTTCCGTATAACACCCACGTCGCGCTACCAACACACACCTAGGCTGTCAGATACTATAAAAGCTCAACTTGTTTAGAAGGAGACTCACAGATCCATTCGATCCACCAGAACACAATGCCCTCAGCTTACCACATTACACTCTCCCACCCGGAGGCCGTATGGCCTGGAAAGGTGGACGCCGTATCTCGATTCACAAACAAAGGGTCAGACGACATAATGGCATTACACGTTTTACACACCGAGATCAGAGAGAAATTCACGGGTGAGGAGCTACGCTTTTGCCAAGGAGGTCATTACATTGACTATGTTTTGGACGTGGCCGATTTGAACACCGAGAGCCTGCTCGGGTTCCACATGGCGGAGTTCTGGATGAACAATCGCATCAGCTGCACTCCGGATTGGGGCCGGTGGTATATGCAGGTGGACCGAGGTCCCAATAGCTGTTGGCGGCTCCACGTGATGCTGGCAGATGCCGACAAGACCGAGGTCGACGCGGAGCGTTTCGTGGAGACCTTGTGGCGAGCCTACAAGGACTACTTTGGTCACAGCTGGTTACCCCGAGGCGTCACGAAGACCGCGGCGTACGATGTGACACGACTGTACGAGGACCGGGAGTTCGAGGATAGCAGGGTGCAACTGATCCGTAAACACCCGGAGGAGTTTGACAATGTCATAGAGGGTCATTTGGGCAAACTACCCGCTCTGGGCGATGTGTATCGTGCCCAGTTACAGCACGAAGAATGCATGCTCTGGTGTGACACCAACGATCCTCGTTACACAGCGCCCGCATCTCGCCTGTGGCGTACGATGCTGGTGATCTAGTCTGACTGTATTTGACAGCTGCTTTTTCTGAATGTATGCTACAAAATTGTGTATGCGACGGCAACAGCAAACCCCAATAAACTTTAATGTCAACTCTGATTTCTGCCCAAGTTTTTTGTCTATGTGTCTGTGATTCTAGCAGTTATTACACTGAATGATTCAATTCAATTCAATTCAATTCAATTCAATTTTATTTATATAGCGCCAAATCACAACATAAGTCGCCTCAAGGCGCTTCATAGATACAGAGAAAAAAACCCAACAATCATATGACCCCCTATGAGCAAGCACTTTGGCAACAGTGGGACGGAAAAACTCCCTTTTAACAGGAAGAAACCTCCGGCAGAACCAGGCTCAGGGAGGGGCGGCCATCTGCTGCGACCGGTTGGGGTGAGAGAAGGAAGACAGGATAAAATACATGCTGTGGAAGAGAGACAGAGGTTAATAACAGATATGATTTAATGCAGAGAGGTCTGTTAATACATAGTGAGTGAGAAAGGTGACTGGAAAGGAAAAACTCAATGCATCATGGGAATCCCCCGGCAGCCTATGTCTATTGCAGGATAACTAAGGGAGGATTCAGGGTCACCTGGTCCAGCCCTAACTATATGCTTTAGCAAAAAGGAAAGTTTTAAGCCTAATCTTAAAAGTAGAGATAGTGTCTGTCTCCCGAATCCAAACTGGAAGCTGGTTCCATAGAAGAGGGGCCTGAAAACTGAAGGCTCTCCCTCCCATTCTACTTTTAAATACTCTAGGAACAACAAGTAGGCCTGCAGAGCAAGAGCGAAGTGCTCTAATAGGGTGATATGGTACTACAAGGTCATTGAGATAAGATGGGGCCTGATTATTTAAGACCTTGTATGTGAGGAGCAGGATTTTGAATTCAATTCTGGATTTAACAGGAAGCCAATGAAGGGAAGCCAAAACAGGAGAAATATGCTCTCTCTTTCTAGTCCCTGTCAGTACTCTTGCTGCAGCGTTTTGGATTAGCTGAAGGCTTTTCAGTGAGTTTTTTGGACATCCTGATAATAATGAATTACAGTAGTCCAGCCTGGAAGTAATAAATACATGAACTAGTTTTTCAGCGTCACTCTGAGACAGGATATTTCTAATTTTAGAGATGTTGCGCAAATGGAAGAACGCAGTCTTACATATTTGTTTAATATGTGCATTGAAGGACATGTCCTGGTCAAAAATGACTCCAAGGTTCCTCACAGCGTTACTGGAGGCCAAGGTAATGCCATCCAGAGTAAGAATCTGCTTAGATACCATATTTCTAGGCTTTTCAGGGCCGAGTACAATGACCTCAGTTTTATCTGAATTAAGAAGCAGAAAGTTAGCGGCCATCCAGCTCTTTATGTCTTTAAGACATTCCTGCAGTTTAACTAATTGGTGTGTGTTATCTGGCTTCATGGACAGATAGAGCTGGGTGTCATCTGCATAGCAGTGAAAATGTATGCTATGTCTTCTAATGATACTGCCTAAGGGAAGCATGTATAATGTAAACACAATTGGTCCTAGCACTGAACCCTGTGGAACTCCATAATTAACCTCAGTGTGTGAAGAGGACTCTCCATTTACATGAACAAACTGGAGTCTATTAGATAGATATGATACAAACCACTGCAGTGCAGTACCTGTAATACCTACAGCATGTTCTAATCGCTCTAATAGGATATTATGGTCGACAGTATCGAATGCTGCACTGAGGTCTAGCAGGACAAGCACAGAGATGAGTCCACTGTCAGAGGCCATAAGAAGATCATTTGTAACCTTCACTAAAGCTGTTTCTGTGCTGTGATGAGCTCTGAAACCTGACTGAAACTCTTCAAATAAACCATTCCTCTGCAGATGATCTGTTAGCTGTTTGACAACTACTCTTTCAAGGATTTTTGATATGAAAGGAAGGTTGGAGATTGGCCTATAATTAGCTAAGACTGCTGGGTCTAGAGATGGCTTTTTGAGTAAAGGTTTAACTACAGCTAGCTTGAAGGCCTGTGGTACATAGCTGATCATTAGAGATAGGTTGATGATATTTAAGATCGAAGAATTAATTAATGGCAGGACTTCTTTGAGCAGTTTTGTAGGAATGGGGTCTAAAAGACACGTTGATGGCTTGGAGGAAGTAATTATTGAAGTTAACTCAGAAAGATCAATTGGAGAAAAAGAGTCTAACTTAACATCAATGGTTCTAAGAGTAGCTGTAGATAATATTACATCTGTGGGATGATTACTGGTAATTTTTTCTCTAATGATAAAAATTTTATTTGTGAAGAAGTTCATGAAGTCATTACTAGTTAACGTTAAAGGGATTGTTGGCTCAAAAGAGCTCTGACTTTTTGTCAGCCTGGCTACAGTGCTGAAGAGAAACCTGGGGTTGTTCTTATTTACTTCAATCAGTGATGAATAGTAAGATGTTCTGGCTTTGCGGAGGGCTTTCTTATAAAGCAGCAAACTATTTCTCCAGGCTAAATGATGATCCTCTAAATTTGTGACACGCCAGCAGGAGATAGGAGACGATGCGATGTTGCACACATTCTCTTTATTTATCTGGTTACCCAATTACACACACAAAAAAGACACTGAAACACTGTTAAGTGAACACTAGTATGGCCAAGCAAGTACATTGAAATCATCATCATTATCATCATCGTCGTCAACATCACATTTGACAAGTGAGCCGTTGCTCTGTCATATACCGCTGTAGGTGACCGTATTCATGGCCGCAACTTCGTCATCCGTCAAATGTACCCAGTGCACAGCACAATTGAACTGTGTGTATTCGTAACCAGCTTCCTTTGTGGGCTGTGGAACGAGTGTTATATGCTCAGGTACGTTACAGCGCACCACAAGACCTTGCGCTTTGTGGTCAATGTCTTCCAACCACGTGTGTATAACGGTTATCAGTCTTGGTAGTTGCTCGCTGTGACACAAAATGGTAAATGGCCTGTATTTATATAGCGCTTTACTAGTCCCTAAGGACCCCAAAGCGCTTTACATATCCAGTCATCCACCCATTCACACACACATTCACACACTGGTGATGGCAGCTACATTGTAGCCACAGCCACCCTGGGGCGCACTGACAGAGGCGAGGCTGCCGAACATTGGCGCCACCGGGCCCTCTGACCACCACCAGTAGGCAACGGGTGAAGTGTCTTGCCCAAGGACACAACGACCGAGACTGTCCGAGCCAGGGCACGAACCGGCAACCTTCCGATTACAAGGCGAACTCCTAACTCTTGAGCCACGATCCCCCAAGGGAAACACAGACTCATCGGTGGGATCGTCGTCCCCTGTGTCATCGGACTGAATGTCATAGTCATCTACTTCTTCTTCTTCTTCTTCATCGTACTGTATGCCACTGTCGTCTTCTTCGTCGTACCGTATGTCACTGTCGTCTTCTTCGTTGTACTGTATGCCACAACGGTCTGCATCGCCGCATTCAAGATCGCAGTCGCGCTCGGCTATCAGTTCACAACGGTCTTCCTCAAAAAACCCAGAGTCTTCGCAGGCCTGAGCGTCACCCACGAGCGGCTTTAGCACTGGATCTTCGATTGCAGCATTCTCCCCCTACCGCTAGGTTAAAGTAACATCCGTCACTGTGCATATCGGGTTTAGGGAAAGCGGCGTCGTAACCAATGCGGTCGACCAACTCTATATTCCCTGTTAGGAGCACATGTAGTAAATCCAACACACCTCTCAGGGGCATGCATAGCACTTTTGCAAAATACCCCAGGGGCGCCTCGGCGTGCACTTTGCAAGGCCAACTCTCCGAGACGGACTCCGTGAGGGAGGTGAATTTCAGACACGGCACACCAATTGCCGGTGTGATGTACTGAACGGTAAAAGAATGTCTGATCTTCCACTCCCTCGGTCCTATATCGACATATACCCATGGGTGCCGGTCGACGGTCTCCGGGGGATCTTGCTGTGTTTTCTGTCGTTTCGGAGCTGCGATAACCGATGAGGGCACCTCGTCGTCGATGGTGCGTTTTAATGTCGCCATGTCGACCTCTAGTGCGGTCTGGTGGTAATCTCTGTTGTATGTGCAGATAGATATCCGTGTGTGTGTGTGTGTGTGTGTGTTTTTTCAGAAAGAACGCTTTGACATATATATAATAAACTTAGACCGCTCGTATGACAAGGTAACACAAAGAAACAGTGTAGAGTTGAATGTGTTTTATTTCATTTTTTAGATACAGAAAAAAACAGTGTAAACATTGAAGCGGTGATGAGTATTCCTAATACACAGCTCTTATTGTTGCCAACACCGGCATCGCATTTCAATATCTCCTATGTTCAAGGACGCGGACGCTTCTTGCTGTGGGGACACTTGATCATTGCGTTTCGGCATATACCGTACTGTGGTTCCACGGACAAAACTGTATCCTCGTACGAGGTGTGCCACATATCCTTTGGGTTGGAGAGCGGGGGCCAGTAGAGGTCCATACTGGCGAGGGTATACCGATACCCCAGCGCTTCAATGGGTGTGGGTATTAGCGTCATGTTACTCGGCATGTTGCATGTGACTAACAGGCCCAGTTTCTGGTAGTCTTTTTCCAACCACTTGTGAACAACAGCCACCAGCCCAGGTAGTTGTTCCGTGTGGCATAACGGAAACACATACTCCAGCTCAACATACTCTGTGGCCATCATGGTTGTCGTCTCTCCGTCGTCAGTTTTGATGCCCCAGCCAGTGGTAGAAATAAAGATTGGACCTTCGGGTTGTCTGACTATGGTACAATCTATACCTGGAGTCCCAGTGAACCGTAAGTGTTCCTTGGACACTTCTGGAATCTTAGGCGATGTGTTATTGTTACCGGTGGCATCCTGAAGCTTGGGGGCAGTATCACCGTCCTCGAATACCAGCAACGTGTGGTAACACCCTGCATCTGCACGCAAAGCAGCAGGCATACCCTTTACCACTTCTCCGGGGTCCTCTTTGCTAGGAAACACATCAGAGTAAAGGTCCTGGTATTTATCTTCATTGTGCGTGAGAACCATGTGCACTAAATCCAGAAAGACCCTGAGCGGAATGACTATTCAGTCGGCGAACACTTGGTCGTTGTGGGTATTATCCGTAAGCTGAACTTTCTGTCCTGGCTTCACTGTTGGATGTGTGCTCACCAGCACCACACAAGGAAGATCGTGTGTGACATCATAATTGATAGTGAAGGCGTTTCCCGTGTCCCAATCCCGTCGGCCTAACGTTGCTGTTCGCAAGGTTTTCTTGGGCGGCAACAGGCCCCCGGTCATGTCGTCCACGGGCCGCGCATTTGCGCGCTTACGGTTTGCCATATTCAAAGACATGGTCGCTTCAGTTGCCTGCTCGATCTACAGGTCCTTTTGGTCCACCTAAGCACTCCGAATGAACGTATCACAGCTCAATTGCGTTTTATGACTATATGATGTGCTAGCAGGGATTGTATTTAGTGATGTTTTTGAATTGCTGTGTCCGAGCAATTAATATAGTGTATGTGTGTATTTAGAAACCACGCTACGAAATAAAAGACAGTGAACCCACAGGTCGGGGCCGCCGACCCACAGGTCGGGGCCGCCGACTCACAGGTCGGCAAGCGCCGACTCACAGGTCGGGACCGCCGACCCACAGGTCGGGGCCGCCGACTCACAGGTCGGCAAGCGCCGACTCACAGGTCGGGGCCGCCGACACACAGGTCGGCAAGCGCCGACTCACAGGTCGGGGCCGCCGACAACGTCGTTCAAGCCACGGTCGACAACTACAACCCAGCGTGTTACACGAGATTAAATCCGCCTCCTACGCCCCGACCGTGCGAACTTACGGTTACCATTGGCACCCTTACACATCACTCTGTGTCGCGCTTCAATTCAATTCAATTCAATTCAATTCAATTTTATTTATATAGCGCCAAATCACAACAAAAGTCGCCTCAAGGCGCTTCATAGATACAGAGAAAAACCCAACAATCATATGACCCCCTATGAGCAAGCACTTTGGCGACAGTGGGAAGGAAAAACTCCCTTTTAACAGGAAGAAACCTCCGGCAGAACCAGGCTCAGGGAGGGGCGGCCATCTGCTGCGACCGGTTGGGGTGAGAGAAGGAAGACAGGATAAAGACATGCTGTGGAAGAGAGACAGAGGTTAATAACAGATATGATTCAATGCAGAGAGGTCTATTAATACATAGTGAGTGAGAAAGGTGACTGGAAAGGAAAAACTCAATGCATCATGGGAATCCCCCGGCAGCCTACATCTATTGCAGCATAACAAAGGGAGGATTCAGGGTCACCTGGTCCAGCCCTAACTATATGCTTTAGAAAAAAGGAAAGTTTTAAGCCTAATCTTAAAAGTAGAGATAGTGTCTGTCTCCCGAATCCAAACTGGAAGCTGGTTCCACAGAAGAGGGGCCTGAAAACTGAAGGCTCTCCCTCCCATTCTACTTTTAAATACTCTAGGAACAACAAGTAGGCCTGCAGAGCGAGAGCGGAGCGCTCTAATAGGGTGATATGGTACTACAAGGTCATTAAGATAAGATGGGGCCTGATTATTTAAGACCTTGTATGTGAGGAGCAGGATTTTGAATTCAATTCTGGATTTAACAGGAAGCCAATGAAGGGAAGCCAAAACAGGAGAAATATGCTCTCTCTTTCTAGTCCCTGTCAGGACTCTTGCTGCAGCATTTTGGATTAGCTGAAGGCTTTTCAGTGAGTTTTTTGGACATCCTGATAATAATGAATTACAGTAGTCCAGCCTGGAAGTAATAAATGCATGAACTAGTTTTTCAGCGTCACTCTGAGACAGGATATTTCTAATTTTAGAGATGTTGCGCAAATGGAAGAAAGCAGTCTTACATATTTGTTTAATATGTGCGTTGAAGGACATGTCCTGGTCAAAAATGACTCCAAGGTTCCTCACCGCGTTACTGGAGGCCAAGGTAATGCCATCCAGAGTAAGAATCTGATTAGATACCATATTTCTAAGATTTTCAGGGCCGAGTACAATAACCTCAGTTTTATCTGAATTAAGAAGCAGAAAGTTAGCGGCCATCCAGGTCTTTATGTCTTTAAGACATTCCTGCAGTTTAACTAATTGGTGTGTGTTATCTGGCTTCATGGACAGATAGAGCTGGGTGTCATCTGCATAGCAGTGAAAATGTATGCTATGTCTTCTAATGATACTGCCTAAGGGAAGCATGTATAATGTAAACAGAATTGGTCCTAGCACTGAACCCTGTGGAACTCCATAATTAACCTCAGTGTGTGAAGAGGACTCTCCATTTACATGCACGAATTGGAGTCTATTAGATAGATATGATACAAACCACTGCAGTGCAGTACTTGTAATACCTACAGCATGTTCTAATCGCTCTAATAGGATATTATGATCAACAGTATCGAACGCTGCACTGAGGTCTAGCAGGACAAGCACAGAGATGAGTCCACTGTCAGAGGCCATAAGAAGATCATTTGTAACCTTCACTAAAGCTGTTTCTGTGCTGTGCTGAGCTCTGAAACCTGACTGAAACTCTTCAAATAAACCATTCCTCTGCAGATGATCTGTTAGCTGTTTGACAACTACTCTTTCAAGGATTTTTGATATGAAAGGAAGGTTGGAGATTGGCCTATAATTAGCTAAGACTGCTGGGTCTAGAGATGGCTTTTTGAGTAAAGGTTTAACTACAGCCAGCTTGAAGGCCTGTGGTACATAGCCGATTATTAGAGATAGGTTGATCATATTTAAGATCGAAGAATTAATTAATGGCAGGACTTCTTTGAGCAGTTTTGTAGGAATGGGGTCTAAAAGACACGTTGATGGTTTGGAGGAAGTAATTATTGAAGTTAACTCAGAAAGATCAATTGGAGAAAAAGAGTCTAACTTAATATCAATGGTACTAAGAGTAGCTGTAGATAATATTACATCTGTGGGATGATTATTGGTAATTTTTTCTCTAATGATAAAAATTTTATTTGTGAAGAAGTTCATGAAGTCATTACTAGTTAACGTTAAAGGGATGGTTGGCTCAAAAGAGCTCTGACTTTTTGTCAGCCTGGCTACAGTGCTGAAGAGAAACCTAGGGTTGTTCTTATTTTCTTCAATCAGTGATGAATAGTAAGATGTTCTGGCTTTGCGGAGGGCTTTCTTATAAAGCAGCAAACTATTTCTCCAGGCTAAATGATGATCCTCTAGATTTGTGACACGCCATTTCCTCTCCAGATTACGAGTCATCTGCTTTAGGGTACGTGTTTCAGAATTATACCACGGAGTCAGGTACTTCTGATTTGAGGCCTTAGTTTTCACAGGAGCTACAGTATCCAGAGTCGTACGTAGTGAGGAGGTGAAATTATTAACAAGATAATCGACCTCTGTTGGGGTAGCGTTCAGATAGCTGCTTTGCTCTGTGTTGGTACAGGGCATTGGAGATGATAACAGTGGGTGGATTATATTCTTAAACTTAGTTACAGTTCTTTCAGAAAGACATCTACTTTGATAAAGTCTACTCTTCACCGCTGTGTAATCAATTTCACTCCAACTTCAAAATCGAAGTGGAGTGATCAACGGAGCCGCCTCATCCTGGCGACACGGTGATTGTAGCGAACGCCAAACAGGTCATGTGTACACGAGGTGCATTGTGCAAAACAACCATTTGGTATCTTCATCCACGTAAGGCGTATAGGGTGAGAACAAGGATGATACCATGGGACAACCCTTCGACGTTGGTTGACCCTGGCGTTTTCACGCAAAAGTTCTGGAGTAACTGGAGCGATTATGCAACTTGGATTCCTATAACAACCAGACGTGGAAGATGATCCCACTGATCCGCTTGTGTTTTACCTCTACTGTATAACGCTATATATAATGCAGCAGTATACATGTGTTGTGTCTACAATAAAAGTGTAAACCTCGATTGTGTTATTCGTGTCATTTATTCCACGCTCAAAACACACACCGATAGCTTGGACAGCACGGTATTATTTAGCATGGGGGTGGGGGGTTAAGGGTCACGGTTGGTGAGGGGGTGTCTTTAAATTGAATCGTTTCAGGGTCGGTGGCTACAAGCTTGGTGTGGTACTACTACAAAGGTTGCAATCCAGCACAGCTGTTACGCATCACAGACATACAAGGCGTTAGTGTTAACAAGGAGAGTATGGACAAGCCGCTGCCGTTCGTCGACTATTTTCCAGACATATATCCCCAGCGTAGAAGCGTCGGCGTCGATCGCGAACCGACAGTAGTCGGAGTGCTACTGAAATCGATATTTTATCACAAAGAGTCATTGCTGTGCAGGGGACTGGTGATTCGGTCACAATGCGAAACCGTGCCACTGTACACCACTGTCAATTTGGAAGTGACCGACATGGCACCCGTGGTGGGTTACGACCTGGAGATGGATGCGGATGATGGCGAAAATTGGAGCGCGGTGAAAGCTACATGGTCCAGGCATTTTGCAGCAGAGCCGATTTTCATCAGCGTCTCGCACGAAGACATCAAGCGGACAGTGAACGCCGCTGTCTTTCCTTTGAAATCCGTGGCGCGGGCATCTGCGTACATGAAACTTGTACGAGGCGCGCTGACGTTTGGGGATTTCAGTCCCGACAAGGGCTACTACCTAGCCAGGGATGGCAACACGCCGGCGCTTTGCTCAGATGTAATGTTTGGAAGAATGTATTACATTCCGGTCGGCAAACTTAATCGCACCGTGTCCCCGAGAGATCTCGTCTACGACCACCGAGCTTCGGAGATCGAGGCTAGAGCGTTCGACGCCTCTCACGTGAATCATTTCTACAAAGCGGCATGTCTGGACATCGAAACCGTGTTCGCCGGGGCTCACCGGGATCCTGCGGTCCGATCGAACTCGTTCGCGTACAGGTTCCCTTACTGCACAGAGGGTACGGTGGACGACATGACTACATGCCGCAATAGGATGGTGTCGAATCTGAAGGAACAGCAAAAACAGTTTCCCAAACACGTTAAACGCGTGTCAATCCCCAGCCTGCCTTCGGACATGCCGGGGCAACAGCACGAGATAACGTGCGTTTCCATTGTGGTCCTGAACTCACACATGCCCAAGGCGTACGGGGGTCACAGGAAAAAGTTACTGGTGGCATACAACAAAGAGAAAGCCACGCTCTGTCCTCACCCCGAACTCGACCTCGACATAGCCAAAACCGCCGGTATAGACGATGTGCGTCGCGTGGAGTTTCACGCTTGCGGAGGGGAACTAGCGCTGTTGGAGAGAACGATATCAATATTACGAACCCACCGCATCGTACTGTTGTACGTGTACAACGCCGAGTTCGACATACGCGTGCTGAACCAACGCGTGCACTTCTACGCGGACCCCTGTTACCTGAAAACGCTAGAGCCGACCGCTAGACAGCGATGTGAGAAACTGAAACGAATGTGGACAGGCCTGTTTGTCACGAGAGCTCTCAGCGCAGACGCTGAGCCCGTGTTTCAGTTTGAAAACGTGCGGTTTCTGGACATGTACAGGGAGATGTTGAAAAACGTGGGTTCCGTGCTTTCCAGCGACACGTTGACCGAATACAAGCTGAGACAGATAGCGACGAACGTGGAAACGTTCAACAAAGACAAAGCCAAACTGGGCCACTTCAAAATGAACAGCTGTGGCATGAACGTGATCGACCTGTACAGAATGGCCGGCACGAGGGATATCAAGTACGCGTGTACCAGCATGAAACTCAACGACGTTGCGCCGTACGTCGTCGCCAAAGTCAGAGAGATACACAAGAAACCCGCCAAAGACCCGAGAAAACTGTACAAGGTGGCGGACGTGAGCTACGACAAAATGGACGAGATGATAAGCATGGGCGGCAAAAGCCTGTTCGCGGTGCTCGTGTACAACTTGGTCGATTCGCAGTTGTGCTGTAGACTGGCCAAGGTGCTCAAACCGGTGTCCGCTCTGTTCCATCGATGCAGGACTACGCTCAACATAGACGTCGTAGTTCACGGCAGAGGGGACATGTTTAGCGGTTTCGTACAGAGTATCCACTCGGTGCAAATGCCACAACTGAAGTTCACGCTCGACACTCTCAGAGTGAAAGCGGGGCCGGTCGGCGGCGAACACCAAGCGAGACTGAGATGGGACCCAAAATCGCAAGTGCCCGACGGAGACTGCGAGACCTGGAAAGGAGGCGCCGTGTGCGAACCTCTCACCGGCCTGCATTACTCGGGTCCGGGTATGGGATTGGAGTTGTCCTTTGACTTTGCGGGCATGTACCCTTCCATCATGTGCGCGCTCAACATATCGCCCGAAACGACCATACCGTGGCCCCCGGTCGATTTCCCTCACGATCTATCGGGTTGGATTTGCTACAGCTGGGAAGCCGAAGGGCACGAGTACGCGTCTCTGATTCTCAAGTACGACGAGAGCACCGGCTCGTACATCAGGGCGCCTGGGGTGTTCGCCTCGTCGGTGGAGTATTACCTGAACCAACGCTCGGCGTTCAAAGCAAAACTTAAGGACCCCGCGGTCGGCGATGCAGAGCGAATATACTTCAAGTTGCAAGAGGGAGAGTGCAAGGTTATGGCCAATTCCTTTTACGGAACCGCTCCGTACCCCTGCGGGCCTCTGATATCGGGCCACGGAAGGCAACAGATCGCGGTCGTAAACAACTGCGTGTCGGAGTTCTACCGTCACAAATGCCCCGTGGTGTACGGCGACACGGATAGCGTGATGGTAGCGGTGGGTTACGGACCCGGGGACTCGGTCGAGATCGACGTGCCGGACGCCGTGCGCGACAGAGAAATGAACTCTCAGCAACAGAAGGCCTCGCTTCGACAGTTTGCCTACAAGGCCCAGGAAGCCATACGTTCGAAGCTGAAGCGAGTCGGAGAGCAAGTGCCCGATTTCCTGCAGTACGTACACGTGGCGCTGGTGGAAGATGTTTTGAAGCGAATGTACGCCATCGGCCGCGACAACAAGCACGAAAAGCTCCACCGCGACCCACAGGGTAATCTCACCGACGAAGGTTACCCCGTGTATCTCGCAAGAGTCCCCGGTGCAGGCGCTCGCGTTCCTGTCACCGAGGCGTTTGTGAAAGACAGACGGGTGAAACTAGAATACGAAAACAGTTGCTCCATATATTGTCACGTTGCAAAGAAGACATATCTGGCCTTGATGCACACGGTGGACTGTTTGGGTGAGCAACTCTCCTCTATCTCGGTTAAGGTGAGGGGACTGGCCGCCTTCAAAAGCATGCGATCCCCCTGCGACTCTGCCGTCACGGATACGTTCATATCGTGCGTAATGAAAGGGGACTGCGTCAAATTGGAAACCGATCGAGTGTCGTGTTTTTCAACCGCACCGTGGCATCGGCTTCGAGCCGGAGACGTGATACTGTACGTGAAAGAGGAGCCTACGTTTGACGACGAGTTGAGCAGATGGGCCGAACTCAGTCAGGCCTCGTCGTTTCGGGTCTAGCACCGACAGTTGCTTGATCGACCATCCCTACCAGCTGGGTAACAAATGTTACGCCAACTCAAAAGTCATGCTGGCCCATTCGGCCGATCGGTCTTTGGTGAATCGGGCGGCGAAACTGATTGCGCACTGCATAATAGACTTTTGTCTACCTAGACACATGTACAGCGACAACTCAGAAAAGCAGGTGGCGGAAGACTGCAAGACCCGGTTGCTTCTGTCGATTTGCTGTATCAAGGACCGCCTGAAAAGGGCCAACGCTGCCTTCAACTGTATCGTGGTCGGCGACATGACACTCTGTCCGGCGGCCGTGTACGGCGACTTGTGCCTTAAGCTGGGAGAGTCGTTGTCCACGCTGATGAGACAAGGTGCGATTTCGACTACGCGCACGCAAACCCACGCCGGTGAGAAGATATCGATATCGCTACCCGTTGCCATGCTACGCGAAGCGGGGATCACGTCTGAGACAGGAGAACTGTACGTGTCGAGGAACGAGTTACACGAAAGACCCCTGGTCGACCTAGCGGGTCTTCTCTACCAAACCACGCTCATGCTGCAGACACTGAATCCCGGTGCATTCACGCGGTCCACTGACACACTATGCCCATCGAACACTCTCTGTATCATGCCGTACTCCATGGCAGACGAGATGGCCATGGCGATGTGGATCGACGAATTCAAAAAGACACAGTGGCTCACTGTGAAAACCCTCGACTGGAGCGACAGACGACCGGGTGTGCCGTTTGAGACCAAACAGGTCTCGTACCACTGTACGGGCTGTAAAAATTTCTACAGGGACCTGTTGGCCAACGACGTGCCCGTGCATGCGGTCTTTGCTCACGTGTACGGTCCGGACAAAACGCGTAAGATCGGGCGCTGTGTGAACGAAAAGCCTTGGCTTTTGACACGCCATGATCGATCGGAGCCACGGTGGACTCAGTGCACCACGTCAGCATAGCTGATTGTATTATATATACAGTATCGCTGCCACGCGCGGTCACATTATACCTCGGGCCAGCGAGACCTTAAAGACGTCGGCGTCATGGCGTTCAGCCACACCGACTACGTTTTCTCCCACACTATGAAGAACCAAACCGATGCCAACCAGCCGACCGTCTTCACCGTCGATCTGGTGGACCTGTTTCAGCTCGCCGGTCACAGTGCTCTGTTCACGATCGATTCGATGACCGTTACGGCATACAGTCAAGGGGATTGGAAGAAGGTGCCTGTGAAATTTGCAGTGTTAAACGGAAACAAGACAAGGGTCATCACGTACGATCCCAACAGGCATTCGTCTAAGTGGCTCGTAGACCTCGGTGCGCAAGAAGCCTCCGGCGTAAACAAGGACCACTCCGACGGTCGGCGTTGCGTCAAGATAGCCGGACCGACCGTGAACCGTTCAGTCGTGCGCTATCTGTCTACGAGGATGAGAATAAACAGGCCGCTCTAAACGTATTACGATTCATGATGTCGGAGTCTTTGGGTCGCGGATAAAGCCCGGGGGGCTTTAGACATCTTAATGGCCTCGGCTGCTAACGAGTTCAACGTGCATTGTGACTTATGTGGTCGCCGAAGCGTAGTGTACACTCAAAACGACTCGGGATCGTCGTTTGCGTTTCCGGAGTGCGAAGACACACACGTTTGCATGCCCTCGGCTCGAAATGTACAGGATCGCACGTATCGAGCTCTGTGCGACATCATGACCCTGATCCGATGTGCTTGCGCCAACAATCTGAGCATTCTGACGGAGCTAACTAGATCGGACTGCAGACTGCCCGACGGTCCGTTCTCGACTGACTTTCCACCTAGGGACCGCTACCAAGGAAGAATTGTGATTCCGCATTCGCTCATGAAATACTTGACGGCTCTGTACGAAGCCTTGAGCGACTGCGCGGACAGTTTCGCGATAGTGGACAGCGTGACGCCTAACGTCAAGGTGCTACTGGAGAGCCCCTGTCCGAACATCGGTCTGGTGTCCGGATCTATCGGCGTTACGACGATATACGGCTCCACCGTTCGCGAAGTGTACAACGGACTGTTGACACAGCACCAGTCGGCCGACGTGACAGAAGATGAAGCTCAACATTACAGTCTAGTCAACGGTGCCCCGCTCATTCCCCAGCTCATTCCCCAGCTCATTCCCCAGGTGTTGTTGAGACGAGCGCCCTTGACGTTCGACATGCGTGGTGACATGGACCTACAGACGTGGAAGACTTTCTTTTACAGACGACCCTCTGCATTGTATCGTCAGTGAAACCGAGGACTTACTTTGGTGTTGTTTATGTTGAACGAATCACACACAGTTTACACATTATTATTATGTTCACATATGTTTATTGTCACATGAGAGCGGTTGTGTAGTAGGTATATACCAAATAAAACAAATACACATGTCAATGAACAGTGGTCTCTCTTTCTCTTTCTTTAGTTCTTTCGTTGTAACGCATTGCTTTATTTGTCACTGTCAGTCTAGAAACAGCTCGGTCTCGCTCACAAACGATACGTGTTGATATCTCTGCATGTAAGACATAAGGGAGTCCATGGCCCGAAAAAACATGCTGGGCCCATCGTTGGTTAGCACATAACCCAGGTGTTGACTAAATGTCACAAACCATGTTCTCTCCGCCGTAACTATGTCAAATAGGTAGCCGGGTATGTTCCTGCTTAGGTTATACACAACAGCCCCGGCGCGCGGATCGGTTTGCCGTAGGTTGCCTACGATGCAGTCTGGCGTAACACAATCTGTCTCTTCTCCATACGCCAGCCGAAACCATATCGGCGAATCCGTTAGGCTCCTCATGTCTTCGATCATCCTTGTCAGGGAGACGGGTCGATACGGAAGGTCCTCCAGCCAAAAGTCGGAGGTCTCGCGGCACGGCGCCCCGAACAACCTGACCGGCAACTTACGGTCAGCTCGGCTGCGTGTAGTCGACACCGGCGACAAGGGTCGGGCGTCGTTAAGGCCGTTAGGTCGTGCCAGTATAACGGGGCGGGTTACGGTCGAGACAATGCGATGCACGCACGTTATGGGAGATGAAAATGTCTCATTAGGGACTGTGTCACATTGAAATCTGCAACCGGAGAGAACGACGTTATGGGTGACCATGGCAGGGAATGCTCGCACGGTCACAGAGTACACAATCCCCGGGTAGCTCGATAGCGCAGCCATGATAGCGATGTCACCGTCCGCACCGAGATCCATGCAGGATGCGACAGTGGACACACAGACATCGCCCCACCAGCCCTGCTAGGAAGGCATGCCACGTTTCAGCGAGCAATGTCCACGGTCTCACAGTCCTGTTGCGCTGTGGGTCGAGCCGCCCGTGGTAGGCTGAGCTCTCGCCGAGGGCTTCGTCGTCAAACTCGAGGGACGGGCGTGCCTGGCAGCGGTCCGTCTGTCCGTGGTAGTCCGGGATATTGCTGGGGGCTTCCTCCTCGACAAACTCGAGGACAATTTGTTCGCGACACACCACGTCCTCCACTTGTTCTCGGTGCGCACAGCCGGGCTCCTTTTCGCCGCTGCAGCACACAACAGGTGAACCTGGTTGCTCCGGTAGTTGTGACACGTCCACGTAAATGGTCGGGCGTACGCCGCGATCGCACCTATCGCAAACGGCACCGCATGTCGACTTTGTGCATAACACCGGTTCGTAGTGACAGCCGTCGTTATTGAGATAAATAGCCCCCTTCCACATTCCCTTGTGGCAAGTTCTTAGCCACCGACCTTGGTAATAGGTATATATTCTCGTAGATAACATGGCTGCCAATGCTTCTATCTCAACCTCGGTAGCCCACACGCCGACGCGATCCATGCCGCTCTCTTGGACATACTCGGCGTTTGTCAGTCACATGTCTGACACGAGCGCCACTCTAATCGTCTCGTGGTTTTCTTCGGTGCCCGAAAGAACTTGACTGATGGCCCGAAAGAAACAATTGCCGTCGCCTGTTACGGCCATACGTTTGCAGGGTTGGCCAAGGGGTAGTATGTCGATGGCCTGTGGTACCGTGGCATTCTTCACGTTAGTGATCCAAAGCTTCTTATTGCACATAAACTGCTTAGCAAATGGATGGAGGGGATGGAAAACAAACGGATCTGCAGCTGTAACGCTGACAACTTCACATTCGTCCTCCGCGCTGCTTGTAGCACCCGCACCTTCGTAATCGTCCATCGTGCTACATGTAGTAACACCCACGACTTCGCAATCGGCGTCCATGGTGATCCTGTGCACGGCATGTGGTTCTTCCAATGTTAATGCTGATAGTAAATACACTGGATTATACTGAGTGGCCTCGACCAGGTTTGTCACAGTAATACAGACGTCGTGTCATTGGCCTGTATGATATGTAAAATAAAGAGACGTTTGACAACTGTACAAACACTGTGTATCATTCCTTTTTATTTCTTGTAAGCATTACAACGTGTACATCACAACACATCACATTCAGTGCTTTGACACAACGGCTGATATGAAATCGGAAACCGAGTCTCCAGTGGATCTCCCGGCGCTAGCTTGCGCGACACTGGCGTAACCGGCCTGTTGCTTCGCGGTCACCAGAGAATGATCCCCAACGACCGCGGACTGTGCGGCTTGGCTAGTGTTTTCAGCTTCCATGGCGACAGTCTGATTGTCAGGGCTGTGGTTTTGATTGGCGGGGTTTGGATTGCCGAGGTTCGTTTTCGGTTTCTCGGCTACAACACGTCTGGCGGAGAGCTCTTTAGTCAGTTCCCTCAGTTCGCGGAGTTCGCGCAAAAGCCCCGCCACGTCGTTGTCGTCGTCGGTCGACTCGGAACTCCGAGTGTGGTTGACACGCTTGTACGGCGTATCCTTTGCTAACATCCGTAACATCCGTGTCGTATTGTTCGCTCTGGGACTCCGTCGATGTGGATTTGGACATCTGGTCTTTCAGGGCGTCTTTTATGCTGGCTTTGATGGACTCCAACATCCTTTCTTGTTCCTTTTGTGCAACGGCCTGTTTTTCCGCTTCCTCTCGATTGTACGCCATGGCTATTTTCCGTCTCTGTTCCTGAGTCAGACTATCGTAATCCATCGGGCTTTCGGAGCGGGGAAACGCAGCCTTGGGGTTTGCGTCGGGCAGCCCAGCGTCTCCGTATCGTCGGTGGAACGCAGTTGGGTTGTGGGGCTGCACAGCTGCAGGATACGGAAGGTAGACTGGATTGGGTTGCGTTTGATTGTGAAAGGCATAGAGTTGAGCGTGTTGCATGTCTTGCTGTTGTTGAGGCTGTTGTTGCCGGTGTTGGTTTTGCAGGAGCTTGAGTATCTCGTCCACCTGACTTTGCGTTGCGGCCATCTCGCCGGTGTTACGAGCGTCCGACGTCTGTTCGGGTTCTCGGTCAAGGGGTTTCTCGTCAGTAGTGTCACCTGCGCAGAGTTTGGTTCCCGTGCCTGTTCGCCTACTGAATTCCCTGGCCCCTCGTAGAGTGAACAAGGCGTCTTCGTCCGGTCCCCTTAGCAAAGGAGTAAATAGGTTATTCTGAACCTTCACGGCCTCTAACGCGTCTTTCAGTAGGCGCATTTCGGCCGTCTGATCCGCCACCATCTTTCGCAGAGCCTTCGCATCTTGCTGGCCCACTCGCTCTGCAGATGTCAGAGTCTCTGGGGCGCAGAGGGTAGTAGATAGGCCGAGGGGCTTTTCACCAGCGTCCAGTGTGGTGTCTTTCGAGCAGGAGAACCCCATTCTAGTCATCGTCGACGGCAAGTCCTTTGCCGACACCACCACGCAAAAACAACCCGGTCTCATGGGCCAAGAGACCAAACTGCACTCTTCCATGACGGGCCCCTTTGCGTTATCCCCGACTGTACTGAACGTGTCCGCGCCAGAAGACCTTATAGCCTGTAGCGCGCCGTTGTATTGTGCGTCGTGTGTGCCGTAGCATTCTTTGCAAAAGATAGGAACGAACAGAGATCGGTCGCACCGCACGGGTTCGTCCGGGTATTGTTCCGGAGTCGCGTAGTCCACTAGGGTCATCGTCGATAAGTCGACGACAGCACGCACGCTGTCGTCCTTGCGAACCTTAATTTACGCCCGCCGGTCCTTGGTTGCAAATACGGGACCGAGTCTCGATCCCATGGCTCCCGCCACGGCCTCGTCCATCACGGCGAAGCGCACCGACGTCGGAGTCAACCTAGGCGAGCCTTCGTGTTAAACGTCACGTTGTCACCCCAGACAAATTCGTCGTCGAAGGCCAGTAATATCGTAAGAGCCACGCTCGATATATGCCGCACGTCAGTGACCGTACAGTACGGAGGGGTTCCTGTTACGGGGACGTCGCGGTGGTCGAGGGTTGCTCCTTGCGTCTTTGTCAACTCTGCGATCAACTCCGTTAATCTAGCGGCTTCCGACACTCTGATCTGAAACAGCCGTCCGAGATACGCACCGGTGTAAAGGCCGCCGCCGAGTCTGTTGCGCATGCCTTGAACAGAACCGGTTTTGGACCATTTACAATGTTCGCTATGTACTATAGCTATTACGTTCTCGCCGGCCGAATCTCGATGTAAGCAGATGCTGCCGGTCCGAAAGCGATCGCAACAAACCGACAGCAAGCCACCCGACACCGTGAGCCTGTCACACTGTATGCGCCCGACCACGCCGCACTCCTCGACTTGTGAAGATGAGCAACCGTCCGCACGGCGATTCACCGCCAGTAACTCAGCCGAGGAGGTCTGAACACTGGACATCCTCCTCCAACCGCGCTCACAGAGCACGTTCTATAACCGCGACGACAACGACTAGTCGCCCCGCGGAACATTCTTTGTCGGGCGTCCGACCCTCTATTAGTAGATCTAACTCCTCGACGCAGCGAGGTTCCACGGAAGAAAACAGGCCTCGTGCAACCACACCACGAGATCCAGGGTATTCTGTCGCCATGGCTTCAGATCCCGTGTTCAGCTTGTTTCCAGAGCCGTCGGACCAGGGCGTTCTCGAATGTCAGCAAAACGGGGATGTCGATCGCTTCATGCAGAAGCAATATCCGATGTTATACGTCAAGTTAAACACGGACCAGCAGCCCGGTATCGTGGACGTCGAACTCTGCCCCCAAAAACAGTGTCGTCTATGCGAACTGGACCAAAACACCGCGGATGCGATCAAGGTACTCAAACCTCACGAAGTCAGGTCGTTTTTGGTGTCGTGCGGACAAAGGTTTACAACCGAAGAGGTCAACGTTCATCTGGGTCACACCGTAACGTCGGACGAAAACATGATCGGCGTACTGCAGAACATGTCGATAGACTTGATAGCCCGCTCGTACACATTAGCGAACCGTACTTCGCTACACATCATGAACCGCGTGACTACCCATATGGGTAAGGCGATACTGGTACCGGATCAGGACGTGGCCAAGATTCACAACGACGCAGTGAAACAATTCATCGGACTCACGGCCATGTGCCGAACTCTCCTAAAACACCAGCCCGTAGATTCAAACGACAAGGGAGGGTCACATCCTCTGCTATGACACTGTGCAGCTGATGCTATCAGAGCGCCCTCCGTAGCTTTACCTGTAAGCGGCACATTCGTCGTGACACCATGATCACCGCATTCGCTCTGTGTGTGGGTTTGTTGTTGCCTTTCGCGGCATGCAGCCCCGTGGTGTACAACAACAACAACAACAACAAAAACAACAGAATCTCAAAGCCGTACGGATACGCTCCGTACGTCTGGATATCGGTTCTGAGATGCGCTGCGGGGACCAGCTGGTGTCAAGGTTACAGCAAAGGAAGCTTCGCCTTGACGGTTGACATCGCGGGGCGCGAGGATCCGAGTGACCAAACGTGTACACATTACTGCTCCGGGAAAATTTACGCGAGCTGGAGACCGGACAGGAGTGCTAGTGGCGATCTGAGTAGATACGAACGTCAAGGTGTTATGCTAGGCGCGTACGTGCTGAAGCTGGACAAAGACTCGTGCGTAGAAATACCAGGAAAGTTCCCGTGCGCAGATCGCGTGGTATCTTCAATTCCCATCAACAAGGAATCCGTAATGCTGCACGCCAATGAGAGAAACAGAGAGTATTTCTTCGGCGACGATCCCACGGCGCAGTGCGACCCCGATCCCCAGTGCGCAACCTACAAATTTTTGAGAAGGACCTTGTACGCAACGGAAGGGAATAGAACTTGGCCCGACACCGACGACGTGCTGAGCATAAGAAACTCTCCGCACGCTTGCGTGTTATCGTACGTGGGCCTGGGCGACAGCGAGTCGATAGGCCTGTGCTACACTCAACTGGGCGACAACTGTTTTCGCTCAAACGGAAACACGTTCTGCATAGGACGAGCCGATACCAAAAGCGTGGGCATAACCAACGCCGACGAAGACGCCTCGGCCCCTATCGCTATGTGCGAAATATCTAGTGCGGCGGAGCTGCTGCGGAGAGATGTACTATCGCGACCCACTACCGGTGAAATCGAAGCCTTCATCGCCTCCTCGTCCTGTGACGCTACCGTAGTATCGGCGGACAACGCGACGTACGCCTCGGATCATCTGTCCCTTGACGTGGACATCGACAGGTTCCACGCGTTGAGCGAATTCGGGCACGTTATTCTCAGGATACCGTTGGACAGGTGTGTGGTCCGAGTGGCTTCCACAGACGGGAGGTACGCCTCGACGATGCAGAACATAGCTAAGACCCTGCACAAAACGGCGATTGCCACGTACGCGAGCGCCATCATGCTGGACGCCAGCGCGTGGGGCGCATCCGCTTGCTCTCGGGTCAACGCGGATTCCGAGGTGAGCAAAGTGGCGAGCGACGTGGCGCGGGCGATAACTGAGCTACGGGCAACCAAGCTATTCCTTCATTTACCGAGAGATGTGAGCCGTGTGAAGACCATGAACTTTACGAGCCTTGGAACGTTCGAGGCCTTTGTCACCCCCCGACTGTTCGTTGACATGACCGAACCCAAAGACTGTCAGAACATGTGGACGAAAGGGGGTTCGATCAAGGGCATCGTGCCGTACGTGCTGGCTGTATTACGCGGTGGCGTTAAGGCTAACAAGCTGATAGCTACGTTGTCGCTAACCGGGGGGCTGACGATTACACCCGTGGAGAACAACGTGGCGGACGTCTCGAAAACCACAACCGAACTCACATTGGCCGACATGGAAAGTAATAACATTTTGAGATGCGAGGAAGACATGAACACGAAATGTTGCTCCGGATCGACGACGACCATGTGGGGCAGAAACGCGTTAGTCAACGCGACGTACACGTCTACGTCTCTCGAAACTCTCAAGCAGTACCCCGAATTGATAGCGGTCGCGTTTGGTATCAACCAATTTGTGATCTCCCCCGTGGACTCGGATTTCAAGCGAAAGGTGCGCGCTAACACCCCCGCTATATCGAGCGTGACGTCCGCAGTCCACAGGCTTAGGGACTGGTGCAGACAACAGGCTGTGGCGGGGGTGTCGAGCGACACCGCATCCCGTGCCAGTGTGAGGAATAGGCGCTCCGCAAACTCAGTCGTGGGAACGGATTCCACGGAAGCTATCGCTATCCCTAGAGAATACAAGGACCCTGCGTCGGGATCCAAAAATTGCCTCGACCCGCAGTATCAAGTCGGTCTCAGCAACAGACTCGTGTGTCCGGGGCTTATAATTTTGAACGGGGCCTTGGGGGTGTTCAAAGAGCCGTACAAGGAGATGTACAAGACAAGCTACGATAACATGTACATCGTGAACGTGCACACGCTGCAATCTTGCACGCCTGACGAACCGAAACGCGAGGCCCTACTGTCCAGCACCCCGCCGCAGACCGCGATCAACATACACACGCTAGTACCCACCACGGACAGCAGTCACTATATGGTGGGTATACTGGACACCGCTACCGTGGTGGAGTACAAGCCTCCGGTTAACAAAGTGTGTAACGCCTACAACGGCGGAGAGACTATCCACAATATGAACGTGGTGGCCGTGGACGACGGATACACGGTGGATAAGCCGACAATCGAGGCCAAGCACGGATTGATAGTCAAGCCGGCCGAAGCGTTGTATTTAGTATCGAACTTTACCCACGGCATAGATTACATAAATATGGACGTGCGGTGTATCGATTACGACGTGAGCGCCATGCAACCGTGTCTAATAGCGATATGCGGAGGGGACGACAGTTGTCGAAGGAATTACGGCAGGCTGTGCAATTCCGCTCACGAGATAGCAAACGACGCACGCAGAGCCAGTGAATTTGTGCAACAGGGGCTGCGAGAGCTGGCCATGCAGGAACGGAAAGCGAGGATGTACGAACTACCGGACTCGGCGCCGTTTCCCTGGCTGGACAGGCCGCCTAAACCCCACGGCAGAAAGAAACGTTTCGTGGCCACGGGCATGGCGACCGCGGCATTGGGGTTGGCCTGGCACACGTCGGACAGAGTTGATAAATTGGAAGAGCAGATGGACCTTTTGAAAAACAACTATGTCAAAATCTCTCAGGACATGGTCGAAGTCAGCAGGAAGCTCGATGATAATATAGCATTGGTCAATGGACGCCTAGACGAGCAGGATATACAAATGCAGCGCAATACTGAGAAGGCCAACAAAAACTTTGCCCTGCTCAAAGAGACTATGATGAAAAACAGGGAAGCCTTGATGCATGACATCAACGTCAAATTCTCCGTCACCATTAGCTACCAGATGTGGTACGCTCAGATGCAGAGCGTTACGCATCAAATGATGCAGGCGGCCATGCAGGTGAGGTTCATGGCCAGAGGGATCGAGAACTGTCTCAGGCAAATTGCATCGAAGCGATCCGGCAGTTGCCCGAGCGGCATGTCTGTAATACAGGAACACCCCGGATTGTCCGAATTCCCGACGGTCGCCACCGCTCTGTACAAAGACAGGAAACTGTTCTTAGTGCATTCTTTGCCCAACACGGTGGAGAAAACCACAATCAGGGGTGTTATACCCATGCCCAAAATGAGCACCGACGGCATCCCATGTTGGCCCGATTACAAGGTGTGGCTGATAAACAGCAAATATTACGAGCCTTCGGAATGTCACGGAAGGCACTGCCGTGCACCCGAGCCTCATCACACGTACCTAAGATGCCTGGAAAATCCCAAGGACTGTAAGACTGTGTGCGCGCCGTGTCACAAAGGCGTATGCTATCAGAAGAACCAAGTCACTTGGATGGAAGGTGTAGGATACCGCGACCGTGGAAATAGAATCGCCCCCCCTTAAACCCTTTTCCCGGACGCATATATCGCAAGGCCCGGTGTCCTTTGCGGATCTGTTAGAGGACAACGTGGCAGGAGGGCCTGAATTGGAGCTACTCCACGGTGAACTTGACAACATAAGCAGAAACATAGAAGCGTTTGATAAACGCTACGATGAGATAACCGCTAGCAGGGTCACATTCGGAGGATGGCTTTCAGGTTTTGCCAGCGATGCCGCGCTGTGGACTTGTGTTGATGTACTCATGGCATGGTGTACCGGCCTTTCTGCTGGGATAGCCTATACGATGTTCTGTGGAGGAGGAGGAGGAGGCTGTGGCGGCGGACGTATTTCGCGGCCGGTTGGCGTGAAGCCTCGCTTTCGCCGAAGACCTAAGCTGCTATGAAAGGGTTGTCTGTTTCAAGACGATACGAACACACTGCTTTCACGTCGGGGTATTGTAATTGTAATGCAATTGTCAGTGTCATCCCTGTACGTTGTACATTGTATGTGTGTGTGTGTATATATATATGTATGTAATAAAAGTAAAAGAACTGGACTGTGTGGTGCCTGGCGTATGTAATCCTTTGTTTTGTGAAAGACAAACCCAGCCTTTGGTTGATTAGAATTATGGGCCAGACTCTACTGCTTCATTTCTATCACGAGAGAGTGTTAACCCACATACTCGTAACTCACGAGGATCATACGCAAAAGATATCTAGAGAGCAAGTAGGATGGATACCGTGCTTTACGGATCTCAAAGACGTGGCCGACGTGGATAGCGGGAGTTGCGTTTGTTCTACGCTTCGTGGACTGTGGACTGTCACAGACAGACATGCGTACTTTCGACAACGTGTGATGCCGACTATTACACAGAGACTAACGCGTTGCACTCGCGATGTCGCCGATACCGGTTATCGAGAATTACTACTGAACATCGCCCGACACGCGGGTTGGATATTGCAAGGATATGACACCAGATTGCAGGAGGTTGAGACGGTACACATCCTATCGATGCTGCCGGTGAATATGGGCCGTGATGTGCGTCGCGTGTACCCAGTGCAATCTATGTACAGATTAACGGACTGCCAAGGCGAGTCGCGTGCAGAGATGTATACGTGCCAGGCGAACGAAGAGCCTATGGCGTTCGTGTATAATCTAAAACAATGGCTCTCCTGGGTAGATGAAACTCCTGAGCTACACGGGGTGCAAGGGCATGTCTCCGACTGAGATGCAACGGTCACAGTGCCCTGCAACAGCCGTGTCGCGTCCCAACCGATGTCTGGGTCCACCGTATCATATGTTATTATCGTCAACATCTAATGTGTTTTGTGACTCTGCGTACCCATGTTTTAGAATGCTTTATGTGGCTCGTACCAACGTGTTAGAATGCTGTATGTGACGACACAATAATAAAGACATTTGTATCATTCTACCATCGTGTTTATTTTGTACATTGCACACAGATCAACAGAAAACAATGTGGTTTCAGTCTACACGACACATGACACCCATCCAACGAAAGCAAGGCAATGTACACTATGTGCACAGGACAATTCGGTTCAGGCGGTCTTCCGTATGCGTTACACGCTTCTTGGACCGTGACCTTGGTCACAGGCTCCCTGGCGTCATCCAAGTCCCTTTGTATGGCCAGAGTGAGCACTTGCTTGTTTATGTATTCCGAAGCATTGAGTTGCAGTCCCACGTTGTCCGACAATGTTTTAACTGCAGGAATCAGCCGCCGAACATCGAGTCTTCCTCTCAGAGCTCTGAGTAAATAGCGCAGACGCTGTCTCTCCAGCTCAGCCGAGTCCAGCTCTTTCTTGAGGTTCTGATACTCCTCCGTGTGATCCGCGACGGCGCTGTCTTTGAGCAGAGCGATGTTTGCGTCTAAACTCGATATGTCTCGCGACACCGTGTGTATCGCCACGTCGAGGTGCGCCTCCTCTTTCTTTCTCATGAGCACGAGAGTATTTTCTTGTTCCATCGGATGCATATATAACGAAGTGAAAAAGTTCACTCCGCAAGAGAGCAGCGCGTCCGTCAAACAGCACACGGCCTTGGTCAGCCTATCCGACACTCCGGTCCGCCAGCGAGGCATTGCGAGCGCAGCGCGATACCATTGTTTGTTTTTTATGGGGGGGGGGGGGGGGTATTTGGGGTTTTTTTTTCACCTCGGACGTTGGCTAGCAATGTAGCATGCGCGAGTATCGCGTACTCGCAAATATGCGGTTGAATATAGGAGTGATGAGCCGGTATGCGCTGTGAACCGGGGTGTTAGCAAACAGCCCCGTGCCGCTGATTCTAGGAGCCAGTCGATCGACCAGATTGCTCGTCGTTTCGTCGCTGACAAACTTGAGTTTCTTATCCGACGTGAGGCCCACGCCGTAAGTACCACAGAAAGCCACCGTTTGTTTCCGCTGGCTCTGTCGACCGTGTCCTTGAAGGGGTCGTGCATGGCGTCCAATACGCCTTTGTCTAAGTCTACGACGTGCTGGGTTTTACAGAAAAGTCTCAGGTTGCTCTCCTCGCTACCTCTGCTCCGAGAATGCGATTTGGGCTTTACGGCGTGCACCGAAGTGAAAGGGTGAAGCAAGGTGGGTATGCAACTGTAACCTTCCGTCCGCATCCTCGGATCACGCGTCAACGAGGAGGTCAGTCTCTCCGAATGACCGGTCGTGAAAATGTAAGGTCTGCAGTGGCCGCAGGAAGTGTCGGATTCGGGGCAGAAGCCGTTAAACGCGTCCGCTACCACCACGTCGTACGGACCTTGCGTGTCGATGTGAACGTCTCCTCCTCGCAAGTCTTTCATGTACATGTTAGAAATGTATAACCCCAGGGAGTCCATCGTATCTGGGATGATCGTCGATTCGCAGTACTGGTTGACGGATAGCAGTTGATGAGTGTTGTGGCTGGTGGATTCGCATATTACCCCTGTGCCCAAGGTGTACAGCATGGACTTCTGCGGCATGAGCGATATCCCGCAACCGGTAAATCGCAGACCTTGGAACATCAGATACGACAACTCCGAATAATACTTGGTGTCGTAGTGGTCCTGTATGACCCGGCGAGTCAACAGAGTGCTATAGTGTACTCCCAAGAGGAATTTGGCAAGGTAGTTGGTGACGCTGGTAAGTTTGTGTATCCTGACGGCCCACATGTACGTGACGAGCGACGTGGGGTGAAAGCTCGCGTCGCTGCTCTCCGAGAACCCCACGGTGGGAACGAAGATGTCTGTCGCATCCTCGTAGCCTGCGCCCGGTGTCGTCATTGAAAAGAAACACACACTGGTGATCTGGGGGACCGTGGGCATCTCACTGTTGCTCAGATTCAACTCGTTCTCTAGCCTGACAAGGTCTCCGTCCCGCGCTATGGGGACGTGTCGGACGTCGCGATCGCGATCCCGTGACTCTGTAGTCCTATACACCCTAGCTCCCATAGCAGGCAACACTACCCAGTACATGATGTTGCAGTAGTCGATCTCGTTGGCGGTGAACGATGTCGGGTAACCGTGGTTGGCTTCGTGTCCATTTGAAAGGTTGAACGCGACCATGTAGGGGAGCACCGAGTTGGTTCTTTCGCCGACGATTGCATGAAATAGGAACAGCACGCCATTTATGAGATCCTCCAATTGTACCAAGATCGTACGCTCCTGAGATGTAAATTCAGAGCTCCCTTCTCTAGCCAAAAGCCGTCTGTGCAGCGCGATCGTGCAGATGGGATCGGTTAACAGAGACCAGTACTTTCTGGATGTCGGCCACTCCGCTTCGCTCATCAGCTCGGTTAGCGTGAAGGTGTTCACGAACGCCTCGTTTCTGACTGTCAACATGGCCCGGATGCCAGGGCTGTGTAGTAGCGCGTGGTCGATAAACTCCAAGCCCGAGGTTACGCTTTGCGCTTGAGTGGTTTTGCCAAAACGTGCGAGCAACTCGCTTCCGATTTGGGCTATTTCGTTCTCGATGGAGTTCATGCCCGAGGAGTTGAACAGCGCGAACCTAGGTCTCACGAGCCACCGGTCGTCTTGCGGTATCACCATGTGTCGCGTGTCGAACTCCAAGAGAGACGCCGGGTTGTTGGTCTTCGCGTACCAGTCTCTAGTCTTCGCCAACGTGATCATCGTCGCTCTGGTGATCCGTGTGCGTTCTCCGCCGGTCATCAGAGAATCCACCTCGGTTTGCAGAAATCTCCTTCGCTCGGCGGTGAACAGTTCCTTGGGGTTCCCTCTGGCGTGAAGACTACGACGCGTGACTTCTACCACCGCCCCGTCGTATCTGTGCAGAAAGGTGGACGGTGTACGGATTCAATTGCGCGACGGCGGGAGCGGTGCACCCCACCGTGAAATACTCCCACTTAAAACCCTCTGAATTGGAGAAGGCTTTGTGCTCGGTGGAAGTGTTCCTACTCACGCCGTGTTCCATTTGCATGCCGTCCACGCGTACGATGGGTATCTTGTCGGTCGGTCCGCCGCCTGCCATTATGTAATTCACCTTGGTGGACTCTTGAGACAGAGACCCTTCCACGAAAGGCAGGCCTGTTCCCAGAGAGCTGTGGTGCGCTACTTCTTTCATTACAAATTGGTGACCGTCGGACGCGTTGACCGTTTCGTTGTCCATGGTGTACACCGCAAACTCCGGCGAGAGGACGGTGTCCTCCGTAACTATGTGAGACCTCAAGGAGCCGGAGTGCTGCTGGGACACTATTCTAAATAAGCTCTCGCCCATAATCAGAACCTCTGGGCTTTCGCTCTCTAACACTCTCCTGGCGTTTTCCAAAGCGCAAACGAACGTGTCGGGCTGTATGTTCACCATGCCACACGTGAGCTCGGCCATGGTCAACACGTAGTCGAGCCGTTCGGCGCGGCCTGCCGTTTTGGTCTGCCGGGCGATTCTGTCGATTAGCGTGGGCTGAGCCGCGCAGTATTGCAAGACTTCGCACGTTCTCGTCAGTTCCCAGGCCGTGCTAGCCATCTCCAGCTCTCTCGTGATGAGGTCGACGGTGACCGACGGCACCGTCATGCTCAGCAGACTACCGAATTGCATGGTCACAACTTTGGACGTGGGCCTGAATTCCTCGCTGTGCACGGTAGTCTGTACTCCGTTGGTTATCGTGTCATACGTGCCATGCTGAGCTTCTCGTTGATCCGTGATTCTGTACTTTCGGAAGAATTTTGTGCCCGTGGGCACCTTGTCGTCCGGGATTAACATTTTGTAAACGAACCCCCCCAGCAAACGGCTCGTTTCTCGCTGTTGTCGAAACAGAGTCACTCCCATGTGAGCCTGGGACATCAGCAGAGTCACGTCCGTGACCACGCTCGTGTTGGCAGCAGAGGATCTGATCACTTTGTCGACAATGTACTCGGCAAATTCACTATTTGGGTTTCTGAGAAACCCGGGGGCTCCGATCAATCTGGCCACAGCTTCCACCGGTTTCAGCTTGTAGCTGCCCGGGTCCATCACTACGATGTTCATGATTGCTTGTTTATTTGTAGATCCACCGCGGTACTACACTACACTACGAATGCTCTAGATTTCACACGGGAAGAGCGACCGATCGCCTTGATCTGTGTCCTGCGCGGTCCAAGGGGAAGTCGCTGTAGAGCCTTAGACATTTCGTGGGAGCACTCATCGTAGTACATTAGTAAACTCGAATCACCCCCGTGTCGCTTCAGCAGTCTGTCCGCAACGACCGCATCCGCGGTGGCCTCTATCGCGTCTCGCTTGAGTCTAGACAACTTCAACGCTCTCCGCCGAAATTCCTTCTGGTTACTTGAGTCGTCGTCCTTGTCCTCGTCCTCGTCCTCGTCGTCATCTTCGCTGTCCTCGAATTCCTGATAATCCTCGCCGCCGCCGCCCATGTAGCCGCGCACAGTGTCCCTGTTTTGACACAGGCAGCAAAGCGCTCTGAATAACATCCACACCATCCCGACCCGACAGTAGGCGACGGTTGCACGCTCGTATTTAAAAAGCAGGTGATAATAAGTATATTTGAGGATAGAATTGTTAACCGGACTACATACTGGTAAAGATTAGAGGAGGTGGCGTTGAGAGACAGACCGTGTTCGCACGACCTTTACAGGTTTAGAAGGAACGAGCAGCAGTGTAAACGAGATGCGTCCCGCCTCGTCGACTATAGAGATTACGGGTTGATACCGATTCATCACGACGTAGAGTCTTGGATTTACGTGGCCGAGGATCCTCAGTTGGCCGTAGCCGTGGAAGAGATTGTCAACACGTTCAATCCAAATCTGTCCATAGAGTTGTTGTTGTACAACGTGTTGGGGAGCAACAATGAGAGTGCCACGTGCTTAGTTCGGTACTTGGTGAACTATTACTCCTCGAATCGCGTGTGCGAGCACATCAAGAATACGTTGCGCAATATGATCCGTTGGACTGTATTGGTGGGTTTCGTGCCGTGCATTTTTGTCCCGTGGCAAAGGATAAGGAAGATAGGCGTGGGACCTTCGAGCACAGCGAGTCTGAATGCTTTGGTGTCCTCGGATGTGAGGACGCTCAACAGACGTCGGCAATCCGACAGGTACTGTTCCTGTGCTCCGCGACTGGACAAGCGGCATTGCAAAAGGTCCCTTTTCACCAGCGTGTACGACACGCTGAGTCCCCGCGAGGCCGTGGCCAAATCCGTCCAAGAGCTCCGTGCGCACGAGCGAGCCCTACCTTCCGTTTTACACGTGCCGCTCGACAAACTGACCGCCGCCCTTGAGCTGCTAATGAGCAATTGCGTTCCACGGCCCCAAGTGTTGGTGGTGTGTAAAATCGTAGGAGATTGGATAGATTGCGACGCTGGGCTGAGACGCAATCCCATAAAGGAAACAGAGCTTAAGATGGCCACCGTCGGGCTGTGGGGTGTGATGAAGACGTTCGAACACAGTAGATGTCCCGTCGTTCCCGAATGCAAGGCCTCGTCGTGCGTGGCTTTCTTCGACGTCGAGACCGGCCTCGTCACAGCTGCGGTAGACGGCATTTTGTATCGGCACATGCCGATGTGGGAAAGCTCTTGGACGGCCGGGGCGGACGGTTCCACGCTAGCCAAAAGGGTACACGAGACGGTCAAATGTTGGGCCGCTCTTTTCCGTAACATCATAGCCGGGTTAATGAAGGCGTCGGGCCGACAGGTTTATACCAGCGGGGGAGCGGATCGATCTTCGTTGACACACTTGGCAGATGCCATTCTCTCAGGTAGAGCAGACCAGACGCTGGCGACGGGCGTTTCCGTCAACGGAAACGCATCGGGGAGACCGCTCCTGGACAACTTGTCTCGCTTCATGACCGCCAACAACAGCACGGACATGTTCGGGTTACCGGCGTCCGAGTTGCCCGACTTCTTACTGCGATCCGGAGTCGGCGGTACGGTCTCGGAACACAAGTCAGCCAGCGTGTCGCACAGCTTGAGTAAGATGATGGCGACCATGATCTCCGAAGGACAAGAGATTCTGGTGGTGAGAAAGTTTTTGGAAGAAGTGACACGGCGCCCTCGCGCTGCGGTGGACGAATTGAAAAAAGTGTGTAAAAATAGCAAGTTGCTTCAAACGGCCGATCTCATAGCGAGAAAGCTCGAGCGTGACGCCGACGGGCAGGAGGAACAGGGACCCGTCACGGAGCTTGGATCGGACGTCAAACTGGTGTGCAGCTACCCCTCCGCGGTGAGCGTCGCTCACTTGGAGGAGACGTTGAGTATGTGGACAAATTTCTGGCGGAGCGCACTGTCCGGCTTCAATCAATTCAGCAGAAGACATAACACGATACAGTACAATAACAGAGACACGGTTCGGGAGTTGGAATCCGGGTCCCCCGTTCACACTTTCCACTCGATGCTGGTGACGCTTTTGAACACGTCCGGCTTAGTGTTTGCGGACAGCTTGTCCGGACGAAAACCTGACTCTTCGCTCACGGTGAACGACATTATGCTCACGCGGGACTCGCTCCATCCCGTAGCGTATGGGCTATTGTTGGCCAACGAACTGGGACTGAGGCCTTCCGATGTGAGATGCGAACATCACGTTAGCCCACCCGAGAACCTGGACTTGTTTACATCACCAGGCACCTACGCTGCATCCCCCGAGACGGATGGGATGCAAGCTGGGCTCATTCGTCAGCAGGATCATCGGGGGGGACCGGCGACCGAGAGTCTCGCAAAGGCGCACGCTGATCCACGGTCACGGTCGCCAACGAGACAAAGGAGGGATCTCAGGGAACGTCTCCGCCGAGATCGACACGGTGAACGGAAGGGGAACTTCCGCGAGACGGCTCGTCCTGTGTGACGATCGCATCGCACGCAGGATCGTCCGCTGTGTCAGCCGGCAAGGCCGAAGGCGTCTCCGGTCGTGCCATGTCGCTGGAGGCGAGCGAGACCTCAGACGTGTCAATCCTTGTCCTGTTACGTGTTTTGTATCTGTGTACATTTCTGTTTTTCACATTAAACTTTGGCGTAACATCATGTCGTCTGTGTTGCTTCTCTCCGTGTATCAGTGTGTCACAGCAAAGGGGTTTGGGCTTTTTGCAGACGGCGACACTGTCCGTGTCTTGTGAAGCGAGAGTACGCTTTCGTTTGAGGGTTTCAGTTGGAGACGAACGCGGCGGCGAGCCTTTGGGCGCCTGCTGTCGCCGGGAAGGTTCGTCGTCACGATGGGTTTGCGCCGTTTGCTCCCGTGCGCACGAGTCGACCAGTAGCGCAGTGTCGGGATCCAGCGTCATGTTCGCCAGCGCTCTGTCGTCGATCGCGATGGCGATGCATTGCTGTTTGCCGAATAGCTGGACTACCCCTCTTATCATCCACAGAGGTTCTAGGCTAAGTTCCTTTAGCTCTGATAGAGGAATCCGTAGCCATAAGGTTCGCTGGTTAGATTCCGTGACAGTGCATATAGCGGCTTCCAGCGACACGCCGTTATCGCGTAAGGTTTGGATGAACATGTTTGTCTGATGAACGAGGGATATTTTAGTCCCCGCGCAGCGTTTGTGTTTCTCGGTGGGCTTGTATTGAACGAAGGCGTATGCTCCGTTTATCTGCGTCACTCCTATCAAATAGTCCAACGTGACCACGTCGTCTTCCATCGCCTCGAGAAATCTATCCGACTCGGATGGGGTTATCTGGTCGGTGCCTCGGGCTGGTGGTTTGTAGGTGTAGGAGAGCATGTTCAGGACGTCAATTCTTTCTCCAAGTATTGGAACGTAGCGTCCAACGCGGACAAGAAGTCTCGATCCGATAGAAAGTGCGGAAGGTTTAACTCGCCGAGGCTTTGTCCGATCTCGCACATGCCTCTCGCATCTCGGGGTCTGTAAATAGGGTCCCTCCAACCCGAAGCGCGATCCACGACCCATCTGGGTTTATTGTCGCGATCCACCACTTGCCACGCCGTAACGCTGTTCCCCCTGGACGCGATTTCAAAAAGAGCGTGCTTCCAAAACACGGTACTGTCAAAAGAGACCTGACAGCAAGGGCACAGCGACGCACACCCGCCGTCGGCTCGCACGTGTGGCTCCCCATCGACAGCCCCCGCCTCGTCCAATACGTCTAGGGGAACGGTGAACGCGGCCGCTCGACGAGAACCGGTGTCAGGGTCCGGGTCCTCGTGAGCCGTAACGCTCTCGGGTATCATCTTCAGATAACCAAACACATTCCCCGTCGACAAGTACAGAAAATGCCAGTCCCCCGTCAGCGCATCGCATCGAGACGCAGACGCCGGTTGGTCTTGTACGTCGCGACCTTCAAGTCTCTGAAGTTCGTGTATGTAGTCCTCTATCGCGTTCAGGCGTTTGACACAGTTCTCGACGTCTCGCAAATCGGCTACTTGCGATTTTATCTCGGTCTTCGCTCTAGTCACAGCGTCTGATCTGCCAGCCGAAACCAGTGCCGATTCAAAGTGTCGATTGATCATGCCCCACACTTTTAGCACGTCGTCAGAAGCGACACTCGGCGGGGGGTTCGTCGCGTTGCATCGGTCGGCCATGGGAAGCGATGTTCGGTGTTAGCATAGCGCCTACACACACACACACACACACACACACACAATAAACCTTACGGGCTAGTAACCGTAAGACGGCTCTTTACAGGTCCGTTTCGTTGTAGACCCGTATCACTTTAGACAGTCTAGCATTTCTTATCGCCCTGATCAAAGTTTGCGACGTGTATCCCAATTCACGGAAGTCCACGTCCTGCAGAGACGGGAATCCCTCGGGCGCGCGTCTGCCGGGGTTTCGTTCGATACTGACAGCGACCGTGGCGATCAATTTCACTCTCGCTGTGACTTTGCGTTCGAGGCTGAGGTAGGCTTCGTGCGATGTTAACAGCTTGGCGTGCAGTGGACTAGGGTTGTCGAGTAGCCAGGGTACAATGTGGATGAATTCTGGGTTTTTCAAGTGATAGTTTACTCCGGTGTTGCTTGACGAAGGCGCCCTTGACCGAGGCCCTGTACTCGCTCCAGTGTCTCGGGTGGCTGCGATCCGTCACGTCGACGAAATGCAATTCCGTGAGGTACACCAAACAGAGTTTCTCTTTAGCGGTCAGCATTCCGCGTCGCTCTTGGGTTAGCTCGCAGCACAGCCTGTTGAGATGAACGTGGATCTCGAGCAGTTTGGCCACTGTGTCCAGCGCGTGGGGCAGGTCCTCGGTCACATCTTTGACTTTCTGCGAATTGATAGACATGGAGGAAAACAGCTGATGTCTGTTTTTCTCGCCGGCCACGTTGACGGAGGAGAAGAAGAAAGGCGTGTGGAAATGCGTCTTTGTGTTTTTCATGCGTATCACCACCGTGAGCGGGTTGGCCGCGCCGTATATGTAGCAAGTCAGATTCTCGTTGCTGAACGTGAACGGCTTGGTCGACGTGACGCACGTTCCTAGCATCAGCGAGACGGTATCGAAAACGCCTCGGAAATAGGACTGGAGCAGATACTTTGCGTTAGACGTGTAGTTGGCGCTTCGGCTCGGATTCGACGAAAACTCTATCCTGGTGTTTTTGTACCCGTGTTGAGAAGACAATCTCTTCTTGTCCGAGACGAAGCGCAACCTGCTGAGCCTCCTGGTCTTCGTGGTGTTAGACTGCAATTGTCCGTATCGTCTGTGCCTCTCGGAGAACACTGTGGCGTTGAACTTTTGATTGCCCACGGTGTTGACGTGTAACACGTGCAGAAGTACCCCGTTTGCCAATTGTACTACGCAGCTCCCCGTTGTTCTCAGAGTAGCGTTGGCGCATTCGCTTAGACTGTCGCCAGCAGAGACGTTTTGCCATTCACAGTGTTCCTCGAGGGTCGTCGCCAGAGCGTTCGGACTGGGCTCTGTACGGCTCAGGTTTGCGAAGCCAGTGGTGGTGCTCGGTCTGCCGAGGTGACACCGGACACGTCGTCCGTCGCGATACGTGTTCTCTGCGGTATCGGTCATGGCGCTTGGAGATGGGGTCGTGTCGCCCGTGTGCGAATAGAGCCGCGCGCAGTTCCACGGGGCACAGGGCGAAAGAGTTTTACGGCGTGGTGAAGAATCGTTCGACGTTGTACAGCAAAAGCCGTCTATTGCCCGAGTACACCAAGACCAAATGAGACCAAAGTAATTCCACTGCTACCTTTGTGTCCACCGAAACGTCGGGCGACCTAGCTACGTCCCCCCATTCTCGAGGCGGGGAAGCCGAAAGGTTGTCGATCAAATATTCCGCCGCTCTGAGCTCGTACGCCAGCGTGGGGTCCGGTGGGCAACTAGCCACGCGTCGCAGGCGCGATAACAGCGATCGAGCCGTACAGCCGGCTCGATCGTGACAGTCGGCCGTGAAACACAGCTTACAGTAAAGCGGCAGCAACGCGTCAACGTACTTGACAACACACGGGCCCTTTGGCACTAGGGCGGAGAAGTGCCCCTGCCTAGCTTCTTGGAAAGGAAGGTACAATCGGGCTAGAGGTGACCACACGTACGGACCGTTTGTCAATTCCCTGTGCTTTATCAGACATTCTATTAAGGCTTTGTCACACAGGCAAATTTCGCGCTCGGTCGCACGTTCCAGCTCGTCCACCAAGTATCTCAGAAAGCCGTCGTATTTCAGAATGCTCACGTGTCCTGCGGGCCGACGCCGGCCCGGATCCGACAAAGGTGCGCCCGAACAGTTCTTCGTCGCCACGGCCATTAAAGCTTGCTACGGCAAATTGTCAGATTGCGTGGAGCTCGAACGACCGACCGAACACGAGGCCAAGCGACCTAGGGTCGACGCTCTGCCCTCAAACGCACAGGCCAAGCGCGACGGGAGCGCCGCTCTCGACGCGGAATACAGGCGTGTGTATTATGAGCTAAGGACTAGAGCGCTCAGGGATATGCGAACGTTGGTGAGAGAATACGTAGAACGTATGAGCACACCCTCTGCCTCTTACGACTTCATGAACATATACGGCATATGTGCGTTCAATCCACCCGTCGCGCTTAAACAGAACCTGTCCGAGAAGCCCGTGTGTAAGTTCACGCGGGCTCAAGCGGGCCAACAGCAGCACGACCGGCTCGTCTCCGTCACCGGGATACTCAATCCGCTCGTGGCGTCAAGAGTTCAACACGGGGAGTTGAGCCTGAGTCCTTGTCAGGAGGCCGATTACCACAGAGCCGTGGAGGAATACAGCAGAATAGCCCCTCGCGCCAAGATGCGACTACCGAGGGTGTCGCACCCGAATCTGGGCAGTACATTGGGCAGCCTGGAACAACAGTTTATCTTTACGACGCGAGAGGACCTGCACACTTTGGGCTGTGCGTATCGTAGGATTGTACTCATGATAGAACTGTTGCATCTTAACACACTTCATTTCCTTCACGCTTGAGAGAGAGCGATGTGAATAAGCACACTCGTGTCCAAGAAGTATTGAGTTTATTACATTTAGGTGTACCACAGTCCCCTCAGCTACTTATCCATCGTCGCCCATGAGACGGTTGATGTGCATCGAGTCCACATTTCGCATAATCTGAATGCGCGCGGGTGTGTGTATGTGCGCACCGCATCTCGGAGATATATAAGCAGTTACCTTGTGCACTGTCATTATTAATTCTTTGTGAATCACCTGGAGCCCACACGCGTGATCGACCATGGAAACTTTGCTCTCCACCGATCCGCAAACGTTGTACACGGAAGAATGCGCCGCTCTGGCGCTCAATCTACCCGGTACTCTCGCAGACGACCCCTGCGCAAGCACTGTGTGGAATCGAACGAGGACCACGTTGACGTTCGCTGCCTGCTATCCACGTTTGCTAGCTTCTACGAATGAGTTTGACAACGCTGCTCGCGACATGCTAACAACGGCCGGGGTATGGGGCGACTTCAGAGACGCCTGTAAAGCCGCAATATCGTTGGTACACCCTGACAAATTTCCGGACACCGACGTAAAGGCGTGCCGTACGTATGTGTGCGAATGTTTCCCCGAGCGAGCTGAGCGCCAGACGGTAGACTGGCTTACCCGCGAGACGTGTCAGATGAAGGAGACGTACACATTGTGTCGCACATTCTACTTTGGAACAGAGAATGAGAAAATGCCCGCCGCCCGCAAGATCGTCGATGCAATTTCGGTTCACCCATACACCAAGTCGCGGTTGTTGAAGGAACTCGTCCGAGCGATGATGGTTTTGGCTCACATTCCGATGTCCTTCGGTCGTCTGAAGGGTATTTTCCTCAAAACCGTCGCGATGTGGTCCAAGTTCACTGCAAGATTAGAATCGAGTGCGAATGTGACCCTGAAACTGTGCGGTAACGTGAAGCCGTACCTGAGGGTGAAACTCATGGCTTCGCTTCTTAGGGAGGTGTGGACGGCCGGTGGGATCACGCCGAACGAATTCCATCTCGACGACGAAAATCTACTGCTTTTGAAACCTGACCTGTGACAATGTTTATTTTGCTCCAGACATAACTTTGGTGTGTAACCTGAAGAAACAATGTGTTGGAGTTGTACACAAACAAAGCCACTCCGATACCAAAGAAATGGAGACCGGATATTTCAACATGTTGGCGTACGCTGTCATGGAAGCGGCCAGGAGAACAAACGAGCGTAACGATTTCCCCACCGCTTCTTCGAGCAAAGCGACGTCGCAATCGGCATTCAGACTCAAGTATGTGAAAGTGGACGCCCTGCCCTCCGACAAAGATGATGTGTCAGACTACATGGAAATATGCACCTTGAGCGCTACACCGGCTAATGTGTACGGTTTCGCCATCTGGAACGAAACGCTCTGGAGAGAAACACGCCAAAGGCTCGAACGTTCCGACTCTAGCGGCTATTGAGAACAAACACTCGTGTGGCAGCCACAATGCCACAGATTGCAGCGACTAACGATAGTGGGATATTGCAACATGCTGTATGTGACATGATGATTGTGTATGTCCTGAATAAAAAGAGAAACTCGATGGAACCTGTTCTTTTTCAACGTGTCTTTATTTATCACAAGCACAGTACACCGAACATACGGCAACAACCAAAATATCAAATCAAACACGACACTCCACTAGAACGAGTGTGGGGGTTTTTCGCTCTCAGTCCCCTGACCGAGAGCGAGAGTCCCCAATTGACAGTCCTTATTCCAAAGATTTGGGATCCAACCCATACACCTCTGGTTGTAGGCAAACAACCCGTCCGACGGGGGTCCGCGGACTACGAAGGGTCCGTTGGCGACAGTGTCCAAAGAGGGTCATCGTTCTTCACACTCCCCGCAACATAGAGGAGGCCTTGGTGTAATAGCCTCAATGTGCATGCTGGTGACTATAATGGCAGTCTAGATGTATACAGTTTTTGATGTCTTGTGTTTTGTATTATACTGAGTGGGACTTTATTATTGTGTGTAAGAAACCAATAAACTCTCTTGGGGTGTATAAATCACTTTATTGTATTATGCGTGATTAATAGTACATACAAGAGTGATTAATAGTAGTACATACAAGAATGATTAATAGTACATACAAGAATGATTAATAGTACGTTCAAGAAGATAAAGGACGATGCGCATATACAAGATATATAAGATGCGCATATACAAGATACACAATCATGACAGCATGCAAAAGCTACTCTGAAACCCCCAACCCCCCCCCCCCCAAAAAAAACCCAAAAACATAAACCACTACCAAGGAATATAAAATCACTGCATTGTAGTATGCGTAATATAACCACATACAACACATAAACCAACCCAACAAAACAAAAAAAAATACACCATAAATGAAACCCCCATAAACCAACCCCAGAAAACAAAACATACACCAATACCAAGGAATATAAAAAAAATCACTGCATTGTAGTATGCGTAATATAAAAGACCGCATTCAACATAAATGACCATGCGTGTGAACAAATATGTAATACAACATCAATGGCATTACACATAGACTAAACGTCAACATACCCCGTACTGCGGCACGTAAGGCAATAAGCACCTACTATCTCCTCTGTGGGAGTTGTAGGCGCATGAAAAAAAAAAAAAAACAACCCCAAAAAACAAATAAGTACCCACACTGGGAAGTTAGTGGGCACATCAGGTTGAAGTTAGTAGACACATTCGTTTACTGACAAACAGCATTGTTTGGATAGAGCTCAACAGGTAAAAATGCCGCCCCGTCACTGCTTGCCAGTTTGCACACAAAAAGGGTAGCCAAATGCTCTTCCTTTACCGGGTTGATTGTTAGCATACTGGCAACACCTACGCCCAATGCGGATTTGGCGATTGAGGACGGAACAGTTGTCTCATACAGGGATGAGTCATTCCACGGTGAGAACTTTGGTTTATTGGAGCCTAACTGTGTCAACCAAAACGCCTCCCCCATGCTATCAGACACCTGGCCGTCACAAAGTATGGTCGTCGGCTTACCAACGCATACGGGCTGTCTGACAGTGTCACGACCGTAAGGCAACACTGGCTTTATAAACTGCGGCTTTGGTGGGTTGATGTAAATGTCATACACCTTCTTTTGACCATCAAGTTCAGTGCCAATGCGGAGTCCAGATGCATGCTCGCCCTCTTCTGTTATAGAACACTTGTAGTTGCACGCCATTCGGGATGGGATGGTGACTGCATCCGCTGCCAGAATTCAGTTACCAACGAAGAATGGTTCAGGCTAGAAAGGTAAATGGTCAAACCCAAACAAAGGAGATAACAAGTGTTACACACAGCAGTGGGAATACAAATGCCACATTCACTCATCCCTACAAAAACCAAAGCCGATGCATAAGGTGGTATATTACCTTGTAAGCCGTTGTCCAAGTCAAAGGGGTCCATTGTTCCTTGGTGCAGTTGACACCTTCCCACTCAGCTTTATCCGCACAGGGAACCAAACATAGTGTGCCGTGTCGGCAATAGTTTATATCACCATCCTTCTGATCAGCCGGAATTTCATCGATGACACTGAGCAGGAGAGCGGCTGTTCTGTTGGAGACTTCACAACGGTACTCCTGTGCAGCGCAACCGCCCATGCGAGGAAACACCAACATGTGAGCCGTCATAATGACGTTAGCCTGACCAGAAACCACGGTCCATGTCACAGGAGACCCCTCAATTGGACACTGTAACTCGACGTACGCATCGCGCTGCACAGTCACTTTCCTAGTTACGTCTGCTGACTTCAGAGGTCTTGGAGGCGCAGGGACAGGAATGGGTCCTGGAGTCGCAGGGGTTTCAGGTTTCTGAGCATTCAGGACTTTTTGAGGATTCAGGGCTACGGCTTGCCTTGCTGCCCAGAGGGCCAGTCGCACAACATAGTCGTTGTTAATTCCTCCCTCTAAAGGTGGTGGGTCCTCTAGAGCAGCTGATCCCGCTATAGCAGCTCCCTCTATAGCTGAGGTGCACAACAGGGCAGTTGCGATCCTGAGAACCCACATGAGGCCAGGCATCATGTTGAATGGGTCTCAATCACTAAGACTTCGTGAAAGTCAACCAGTTAACAACACTGCTATTTATGCCTATGCACACGAGTTGAGTTCGAGGCCAGCGAGTCCCGACCTACAGGTCGGCGGCTCCCGACCCGCGGGTCGGCCGGGTAATGTAGCCAGGTCGGCTGTGTTTTATGCGCATTCTGCGACCGTGCGCTGGGTCGGTGAGTGTTCCAGGTCGGGGAGATTTTGTGCTCTCAGTCTGTAAGGGTTCCCAGTCGGGGAGCTTTTTGCGCTGGGTTGGCAAGGTTTTCCCACAACGCCACGGCTGACAAAATGCTCTGAGTCGGCCGACAAAATGCTCTGAGTCTGTCTGTTTGTTTTTCCAGAGCATCCACAGTCCCAGAACAAGCCGGATCGACCGTAACCAACCAACCTACACACACAAACACTACCATTGAAGATTGTGTGTTTTTTTATGTGAGGAGAATTGTTATTATTGAAAATGCGCACACTAAACGTGGTGCACAATGTGCTATACTGTGGTGTGTCTTTGTATGATGTGAAAGACGAGAGAAAGCAGACTCAATAAAAAGAAAGATCCCAAATCGCTCTGTCAACTGCATTTATTTTAATTAAGGCTCATTTGAGGTCTTAGGATGAGAATATACACACAACATAGGGACACAACTTGAGATATACTGTAGGTAAAAACGATACGCACAGTAGAGTAGTAGGTGGCTGTGGGTAACATATACAACAAAGCAATAAACAATGAAATCCTGGGTTGTTGTTGTTGGTGGTGGCGGAGACCGACGTTAGTCTTCAAACACAACACCGGTCGCTTTTCCAAACGACATCCAAGGTCCAGGGTCGTACCAAAAGCCGGTGCCGTCACCCCGGTCCTCGAAGGCCATGCCTCTGTTCCGGTAGTATGAGACCTCGTCCTCGGAGTGGTACATCAGAGCCGGATCGCAGCAGAACGGGTCGTTACACTGGCCTTCGTCGTGAATGTCGGCATCGGTCTGCCTCGCATCGTCACTCTCACACGCGTCGTCGGAGTCACTGGTGTCGTCGCCACAAGAACAACCCTCTTCGTGCACATAATTTTCATCTGTGTCAGACTCGCACAAAGACCCGGAGTTCGATCGAAGCGATGTGGCTTCGGGGGCACGCTCGTCTATTTGCGCAGAAGGCGAACCTCCACCGTGGCCTACTTGACGCCCCGTGACTTGCGGCTCACCGCTTAGACTCGTCGAGACGTACGTCTTGGTGTCGGTCGTCAGGGTTGATGTGGAAAGCGACATATTCGGATGGCCGTAGTGAGACATTCTATTCGTGTCAGACGCATATGCTGTGTGGAGCGTTGGTGGCATGCACGAAGCCAGGCGGTCTCATTTATACACACATGCCCACCAGAACTCCGCCTTGTGTTTTAGGAGTGTTCGAACGAAGCGCCCTCTGTGTGTGTAAGATTCCGAGCGATGTCATCCCAGGACCTCGTAGACCAAATTATGCCACGCAAGCCTTTGGCATTCGTTAAAACAGCTGCGGTTTGGTGCGGTAGTGGTCGGGACTAGCTCGGCGAACCGTGGCACGTTCAACTGACTCCGGGTCGACAGACTTCTGGTACGTTGCGCGCTGGCCGCAGCACCGATTCCCCATTGTTTGTGCTCGACTTCTCATCACGGGTTCCTCGGTCGTCATGGCCCTTAAGACTTTAGGCGCGCCCCGGTCGTTTGTTCGGCCGCGGCCCCGGGAAAAGTCCTTGTGCGTCGCCTCTGGCGTTGTCCCGGGCGGCACCTCGCGCAGGCCCTTAATGCAGGTGCGAGCGCGGTAGGTGTCGTACACCAACTTTGTGTGATCGAAAATGCAATCCCAAGATGCGCCCCACTGCAACAATGTCCAAGCTGATGTCTGAAGAAAGGCATTGTATGACATGCCCTGCAAGTGTTCGGTCAGAGCGTAGCACTTGTATTTGTCTAGGAAGGTTCGGATGAAGTGTGACATTGACTCGGTCGCCATTTCGACGCGCCTGGTATGAAAAGGTCTAAAGCGTATTTTTATAGCTTGGGGTGGATGGTTAGTATGTGAGTGGACACCATCCACTAATACCCTACATGCGTTTTTAATGTAGTAACAGCTGACTCTCGTCCAGCAACGCGTGACACCTAGTATCGTCGTCTTCATCGTCCTACTGTCCCATCCACATGCCTTCTTCCCCTGACGCCTGAGATGTAGCGTAATCGACGTGGTTGTGCGGTGGGTTCGTCGGACTCCTTCCGATTAAAGCGTCACAAGTGTCAGAGTTGAAGTACATTTCACTAGCTTCGCCGAACGCGTGAAATGTAGTCTCATCGCCGGAGCTGAAGTACATGTTGTTAGCGTTGCGTAACACGTAGGGTATAGTGTCATCGTCTTCGTACAGCCGGTCCGCCGCACTCCCTTGCCTTAACTCGTGTGGCGTGATGCTGTTAGCCCCCTCGTCCTCGTTGCCATCATCATCATCATCATCATCATCATCATCATCACCATCATCACCATCATCAACGACACTGTCGTCGTCGTCCTCGCCCTTCTCAATTAAGTCCCGTGAGTCCGCATAGTGGTCCAGAATGCAGTTGACGAGGAGCCGATGGCGTCTGGCGAACACATTTCCGTATCTGTTTGCTTCACTTTGACTCATCTTGAGAAGTTCATGTAGGCTCACGTTCAAACTTTCCGGAACATCACCCAACCAACCACTGAACAACTTGTAAACTGTCCGATCGACCACCGGGCGCTCTGCGTTAACCCGCGACATTCTAGCACAGTCCTCGGTTGCCGTAGTGTACTACTTCAACCTTTAATAGTTTGCCTCGCCTCATGCGAAAGCTATCGCACTAGACCCATTTTGTGTTGTCTTCTGTATACCTTAAGTAAGTGTTACAACACTGCGCCCGGTCGGTGGGTCGGTGGGTCGGAGAAAGACCCGACCGACCCACCGACCAGACCCTGCGAAGGGCAGTACAAAAGCAGCGGCGGTGGAGTGCCAATGCTACACTGTCACCATGGCACGGAGGCGTGGGAGCGAAACTCGTCTGCAGATCCACGTTACCAAAATGCTGACGATAATGCGCCACACTCAACCGGAACATGTTCAAGGCGCCTTGAAGGGGTTGCGGGCTCAACATGAAACTCAGACCTCGGTGCGCAGATTCTACGACGCGCTGCACGTCCTGCAGGCCCTCAAAGTCGTGCCTGTGATGGAGATATGTATCCGACACAAGAAAAACCGAGATTGTCCTCTGCTGCACTACACCGAGGTGGTGTATCGGCACGTGCACAGTAATCCCGGACCCTATGTCCCTAGGAGTCTCTCCGTGACACTGAACGTCAAAGAAAGGAGGGTGTACGATATTTTAAATGTGTTACACGCAATCGGTCTGGTGTACCATGGCATAAGACGCTACGTTCTGACACCCTGGCTCGACGAAAGCGCAGCTTATTGGTGGGGCCGCCTGTGTGAGTACTGGGGAGAGGTGGATCGCACGATGTTAATTCATCGTCAAGTGATTATTGCAGCCGCAAACGCCGGGGTGAGAAGGAACGCTACGCCCGAGAAGCGCACGAGCTCCGGTGGTGCGCTTCACGTCACGTCAGCTGTACCAGAGGATGTATTACTGGACTCAGACCCTATGTTGGACAGTGTAAATGTGCACACGGGTCACGAGTGTGTCTACGACGAATGGGGTGTGTTGACAAGTTGGCTTTCGTCTAACCTAGAACCCTATTCCGGAGACCAAACGTCGACTTCCGACCTCACACTGGAACTGGAGCCGTTCGAAGTCACGGGGTTTGGGGCTGAGATGTGATATGTTTGTAGGTTGTGATGGTGATGGTGCATGTTCCCCATGTACATTGCGCAGTGTAAGCATGGAAAGAAGACATGTACCAAGTGTGTGTGTGTGTGTGTGTAAATTGTTTTTATTATCTTGTATCACAGTAAAACTGACAATAAACCGAATCCCACACCAAGCAAAAGCAGCTTTCCTTCCGTTGACAGCCACGGCCGTTGGTGTACTCGGTCGAAGGTGTCCACGAATCCGTCCTGAAAAGAGCAACACGTGACAACAGATGTGAGGGTTGTTGTGTCCATCATTGTAAATGCTTAAAAGTGTCTACTAGGCAAAAGGGACGAAAAAAAAAACAGTAAAGAAAGAACATACCCAACCATCGGTGCCAGCGAGCCAATCCATGTGATTGTCTGTAATGTAAGCCGCTATCGACACGCCGATCGCGTAAGCGCACTCGGGTCCCAAGGTTGACTTCGACGCTTGCAGTAACACTGTGCCGTAAGCCACAAGGCTTACTATGCGCCCCCAGTTTATAATGCCGTCTGAAAACAAGGTGCGTGCCACACGTGTGACCGTTGACACTTCAGCGGCGGCGGTGGTCTGCAGTGAGAGCATGCCTGTGTGGACGTGCGTGTGGTTATTACAATTGCAAGTTTTCAAAGTACACTACGTTGCTGTCCGCCAATGACACTATTGCAGATAGTCGTCGTGGAGAAACACCCAACACTTACCGCAGTATTCCGTTCTTTGCGTCCACAACACATCACAGACTGCACGTTTCAACACCCTAAATGCTCGCCCTTCATTAGCGACACACTGCTGGGTACGGTGTGTTATCGTTCCATCTATTATGGTCAAGAGCAGCGTGTCTACACTATCTTGATAAGCAACCGAGGGGTTGTGTTCTGTCATGGCGTCTGCAACCCTGCGCTACAGTAGTGTGAGTGGTGGTGGAAAAAGAAGAGGCAGAAGAAACAAAAACAATACTAGGTTTTCCACAGAAAGATTGTTTATTGTGAACACGGTCCCTTAGTACAACAATCCGCTACACTCTATCGAGAGCTAAACGAGAGCACATGAAAACATAGGGGGGGTGATATCAACTTGTGTGGTGTGGCGTGACATACAGCGAGGGTACTGGTATATTGTGTAACATATGAGGTGCGAAGCACACAGACATATATCAAATTGTAGAGGAAGAAAATGAACCGTGTTGTCTTTAGGATTACACGAGTCGCAGATTCTCCAGTTTATTCTCCAAGGCCTTTTTCATATCACAGCACCAGGCATCATGACCAAGCGAAGGCAGATACTTTTCCTGTAAAGTGGTAACTCCACACACTAGGCATCGTTCCAGACCGGCCACGGAGCTGTAGCCCTGCTCGGCTGTGAGTACGCGACTCGGGAAGGCGAGTAGTCCTCTCCGGGAACGTTGCCGTCCGAGTTCGTAGAGTATCTCGTCTCTGTCGTATCTCGCGTCGATATACGGACAACGCTTACCTTCGTTGTATATGTAATAGATGTGCTCGCCCACAAAGGTGTCTCCTACCACAAAGCTGTGGAGAAACAAATCACAAGCAGCGCATCGGTGTTTGTCCCGAGTCCATGGCAGATGTTCCATGCTCGCCTTATCGCCTAACTCCGAGAAATCGCGAACGGTGCGAATGGCGGATGCGTCGGATTCCCATATATCGCCCAGTGCATAGTCTACGGTCCCAGGAACCGCCGCTTTGGTGTACAACGGAGCTCCCGCGGGCCTTATCGCCAGAGTTGTCTTGATAAGAAACTGTTTCAACTCCGAAGCCATGTCGGCACATGCTGGATGGTGAACGTCTCCCCTTTTCTGTGAGCACAGCACGCAATACCAGCACCCCGCCAGTATCATGTACTGCTCTTTTGCGAGCAGCAGGTGCAATGGGAAAGCAACTCGACCTTCCTGGAAGCGTAGCAGGCCTTCCAACAGCCGCAGTTCGTTCTCGCGCCGTTTAAACTTAGCCTTTAGGTAACGGCATCGGTGCCCTGTGGCAGCGTTGCGAAGGACGTGCTCGTTTATGCTTCTGTCGGCCTTTTTGTATCCCGACAAGACTATGTTGCAGTCTACGCATTTGTACGTGTCGTACGACCCTGCGATGTGAATCATGCCCGTGGCGTCTGCCAACCAACCGGATCCGAAGGTGGGGGGTCGTTGAGATGCCGGACACTTTGGCTCAACCCGTCAGAGACGATAACACGTGAACCCGATGCGTCTATGTTCAGCCGGCACGGTCTCACCACGCGCTCTGAGGTCCGCGGTTGTGGCATCTCATCAAGGTCTCTTGAGTTACTGGCCATGGGTCTAGCGGTTGTAAGCGATGAATTCCTGGGTGTTAATCAGTGTCTTTGGTTGTCATCGCCGACCGTCTGTGTTCAGCTGAGAGTGCACTCCACAGAGTCTATAATACACCGATCTGACATTTCACAGTTGCCATTCACAGCGATGTACAATGCCATTCACAGTGATGCGCAATGCCATTCACCGCGATGTCCATTCACAGCAACTCAGGGCATTCGTCCGCCGGCTCAGAGCATTCGTCCGCCGACCCGGAGCATTCGTCCGCCGACTCGGAGCATTCGTGCGCCGACTCAGCGCATTCGTCCGCCGACCCAGAGCAATCGTCCGCCTACTCAGCTCATTCGTCCGCCGACCCAGAGCATTAGTCTGCCGACCCACAGGATTCGTCCGCCGACCCAGAGGATTCGTCCGCCGACCAAGAGGATTCATTCGCCGAGGTTCACACAAAGCCGGTAACAACGCTTTGCAGCACAACCACGCGACACTTGTTGTCGATCGCTGGGAGTGGACAAGGAGCAAACCTGTCATCTTTCGTCTCCTCTGTGTAAATTACACAACAACAACAAAAAACCCCAAATATGAATACCACCGTGGAACTACGAGCGAACAATGGTGAAACCGAGCTGGTGGTCACACAGAGGATCGTCAAAACCCGTGTGTACACGCGGGACCGCCGTAGGCACCCCGATCAAAACCCGTTGGGCAGGTGCTTGTGCCCCAAACGTTTCTTCGAATTAAAAGGGGCTATTTTTGAAACAAATATCTCGACCGGCCTAGATGCGCTGATTAAAGCGGGGATCCTAGCTCGACCTCTTCGCGTGTATTGCATTGGAGAACACATCGAGGTGACATATGCTACGAGCCCAGGATCGGTCTCGAGGGTATGGCTGTGCACAAACGAGACCCCCGCGGTGATACTAGCGTGGGCCTCACCGACTGAAGCCTGGTGTTGTGACAGCAGAATCAAAGAAGCCGTCCGGGATCGTAGCGGCACCGGGCAAATACGGGACGTGGAACCTACAAGAGACGGGCGAGGCAACGAAGTCGGCACGATTCCTCTTGTGTTACACGCCAACGACTATGGATGTAGTTAGTGATGAACGTGCCATTCGATCGATCTTTTTTTGCTTGTTCATCCATGTGCATAATGTGTGAGTGTAACAAGGAAAATGTGTTTATGTTCCAACCACAAATAAAGAAAACATACAGTCTGATATATCAAATGCGTTTGTTTATTTGTTTTCACAATGTGTATACATGACACAAACGCTTTGTACAGCAATGTCATCCGACCAGTTCTTTACAACCGCAGCAGGATGAAGCCGACAATGTTCGCAATGCTCTCTCTGCACAAGCGGTCGTCACAAATCGACCGGTGCACACCACGCAGTCCTCTGGCGCCCTGACAGTTCATGTCCAGAAGCAGATCTATCACAGTCAGCCGTAATGTTTTTGCGTTGACGGGTGCAATGTCTAACGTCTTGGTCATGGCCATTAGGCAACACGCTGCCATGCAGCGGACAGGCTTATATTTAAGCAGTTCTACGGTCAGGGCTCGTCGTGCGTACAATTTCATGGCTAAAGACCGTATACGCGGCTCCGTTGCGAATGCATCTCGATTCGCCGTCTCACCCACATGCTCTAGGAGCATGTACTTGCAAAGCACGCTGATCGCAGTCTCTGTGTGCGTGGGGAATAGGCTGTCTTTTAGTGTCACTGTTATCTCTTGCAGTTTTCGCCGTACACCGTCCACTGTAGTACATTGCTCGTCGTCCTTGTCATAGTTGGGGTCCGCGGTAACCGCTTTCATAGGCCAGCGATACGCGAGACACACATGCTGCAACCCCACGGTCCTGAAAACGCAGTGCATGTGACACGAAAGCATCAAACATGCCGCACGTGTAGATCTAATCTCGTGCAACAGGTCCTGGAGCTCGATGCCGTTTTGCAGTGACGTTACCACATGTCTGTCCAAAAGATCGAGTGTGGCCGAAACCACCGTGTGCACATCCGCGGATGTGCAGAGTGGTACGATGTATGCAAACCACGACACCGCGGCCAGTCTGTAATTGTTGTACCTCTCCAGGTTTATGCCATGCAGGCCTTGGGCGTGCACCAAAGCCGCTGGTGCGTGGACACGATGTAGACGAACTTGACTCACGGCGGCCTTGTTCAGATCCTCCTTAGTCATCGACTGTAAGCCGAATTCCATGTCTGGCGTGGGAAAGACAAGTTGGTCATCGGTGTTCGCCGCACAGTCGGAGTTGCCACGAAGAACACATGTGTCAGCTGGTTGATTTACAGGGGCGCAAGAACCTTGTTTCCTCTTTCTGGACAACAGTCCCACAATCCGCTCTGGGGGCCCTTTGTTGCGATCCATTGTAACAAAAAGTAACAGCATAGGTCAATAGAAAGCTCACAACATGCACCACATCAATGTGCTCAACCTCAACTCAATACAAAACAGTCGCTGTAGGTCGGCGGGCTTGGAACTGCAGGTCGGGAACGTTGGAACTGCAGGTCGGCGGGCTTGGAACTGCAGGTCGGCGGGCTTGGAACTGCAGGTCGGGAACGTTGGAACTGCAGGTCGGGGACGTTGGAACTGCAGGTCGGCGGGCTTGGAACTGCAGGTCGGCGGGCTTGGAACTGCAGGTCGGGAACGTTGGAACTGCAGGTCGGGGACGTTGGAACTGCAGGTCGGGGGCTTTGGAACTGCAGGTCGGGGGCTTTGGAACTGCAGGTCGGGAGCGTTGGAACTGCAGGTCGGGAGCGTTGGAACTGCAGGTCGGCGGCCTTGGTGCTGTCGGTCGGCGGCATTGGTGCCGATCTGCTTCATGAAGGTAGACCCACCCTCGGCGCTTTCAGCGTCAGGCTCTACCGTTACCATAGACCCAATGTCAGTTCAGAAATACTGGAGCGACTGGAGTGACACTGTCACCTGGTCTCTAGGCTGAAAGTGGCGATGGTTGTCTTTTATTTGAATAATGTAATCAAAGTATTGTGTACATGTGAATAACAATAAAGTCTTCAATGTCACAATGAACCCAATGTCGTTTGTATTTCTTTTGTCATATCAGGGTTTCGGTGGACGTGATGCTATTGTTACATTGCACACAGATGCAATAAGAAGGCAGTACACTGAATCCTGTTTAGAAGATACAATGCCAGTGTTTTAAAGCTGTGAATAATTCTTAGAGGGAAAATTAGTGAGGGTTGAAGGAGTAGAACAGCTTTGATTTCTTTTTGATTTCTAGAAGTAGTGGTTATAATGTAGGCTTACACATACAGATATTACATAGGAGGTATTTTTAGGATGAAGGGGAGAGCTTATAAATAGAAATGATTTTTATACATATTGCATTTTTTGATATGAGTTATTGAAGTTATTGAAGGATTGCACACGCTTACAGACACAGAGTTAAGAAACACACATGACAGTATTGATTCCAGGCAAAAGGCCTCAAATTCATTTAGCTTTTAACTGAACTTAAAGAAGGACCAAAGAGGAAGGAAAGCATATATTTTGGTTAAGTCTGATAAATTAGAATTAGAAGGTATTGTTACATTAAAGGGAGCAAATGAAATAAAAAGCCTATACCAAAAACGGGTTATAACATAGGAAATGTGAGGTTAAAATGAAGTTAACACATAGGACGTTGAAGAATATACATAAATACAAGTCAATAAGTTAAGAACATAATTAGGATCATGCTTTTGATTACAGAGTCCCAAAAAGGATAAGTTAGGGAGAGGCAGGAAAAGGTGTTTTGTTTCCTTTGCAGAAGATCTCAGCGACCACAGGAGGGGCGAGGATTCTGGAGATCTCGAGGCCTGCTGAACCACCAGAGAGGGTCTGAGCGAGGACACAATGTATTGCGACCTCTGGTGTTCCAGAGGTCGAGAGAGGGAGTGTGGAGCAGGGAAATTATTTTACTGCTATTGCTAAATAATTGTCATCATTACCATTGCATTAATAATATAATCTGGAGTTTATATTGCATTCAGGGGTTGAACAGTGTGTCTTTCAGAAAGGCTAAAAGTAACAGGACAGGAAACAGGCTTGGAGAGTTTTGCAGAAGTGGAAGTTATTTTGAGCCGCAGGCTAAGACGAGGCTTTAACAATGTAACAGATAGCTTTAAGAAGGCCTTAAGCAGTTATGACTATTTTATACACAATGCATATCTGTGCTTATTAAAGAGTTGGAGCTCGGTCAATTAATTGGGGGTCGGAAGCTTTGTTCGGCGCGATGTTCGGACAATCTATTGTGCAAGTGACTTGGAGCCATAGAAGGAATTGCAGTACATGCTTACAAAACACTTATATATCAGATCATTTTATATTAAGGTTTTAGTAGAGGTTCTTGGTTAAAACATTTATTTAGTAGAAGACATACACATAGTCTCAGTGAGCCTCTGTCCTGGTGAAAGGTCAGAAGTGCAACAGGTGAATTGAGAAAGAGCATGTGAGGTCGTGACACACACACGAGTTAAATTTATTTAGAGGAGAGATTAGTCATGTCTGGTTGTAACTGCAAAAGTGTCTCGGTAAAAGAGGAACCGTCCTTGTTGTCTCGGCAAGAAAGAGGAACAATTTACTTTAAGACAAGAACGGAAAGTACCAGCCATGAAAATAGAAGATGATCTTCTGGGTGAAAAGCCATTGTTGGTGTTGATCTGATCTATGTATAAAATGTATCTGTGACGCATGAAGGGGCGTCAGTAAATCAAACCCTGATGCTATAAAATATCTGTTCATGCTTTGATTAAGTTGAGGACTACTGGCTGTCTGCGTACAGAGTGTCTTCCCACACGTGTGTTCATTAAAATCATTGTTGGACCAAGATCCTCTGGACCATGGGTGGTTTGTACTCTCCCTCCTCAATTTTGAACCTTAACACTGCCAATAAGTGTCCAGCAGGCAAGCCGGCGGGCATTATATCGTCGACCTGTGGGGACGGCGGGCAGTAACGTGCTGTGCTGTGTTGCCTTGTGTTTGTTGATCATACATAGGGACGGCATGAGGGAGGGTTTCATCATTACTCTACAACGATGAGATACCTAAAACGTTTTAGATTCATCACTACGTCTATATACTCAGAGAGCTTCACAAAGGACTTATTGGAACGCCTCAGGAACAAGGCGTTTGTTTCGTATTCCACGGTGATCAGATCTACCGGTGACCAGACGCTTAGTGGTTTTGTTTATTTAAGAACGCAAGGTACTATCAACAGTGTGGCCACGTACTTAAATAGCATAGCATCAAACTGCCGAGTAGAAGTAACACCAATTCCTCAGCGTGAGTCCGCCAACACCTTGCTCCGGGAGTACTCCGCGCTTGTGCAGCACGGCGGCGGTGTGCTCGAACAGCAACACGGAGAGGAGTTTGATATCAGAGCGGTGACACGGTATACGTTTGCCGCAACAGGCTACACTTCCACGGATCTATCGTGTCTGGTGGCCGACCTGGAGACATCCAACTACGTGTCGCACATAGTATTATTGCAGGAAGATACCGTGTGTGGGTTCATACATGCGAAAGATGCCAAGTGCTCGCGGCGCATTAGGAAATCATTAAGCGGCAACCTGATTATCGACCCAGTCGACGCGGGCACAACTGACGGGGACGCCATTGACTTATACAAGTCTATAGTGTCCAACGGAAACGCTGCCGTTCTATGTGCGAAAGACCAAAGAACGGACGACGTGAACAACGTAATCGCTCCGACACACAGCTCCACTTCGACGGGGGAGTCTAAGTTGCTGGTTCGAAGATATCAGGTGGAAAACAAACCCGGGTGTTCTGATGTTATTGTTATACGCGATCCGCCAGCAGGCACACCGATACTCGAGCAACCAGAGTCGCAGTTGCTCGCTGTGATTTCCGAGACTCAGAAACCCGAACCTGTATCGGCGAGCACTCTAACTCGCCGCGCAACGGCTACAAGAAGAGCTAAACGATCAGCGGTCCGCCGCAGTTCCAATTCCAACAGTCGTCGATGGAACAGTGTGTTTTGCAGAGAAATGAACTGGTTGGCACGCCGTAAGCGTGCCACCGAATCACAGCCCATCACCTCGGCCGACATCGACACGTGCGAAACCACCAAGGCTATGTTCAACATCAAAACCTGCGAAGTGCTTCTGCGGTTGTACCACCGCCATCGCTCTTTTGTCACTGTAGCGGATTAACATTACATGTGTCTCGCGTGAACACCATGGACAAGTACGAGATTGTTGCACAGGTAGGCGAAGGGGCATATGGTGTTGTGTACCACGTTAAGTGTCGCGTTACCGATCAACGCTATGCGTTGAAGTGCCACCGCAATTACAAAAACGGCAGTATGACGGACTCCACCGTCCGGGAACTGTCTTGTCTATCGGCTTTGAGAGGCCATCCTAATATAGTGGAGACGCTGGACTGTTTTCTTCACGATGGCGAGATAGCGACGCTCATGCCCTACCTCCCTTTAACGCTGTTTGAGGTGATCTACCAGGGTCGCTATCACTCGGGCCTGTTGCCGATTACGTTTATCGGCCGTTTCTCTCTGGAGATCGCCGACGCTCTGTCTTACATGCACGGGCTTAACATGATACACAGAGATCTGACACCCGCTAATGTGTTGCTCACAGCGGACACGCTAACCGTTAAGGTGGCAGATATGGGCCTTTCTAGGTATGCTGCGAAGTCCATGAGTTCTGGGTTGGTAACGGAGTCCTACAGAGCCCCGGAATTATTTGACACAAAGAAGGAGGGTATCGCGCAGTACACCTGCGCTATCGACATGTGGAGCCTGGGCGTGCTGATAGTAGATGCCATGGAGGCGACGATGACCTTTCACAGTAAAAACTTTCCAACGTATAAAATCATCAAGGAAACTCTCGGTCGCGACGACCACGAGGACGAAAGCATCTGGAATCCCATGCGTGTAATGCCCACCCTGATGCGGTGTACGGCGGTGAAGAGAATCGCGTTGGCATTGCTTCAGTACGACCCGAAGTGCAGACTCACTGCGCGGATGTTACTGGATGACAGTAGATGGAAACAGATCGCCGCCGCGATCACCGATGTTGATATTGACCGTGTGAAACGTTACGCTGGCATTCAGCGCACAGCCTGTAAATCACACTAGTGTGCATTTATGTTGCGATGTGAGGACGCTCATATGTATGTGTATGTGTTTGTGCATTCATCCAATAAAGCATCTCACTCCCTTTGTCATTGTGCAGTCATGTTTGTTTTATTTTCGTGGAAGACAAGATTGTTATGCATACAACCAGAGTCCATATAATAACCACATGTTGACACCGAGCAGACCCCCAACGGCATCGTTGTTCATATGTAGAGACACGCAAACAGCGGCACGAGCAACACTTTGGCGTCGAGTCCTCCGTTGCGGCTGGCGTCGGAACGGCAAATGTTGACTTTGTTGATCGTGGCTTCTATCCTGTCAACTGTGAACATATACCATGGTAATTAACACGTAGTTTATACATTACACAAAACATACACACGTGTGGCATTCGGCGGGCTTACGTTTGGCTAATATGGCATACAGCTGCACCTTGGTGGTGTCCACGGGCTGCAGGGGGACCAATTTCAGTATGGCAATGCGGTATTTGTCTGTGCGCACTAAAGATGAAAAGAGTGCATTGTTATTTTTTTTTTACTCGACGCCCCATCCAACAACCGTGTCGATATCGTGATATCGCAGGGGGGGGGGGGGGGGGGTAATGTGCTTACTACGTACAGCGAGTGGTAGTCTGCGGTGTCATGTGCTCGGGTTCCTCTGCCGTGCTCCCAGTGGCAGGATCATCGATTGGATCAGCGTCGTCCGGATTACCGCCGAGAGACCAACTGACTTGTGAACAGGACTGATCCGCTTCAGCACTTCGCCGTGTGTAAATGAAATACTTGTAGTTTACATTGCCGCGCCCCACAAACGTAGTACCGTTTGGGGTTATAAAACAGCCACCGGTCAGCCTTTGTGTTGGGCTCATAGTGTGGTTCCATATCTCTATTACACGCCAGATGTTGGGAGTCTCAACGTGAAACTTGTAAATTGCGCCGACTCCATCTAGCGGAGTGATAACTGCTGTGCTGTCTGTTACGCTACACGGCGTCCTTCCCGTTCCACAGCGCGCCTTTGACGTGTAATAATATATACCTCGATCGATTGGGTTTGCGATGACAGTGAATCTCGCCCCGCCTAACACATATTGCCCTTCGTCATTGCAAGTAAGTGAATGGTGACCTGGTACCCCAATCTAGTGTGTGTCACTTCATACAGATGGTGGCTAGCTGGCCTGACGACCTGACCGTTTTTTCGAAAGACAGAAGTAGGACTTTCCAAATAGCCAGGTAATGAGAGCGAATAAGACAGTTTCCCAAATACAGCTACTTGTTCTTGGCCAGCGTAGCCAATCGCACTTTGGTTGCAACACTCCAGCCAAAGTGCTAGCAGGCTGACTAGCACTCGAACGCAAGCTTTTGACTGCCACATGTTTTCCAGCAAACCCACTTGCAATCGACGAACACACCGGTAGTCTTGGGGCTTTATACCCTTGTGAAAGGGTTCGGTGAGTGTGAGTCGGACCGACTGAGAACGAGCAACCGCCGACCTAGAATGCTGACAGAGACAGAGTTTTTGTTCAGTACACACCGTTCTGTTTTTTTTTCCCACTGAACATGGTGTATAGTATATGCATTTTGTGTATGCTGCGTACTTTATACATCAAGTGGTACATATGTTGGTCGGTACACTGATGCTTGTGTGTGTTTTGTGTACCATGTTTTTACAGACGGCCGCAAGACTGGCCGACCTAGACGCCGGGAGCGGCCGACCTAGACGTCGGGGGCGGCCGACCTAGACGCCAGGGGCGGCCGACCTAGACGTAAGGAGCGGCCGACCTAGACGCCGGGGGCGGCCGACCTAGACGCCGGGGGCGGCCGACCTAGACGTAAGGAGCGGCCGACCTAGACGTAGGGAGCGGCCGACCTAGACGCCGGGGGCGGCCGACCTAGACGCCGGGGGCGGCCGACCTAGACGTAAGGAGCGGCCGACCTAGACGCCGGGAGCGGCCGACCTAGACGTCGGGAGCGGCTGACCTAGACGCCGGAAGCGGCCGACCTAGACGCCAGAAGACTGGCCGACCTAGACGCCGGGAGCGGCCGACCTAGACGCCAGAAGACTGGCCGACCTAGGAATATGCTGGCTGCACGTATGGAACACGAGGACGACTTACGGTGCACTTGCTCCGAGACCCAGCTCGCAACTATGGAGAAGAATGACACCCGGTCGGTTTGGGTTTCACCTACACAATGTGCTCACGGTGACCATGTGTCGCTTTGCGACGGCATTGCGATCAGCCGCAAATACCCCGATGAGAAGCATCCTTCTAATCGGTGGAAGAGAATATGCGGTAGCTTAGCAGCTTTGCTGAGAACCACCCCGGTGCGTTTCGAACACGGAGCCGGCTGCCTGTCTAGCTTGATCACCGAGGCCAAGGGGATCAGATTCCCCACCATACCTGAGATACTGTCAGTGGAAAGCCGTTCCGGCGTAACGGATTACTACATAGCACACAAGCTATTTGCCGCAAAGGTGGTGCATCTCACAGATGTGAAACCTTCCAACGATTTGGTCGAAGCACTGTCTTGTCACGATGCGGTTCTTCGCTACAAGGGTGCATCGGGTCTCTTTTGAGCCAACCATCCCTTTAACGTTAACTAGTAATGACTTCATGAACTTCTTCACAAATAAAATTTTTATCATTAGAGAAAAAATTACCAATAATCATCCCACAGATGTAATATTATCTACAGCTACTCTTAGTACCATTGATATTAAGTTAGACTCTTTTTCTCCAATTGATCTTTCTGAGTTAACTTCAATAATTACTTCCTCCAAACCATCAACGTGTCTTTTAGACCCCATTCCTACAAAACTGCTCAAAGAAGTCCTGCCATTAATTAATTCTTCGATCTTAAATATGATCAACCTATCTCTAATAATCGGCTATGTACCACAGGCCTTCAAGCTGGCTGTAGTTAAACCTTTACTCAAAAAGCCATCTCTAGACCCAGCAGTCTTAGCTAATTATAGGCCAATCTCCAACCTTCCTTTCATATCAAAAATCCTTGAAAGAGTAGTTGTCAAACAGCTAACAGATCATCTGCAGAGGAATGGTTTATTTGAAGAGTTTCAGTCAGGTTTCAGAGCTCAGCACAGCACAGAAACAGCTTTAGTGAAGGTTACAAATGATCTTCTTATGGCCTCTGACAGTGGACTCATCTCTGTGCTTGTCCTGCTAGACCTCAGTGCAGCGTTCGATACTGTTGATCATAATATCCTATTAGAGCGATTAGAACATGCTGTAGGTATTACAAGTACTGCGCTGCAGTGGTTTGTATCATATCTATCTAATAGACTCCAATTCGTGCATGTAAATGGAGAGTCCTCTTCACACACTGAGGTTAATTATGGAGTTCCACAGGGTTCAGTGCTAGGACCAATTCTGTTTACATTATACATGCTTCCCTTAGGCAGTATCATTAGAAGACATAGCATACATTTTCACTGCTATGCAGATGACACCCAGCTCTATCTGTCCATGAAGCCAGATAACACACACCAATTAGTTAAACTGCAGGAATGTCTTAAAGACATAAAGACCTGGATGGCCGCTAACTTTCTGCTTCTTAATTCAGATAAAACTGAGGTTATTGTACTCGGCCCTGAAAATCTTAGAAATATGGTATCTAATCAGATTCTTACTCTGGATGGCATTACCTTGGCCTCCAGTAACGCGGTGAGGAACCTTGGAGTCATTTTTGACCAGGACATGTCCTTCAACGCACATATTAAACAAATATGTAAGACTGCTTTCTTCCATTTGCGCAACATCTCTAAAATTAGAAATATCCTGTCTCAGAGTGACGCTGAAAAACTAGTTCATGCATTTATTACTTCCAGGCTGGACTACTGTAATTCATTATTATCAGGATGTCCAAAAAACTCACTGAAAAGCCTTCAGCTAATCCAAAATGCTGCAGCAAGAGTCCTGACAGGGACTAGAAAGAGAGAGCATATTTCTCCTGTTTTGGCTTCCCTTCATTGGCTTCCTGTTAAATCCAGAATTGAATTCAAAATCCTACTCCTCACATACAAGGTCTTAAATAATCAGGCCCCATCTTATCTTAATGACCTTGTAGTACCATATCACCCTATTAGAGCGCTCCGCTCTCGCTCTGCAGGCCTACTTGTTGTTCCTAGAGTATTTAAAAGTAGAATGGGAGGGAGAGCCTTCAGTTTTCAGGCCCCTCTTCTGTGGAACCAGCTTCCAGTTTGGATTCGGGAGACAGACACTATCTCTACTTTTAAGATTAGGCTTAAAACTTTCCTTTTTTCTAAAGCATATAGTTAGGGCTGGACCAGGTGACCCTGAATCCTCCCTTTGTTATGCTGCAATAGATGTAGGCTGCCGGGGGATTCCCATGATGCATTGAGTTTTTCCTTTCCAGTCACCTTTCTCACTCACTATGTATTAATAGACCTCTCTGCATTGAATCAGATCTGTTATTAACCTCTGTCTCTCTTCCACAGCATGTCTTTATCCTGTCTTCCTTCTCTCACCCCAACCGGTCGCAGCAGATGGCCGCCCCTCCCTGAGCCTGGTTCTGCCGGAGGTTTCTTCCTGTTAAAAGGGAGTTTTTCCTTCCCACTGTCGCCAAAGTGCTTGCTCATAGGGGGTCATATGATTGTTGGGTTTTTCTCTGTATCTATGAAGCGCCTTGAGGCGACTTTTGTTGTGATTTGGCGCTATATAAATAAAATTGAATTGAATTGAATTGAATTGAATGTTCACGTACCCTAGCGTCATGTCGGATGAGTACGAAGGTCTGATCGCCAGGTTTCGTGGAGACTATATAATTTACACGGGCGACTTGCATTTCACCGGACACGCGACTCCAACTGAGCTGCTGAAACAAATCACCTGGTGTTTCACCGAGCTCATACGTGTCAGCTTCGCAGGCTGGTGTGGGACATCGCAACCAGGGCATCTGGTGCTTTACACAAGAAGGAAACTACACTAAGTCCCTCCGTTAAGAGTTGTGTGCCTCTGTTGCTGGCGGAACGCAGAATGTCACATGTTTCTCTGTGCTATAATACGTTACGTGTAACCTCTTGAATAAAGCCGTTGAGATGTGTGTACAATGTGGACCGTGTCATTGTTTCAGGCCTTATTTCATTTTGACTTTGATACATTGAGTCGTGATGATATGGTTATACTTTTGCAGGTGGACAAATGTAGACAAACACCCAAGTACTCATGCTTAACCTAACATCTAGCTGTCACATAATGTACGAGTCACGCGTCAGTTACCAGACGCGTGTGGTTTGAACAGCACACGAATAAATAAAGATGGGACATTCCACACGTTGTTCCACGGTGGTCGTTTATTATCAAATGTGATACAAAAACACAAAGCATGCATCCACGGTGGTCGTTTATTATCAAATGTGATACAAAAACACAAAGCATGCAAATTTCATCGTTCGCAGGTCAGTGTCAGCACAGAATCATCGACACACATAATCACTTGCGAGACACTAGACGGGTTCCGTTTGGTATTTATTTGGAGGACAGTTGCGGTCTTCTTCGGAATGGCTTTCGTGTATCCCCAAGTTGGGGAGCCCTGCGGTGTGACTCACCGCGGCACTTTTTCCTCAGTCGCGATACGCCGCCAACCACTCGTACTCATCGCTGCCAGTCCACTCGGCCCTTGATACCCCACGTTCTCCGGCAGACCGTCTCGGTGGCGGATAAGGATAGCCTTCCTCTAGTTCACGAGTACCTGTCGGGGGCTTTAACTCTCTGCGAACAACGGGACGATCCCCGTGCGTCTCGCGCGCGACCCGGTTCACGCCGGGTTTAGTGTTCCTGTTGACAGGAGGCGGTGGCGGCAACACCAAAGGTCGTCCGCCGTCGTAGGAAGCAGCCTCGCGGTCTGACGTTACTCATAAGCCTCCCATCATATCGCAGATTCCTCGAGGATACGAGGCCTCTCGGTCGGCCGTTTCCAAACCTCTGATCATGTCGTAGTGATCTTTATCTACCGCGCGCTCGGTCGCCTGCTTTCTGCAATACAGCGTGAGCGACTCCATGTTCGGAAACACAAAGCGATCGGGGGGTTCGATGCCAGAAGACAAGACATACTCCACGCATTTTCCGTCTGGATCTCGAAACACAATCCGAGGGGTGGACCCACTGCCAGAAGACAAGACGTACTCTGTGCACGTCTCGTCTGGGCCGACTGTGTATTTCCAGATGCACCCCTTGCCTTTAGTGAACAACTCGAACGTGGCTAGGTCGCCGTCGGGGCCGTGCGTCAGGGCAACATACCCCGGTCCCGGCTTAGACATCGCAGAAAAGCATTGGGTTCTGCTTGGGAAGTAGGGAGTCGCACCGGCAACGACGGCACTTCGCCAAGTGGCAAAGACGCACCTGTCACGTTCTCGCATCTCAATCCTCAAGGCTCCTTTTCGGTTAAGCTGCTCCGCCATGGTGTGAAGCTAGATATATATATATGTCCACCGTGGATACACTGAGTTTGTAGGATGTGCACGAGTAGTTGTCCGATGAGTGTTAGTACTGTTTCATCGGTACGTGCGGTCTAGCCTACATGGCGGACATTAACATCGTGACTCTGATGCACATTCTTGTGAACCAGTTGTGTTTTACACGCAAGGTGAACAGCGTTTCGTTGCGATCGTGTTCCACCAACCATCGAGCCCCAAGCGACTCCACTCGATCCCGTAGGTCAACGGCGTTGTTCTGGTCCGTTATAAAGTCAAAGTATTTCTCATAGATCGGACTGAGGTACACCAACAGCTGATCCCCATCGCGAATCTCAATGCCGCACACGTCCCTTTCCTCACACACGTGTAGCTCGCAGCCAGCGAGTTCGTCCGGTTCACCCTGCATGGGCAGCGGGTAGTTGGCATACAGATTATAGAACCTCCCGTTGCTAGACACGCTAGCGCGTTCGCATATGCGGATGAGGTTAGAATAGGCCGACGCGGACTCCCTCATCGTTTGACCACACAGCTCCGGATTGCTGGTCCACAGCGATAGTGCCACGCTGCAGTTTCTAGCTCTGATCGACCGGAATTTCATGTCCTCCGAACTACTTGTCACGTACACCAAATTGCCTTCGCTGGTTAACCAAAAGGCCCTGAGCGCCTCGTGTCGCCGATCGCACCGGCGTTCGAGATCCACGTCGTTGGGCAGCTCGCTCGTCATCATAAGTCTGTTTCGTTCGACCAAATCTCTATCGGTTAATGCATCCCCTCCGTTGGTGAAAATGTAGCCGTTGTCGGTAGGTGTACCCGAAAACAACCAGCAGTATCTGAAGTATATTTTATTCGGAAGGACAAACTGCATCAGAGAGGCCTTGGTGGGACACCTCAGTTCTTTTTCCGTGTGACACAACGCAGGACTATTTGCGAGAAGTCGAGCAGGACAGAGTTCCGCAGACAGACGAGAATCAGCATTTTAGCACCATTCACTCACTTATTTAACACACTCTTCTCACACACACAAACTGGACAATATCATCTGGTTTTATAGTCAGCACTTTACACTAGCAGCAATACACAATAAAAAGACAACACAGGTACATACAGACACAAACACCATGATCCCTACTGGGGTTTTCTGGCGTCCAACGCCCGGGTCCAACACTTATGCCCCCTTCTTCTGGTACCAGACTTTTCCAACACAATTTTGACAAATTTAAAAGCCTCCAAGCCCCGGTCCACCCTTGCTGGTCAATCAACCCGCTTCGGGAACGCCGTCACCGATAACGGTCAAATTTCTAAGCCCTATATTAATTTAAAAGAGCTCCCCGCATCTTGACCAGATACTCCACTTAACCAGCGTCTCAGTATCCTACTGGCGCCTGAAGCTTTATTTAAAGCTTTACCGGTCACCCGCGATGAAATGGTCACGCCCGAGCACAGCTCTGTCGCTCAAATAGCGCAGTAAAGAAGTGATCCTTGACCACTTGGTTTTTAACGGTAGCCCGAATCCCCGGGGTAACCGCCTGAGCTAATCCGTACGCGGATGGGCCCCACTGCGCGTCCACAATGGGGAGTTGCTGCCACATGCTGAACTACTGTGCTCCTAGGGAACGCCCTCCCCTTCGTAAATAATATAAATAAGTTTACAAGCACCACTGTGGACTGTAACCGCCAGCCTCTGTTGCTGGGGCGATCGCAGCTCAGAGAGTTGGCAGTTTGTCTTGTAACCGGAAAGTTGCTGGTTCGAGCCCTGGCCCCGCAGTCTCGGTCGTTGTGTCCTTGGGCAAGATACTTCACCTACCACCTACTGGTGATGGCCAGAGGGGCCGATGGCATGATATGGCTGCCTCGCTTCTGTCAGTCTGCCCCAGGGCAGTTGTGGCTACAATTGTAGCTTGCCTCCACCAGTGTGTGAATGCGAGAGTGAATGAATAGTGGAATTGTACAGCGCTTTGAGGGCCCCGAAAAGCCCTATATAAATGCAATCCATTATTATTATTATTTATCTGATGCTCGGGTCAAACCCTCTAATCAATTTGGGAATTAAATCCCTTAACCCAGACCTTCCCAAAGTGTGGGCCAGTAGAGCCATTGCAGGGGGGGCGCGGTATGAAAAGGGGGTAAACAAAAAAACAACGCTTGGACACTGCTAGCAGAGGGCGCCCACACAAACGCAAAGCAGGAGATGAAGCATCGCTGAATATGTTTCCAAACCAACTTCATTCTAAGCCAAAGACTAGAGAATATGGTGAAGCAAATCTTCCCTTTGGTTTCACCAGCTCAAGTGCCGAGGTAGGTCTCCCCTGCAGAATTTGTCTTCCCTGTGTCGGGAGCACGCGCTGGGCTGTTCAAATCACGGACAAACAGTATCCCACATTCTTGATTTTTAGTTCACAAGTACTTGTTGTAAAGACTAACTATTCCTGACATTTTGGAGATGTTAGCTCTTTATACAGTAAAGTTACAGTGGGATACAAATAATACCAGGCTGATCCTGCCACGATTTGTTCCCCTGTCTAAATCACGGACAAACAGTATCCCACAGTTTTTTTATGTTTTTAAACCCATTTTGCACAGAGAGGCATTTTTTGAAAAATGTATTGATAGCAATGTTGAATATTATTACACAGGAAAAAAACAACTACATGTAAAATAATTATACCGTGACGCCTCTGCCTTTCTAAATAGAGGGACAGTAACTGCGTGTGTACATGTAAGCATGTAAAAACTGATGATACAGGGAGTGCAGAATTATTAGGCAAATGACTATTTTGTCCACATAATCCTCTTCATGCATGTTGTCTTACTCCAAGCTGTATAGACTCGAAAGCCTACTACCAATTAAGCATATTAGGTGATGTGCATCTCTGTAATGAGTAGGGGTGTGGTCTAATGACATCAACACCCTATATCAGGTGTACATAATTATTAGGCAACGTCCTTTCCTTTGCAAAAATGGGTCAAAAGAAGGACTTGACAGGCTCAGAAAAGTCAAAAATAGTGAGCTATCTTGCAGAGGGATGCAGCAGTCTCAAAATTGCAAAGCTTCTGAAGCGTGATTATCGAACAATCAAGCGTTTCATTCAAAATAGTCAACAGGGTCGCAAGAAGCGTGTGGAAAAACCAAGGCGCAAAATAACCATGAACTGAGAAAAGTCAAGCGTGCAGCCGCCAAGATGCCACTTGCCACCAGTTTGGCCATATTTCAGAGCTGCAACATCACTGGAGTGCCCAAAAGCACAAGGTGTGCAATACTCAGAGACATGGCCAAGGTAAGAAAGACTGAAAGATGACCACCACTGAACAAGACACACAAGCTGAAACGTCAAGACTGGGCCAAGAAATATCTCAAGACTGATTTTTCTAAGGTTTTATGGACTGATGAAATGAGAGTGAGTCTTGATGGGCCAGATGGATGGGCCCGTGGCTGGATTGGTAAAAGGCAGAGAGCTCCAGTCCAACTCAGACGCCAGCAAGGTGGAGGTGGAGTACTGATTTGGGCTGGTATCATCAAAGATGAGCTTGTGGGGTGTTACGCCCCAGTCTAGGGGTACAGGAACGCAACATAAGTTTGAAAAGACTGCCCCGCCCTGGTCCCAAAACCATACACAGAGGGAAACCAATTCCTTAGTGAATCGTGTTTTATTATCTACACTGCAAAAATGAAGCTCCAGGGTGAACAAAGGCCAAAATAACAAACAAAACAAGCTAAGTCAGGAGGAGGTGCTATCTAAAACCCTATGTGAAATCAAACATCAAACAAAAGACAAGCGCTACATCTAACTCCCTAACTGAAATAAACAGGAGAAAACAGTGCAAGGAAAAACAATACGGCAGCTCACCCCTTCTGTTGCAGTGCTATTTACAATGTGCTATGTACAATGAAAGCTAATATACACACTATATACAAAACTCAGAGAAGCCGCACAAATCACAAGCACAAAAGTCTCAAGTTTTGAAGGCCAGGGTCAGGTCTGCTGCTGCTGTCAGTGGCTGCCCCGGGACAACTGCTGGTGAGGGATTTGAAGAAGATCACATGGCCAGGGGACCAATCAGCAGCCGTCAGCTCATCCACTCTGGGACCTGCAAAGACTTAAAGGCACAGACAACAACAGCCACCAAAACAGATTATGGACAGGGCCATAACACCCCCCTTCCCAAGACCGAACATCTCCCCTAAAGATGTTTGGCGCTTAGGGGTTCCGAAAACCACGTGACAGCGCATCTGCCAGTACATTCTCTGTCCCTTTCTTGTGATGGATCTCCAGATTGAAATCCTGTACTAAGAGGGACCATCTCATGAGCCTTTGGTTAGAATTTCGCATTCGGGTCAAAAACACGAGGGGGTCGTGGTCTGTGTAAACAATGACAGGTGCTGAACTGGAACCGACGTAGACCTCGAAATGCTGTAGAGCAAGCAATAGGGAGAGAGCTTCTTTTTCAATGGTGCTGTATTTCTGTTGGTGGGAGTTGAATTTTTTCGAAAAGTAACCAATTGGGTGAGCAACACCCTGCCTATCCTCCTGCAACAGTACCGCACCTGCACCGTTGGCGCTGGCATCCACCTCAAGTTTAAACGGACGTGCGAAAACAGGAGCGGCAAGTACTGGTGTGCTGCAGAGGAGAGCTTTGGCAGACTCAAAAGCATTCTGGCAGGTGGGGGACCATACAAATGGTTTTGATACACTTGTGAGACTGGTGAGAGGTGCAACTACATCTGCAAAATTCTTACAGAAGCCACGATAATAGCTGGCCATACCAAGGAACCGGCGAAGCTCACGTCTAGTGCGAGGCACAGGGAAATCTAGGATAGCCTGGATTTTAGCCAGCAGGGGGCGCACCTGTCCCTGACCCACCTGCTTCCCTAGATAAGTCACAGTGGCCTTACCAAAGTCACATTTGGCAAGATTTAGGGTAAGGGATGCCTCTTTTAATCTTTCAAAAATCTCCGTGAGTGTTCCAAGGTGATCTGACCAAGTCTCTGAATAGGCTACAATGTCGTCTAAGTACACTTCACAGTTTGTGACACCACCTAAGACAATGTGCATAAGGCGTTGGAATGTGGCAGGGGCATTTCGAAGGCCAAAAGGCATGACGGTGTATTGGAGGAAGTGATCAGGAGTGACAAAAGCAGAAATTTCAGATGCACGCGGAGTGAGGGGAACTTGCCAATAACCCTTTAATAAATCCAGTTTGGTGACAAACTTTGCGGAGCCAACCCTATCCACACAATCTTCCATGCGGGGAAGAGGGTAGGAGTCGGGTTTGGTCACACTGTTCACTTTGCGAAAATCACTACAAAAACGTGGAGTTTTGTCTTCCTTCGGCACAAGAAGGCATGGGGAACTCCAGGCACTCGAACTAGGGACAGCAAGACCATTTTCCAGCAGGTAGGAAACTTCTTGCTGAAAAAGTGCACGTTTGGTAGGGTTCACACGATAAGCGTGTTGTTTGATCGGAGGGTGGTCACCTACATCTATGTCATGTTCGAGGACAGTAGTGCGAGACGGAGTGTCAGCGAACAGAGATGGGTAGTTATTGATCAGAGAACACACATCGGTCTGGGCAGCCTCATCTAAATGTTTTAGGTGAGATTTCAAATTATCCAATACTTCAGAGTTTCTGAGTCGGGAGCAACCCTCAGCACAAACGAAAGCTAAGCCATCACTTTCTGGGCTATCCTGAGACGGGGATGCTGGCACAACTACCGACACGGCAGACAGCGCAGCGGGGGATGAGGAGGAGTTTACACCTGCATCACGAACAAAATAAGGCTTCATCAGATTAACATGACACACACGACGCTTTCTCCTACGGTCTGGGGTACCTATAACATAATCTGTGTCACTCAGTTTCTCTTGGACAGTATAGGGCCCACAGAACTTTGCCTGGAGAGAGGATCCAGGAACAGATAGGAGAGTCAACACTTTGTCACCCACTTCAATTTTTCTCTGCACGGACTTTTTATCAAATTTCCTTTTCATTTTTTCCTGAGACGCGGAAAGAGCCTCGCGTGCAATTTCGCATGCTTTATGCAGACGCTCCCTAAAACAACTTACGTAGTCTAATACGTTCTGCTCGGGGGTAGCTGTGACGGACAGATATCTCTCTTTAAGCAGCCGTAGGGGACCACGCACTGTGTGTCCAAACACCAGCTCTGCGGGACTGAAACCCGTGGACTCCTGCACACTCTCTCTCACCGCTAGAAGGAGAAGTGGCAGACCTTCGTCCCACTCTCTTCCTGACTCGAGACAGAACTTCCTCGGCAAACCGATTTCGGCAAACCGAAAGTGGAGAAAAAGTTTACTAGTGCTCTGACAAGGGCTTTGACTTTGATAGTGCGTAACGAAATAGCCTCGGGGAAGCGTGTGGCGGCGCACATTAAAGTCAAGAGGTACTGATGTCCTGACTTTGTTTTTGGAAGCGGACCTACACAATCGATGATTATGTGCTCAAATGGTTACCCTAAAGCCGGGATTGGATGCAATGGAGCGGGAGGAATAACCTGGTTGGGTTTTCCACTGACCTGGCAAACGTGGCAAAAACGGCAATACTTGGTCACATCAGACTTCAAACCTGGCCAGAAAAAGTGACGCAGAATACGATGGTAAGTTTTCCTAATTCCTAAATGTCCAGAGAAACTGTCATGTGCGAGGCTGAGCACTTGGGGTCGGAATTTTTGCGGTACAACCACTTGTTGAAATACATTCCAGCCAAGATCACTAGATGAGGGAGGATGCCATTTGCGCATTAACACATCATTTTCAATGCTGTAGACACGGGGATTCTGATCGCTTGAATTCGCGGCGAGTAAACATTTGGCCAAAGTCGGGTCATTCTGTTGCGCATGAATGAAATCTGTTTTGTTTACCTCAAAAGACAGGTCAGGTGTAGCGGGTAGCATTTTATCAGACACACATTTTTCAGCTTTTTCCACAGGCAGTTCAGCTTTCTCAGGAACAGCTTCAGAACATAGAAAAGAGTCAGACAAGTCAACATCACCATATTTACGCTTGTGGGCGCGTGTGACAACACAGGCAGGAAACACAGAGGGCAGACTGTCAGCAGCAGGCTCAGAAACAAAATCAAAATCATCGACGGGGTTTTCAATTACTTCAGGGATCAGGAAAACTTTCCCATTGGCTAGATCATTCCCCAGAATCATAGTGACCCCCTGCACGGGCAAGCGAGCGCGCACCCCAACTGTTACCGGGCCTGAAACGAGAGGCGACTGTAGGAAGACTCTGTGCAGCGGAACTCGTAACACACTCATTTTCACTCCCCACACGAGAGCATCAGCACCACAAAACGAGTTACATGAAAAAGGCAACGCGCTTTCCAAAATGAGAGACTGGGCAGCCCCAGTGTCGCGCAAAATTACAATTGGCACGCGATCCTCCTCTATTCCAGTCAGGGAGGCGAACCCTTGTGAAATGAAAGGTCGGTAACTGCTGTCAAGACTGTCATTTCCTGGTTCATCACTGATGGGATTAGGAGTAGAAACTGACTGAACAAAACCAATGCTTTTTGGCTTTTTCCATGTGTGAGATTGCTCTTTGCGACGGAGCGACGGACAATTGGCAATGAGATGGCCAGTATCATGGCAATAAAAGCATTCTCGGACAGTCATGGGGACCTGATCAGGGCGCGGTTGACGCTTGGGAGAAACCCTCAAACTCCTCGCAGGTTTAGACAACGGGGCACATTCATGGTGCACAACTGAAAACGTAACGCGATGGGTCAACACAAACTCATCTGCGAGAACAGCAGCTTTAGACAACGACTCCACCTTTTGCTCATTGATATATACAGCAACATTTTCTGGAAGACACGTTTTGAATTCCTCCAGCAGGACCAATTCTCTTAGCTGAGCAAAGTCCTTCACTTTACTTGCGGCTAACCACTTATCAAACAAGAGAGTCGTCTCCCTGGCAAACTCCACATGTGTTTTGTTGGCAGATTTTTCACACGACCGAAACCTCTGGCGATATGCCTCTGGAACTAGCTCATAAGCCCTTAAAATAGTGGATTTCACAATTTCATAATCCAGGCTGTCATCAATAGACAAGCTCGCACACACTTCCTGTGCTTTCCCCACCAATTTACACTGCAGCAACAAACTCCACACATCCTTGGGCCATTTCAAAGTGGTTGCGATGCGTTCAAAGGCATTAAAGTAAGAGTCAACTTCACTTTCTCTGAAAGGTGGCACTAAAGCAATTTGCCTGCTTGCATCAAATTGGTCAGAGGAGAACGAATCAGAAGATTTATTCACAATCTTACTCACTGGGGTAGAGGTAACATTGCGCTGTCGGGAAGGATCCAGCTCCATAGCCCTTATGCGGAGATGCATAAGCTCAACTTCTTTGGACTTAGTCGCAAGCTCCACCTCTTTCAGGCGAAGGGCGAGCCCAAGATCCTCCGTAACCAATCCTGTTGATTGTCCGGCTGGGCTAACGTTTGGGATCTGAATGGCAGCAGGAGCCTCCGCCGCTGGCGACACCCGTCCACTGGCAGCTTGTGGGATGGTTGCAGCAGCTTCTGCTCCCGCATCCACCACCAAACCTCCAGCCGCCTCAACCGGCCGAGGTTTCGACTTCGCAAATACCCCCTTATCCACCAGCTGAGCTGTCAGGCACTGCTTAATTTCTGCCTTTTTAGCATGTAAAGGCACACTAACATTAAACAAATCTGCCACCAACAACAAATCCGCCTTTGTGCATCGATCCAACTTATCCACGGTGGGTTGTAGTGCAAAATCATCCACATCAAAAGTCATTGTGACTAGACCACCCCAACACTACAAGAAAACTGCCAACCAAAAACTGCAGACAACCCACAAAATACAATGAGCAAAAAGAATGGCAAAAGAAAAAAAAAAGGACGAGCCCCCACTTTATGTTACGCCCCAGTCTAGGGGTACAGGAACGCAACATAAGTTTGAAAAGACTGCCCCGCCCTGGTCCCCAAAACCATACACAGAGGGAAACCAATTCCTTAGTGAATCGTGTTTTATTATCTACACTGCAAAAATGAAGCTCCAGGGTGAACAAAGGCCAAAATAACAAACAAAACAAGCTAAGTCAGGAGGAGGTGCTATCTAAAACCCTATGTGAAATCAAACATCAAACAAAAGACAAGCGCTACACCTAACTCCCTAACTGAAATAAACAGGAGAAAACAGTGCAAGGAAAAACAATACGGCAGCTCACCCCTTCTGTTGCAGTGCTATTTACAATGTGCTATGTACAATGAAAGCTAATATACACACTATATACAAAACTCAGTGAAGCCGCACAAATCACAAGCACAAAAGTCTCAAGTTTTGAAGGCCAGGGTCAGGTCTGCTGCTGCTGTCAGTGGCTGCCCCGGGACAACTGCTGGTGAGGGATTTGAAGAAGATCACATGGCCAGGGGACCAATCAGCAGCCGTCAGCTCATCCACTCCGGAACCTGCAAAGACTTAAAGGCACAGACAACAACAGCCACCAAAACAGATTATGGACAGGGCCATAACATGGGGCCTTTTCGGGTTGAGGATGGAGTCAATCTCAACTCCCAGTCCTACTGCCAGTTTCTGGATGACACCTTCTTCAAGCAGTGGTACAGGAAGACGTTTGCATCCTTCAAGAAAAACATGATTTTCATGCAGGACAATGCTCCATCACACGCGTCCAAGTACTCCACAGCGTGGCTGGCAAGAAAGGGTATAAAAGAAGAAAAACTAATGACATGGCCTCCTTGTTCACCTGATCTGAACCCCATTGAGAACCTGTGGTCCATCATCAAATGTGAGATTTACAAGGAGGGAAAACAGTACACCTCTCTGAACAGTGTCTGGGAGGCTGTGGTTGCTGCTGCACGCAATGTTGATGGTGAACAGATCAAAACACTGACAGAATCCATGGATGGCAGGCTTTTGAGTGTACTTGCAAAGAAAGGTGGCTATATTGGTCGCTGATTTGTTTTTGTTTTATTTTTGAATGTCAGAAATGTATATTTGTAAATGTGGAGATGTTATATTGGTTTCACTGGTAAAAATAAATAATTGAAATGGGTATATATTTGTTTTTTGTTAAGTTGCCTAATAATTATGCACAGTAATAGTCACCTGCACACACAGATATCCCCCTAAAATAGCTAAAACTAAAAACAAACTAAAAACTACTTCCAAAAACATTCAGCTTTGATATTAATGAGTTTTTTGGGTTCGTTGAGAACATGGTTGTTGTTCAATAATAAAATTATTCCTCAGAAATACAACTTGCCTAATAATTCTGCACTCCCTATAGAGACAAAATACTGTTAAACTGACTATCTGCCATTCTGCAATTCATCTCATGTAAACAATAACGTAGCACACAGCTTGACATGAAAAAAGGCACATACCTTTGACGTTGCGTGACGAACTCTGTATTCCCCGTCCACACGTAAACGCAAAAAAGGGGTTTTAAAAAATCTCCTTTTTCGGTGATTCCAAACGCCGTTCATGTGTGGATGAAACAGCTGCGTTTTCAAAAATACCTGTGTAGGTGTGGACGTAGCGTAAAAGAGAGTAGTTTATTTCCTTACTACCTGTAATTTATTGCAGAATACTTGTATTTGTGTAATTGTTTACTAAATGTTTGAGGTGTGAAATAAACCGCAATGGAGCAAAATATGGGTGTGTGTGGTTGGAGGATGTGTTTGCGTGTGCGTGTGCGCGCGCGCGGGGGGGGGGGGGGGGGCAACATTTTTCTTGTAATGTTGCCCTAGCAAAAAAAGTTTGGGAACCACTGCTTTAACCAAATGTGCTAATCTAATCTCTTTCCTTGGCTGATATAAGACACTTAACAGACATAGCACATCAACTTTAAGCACACGTCACATTAACTTTAAAATTCACCCCAGCATTAACAACAATAAGCTTTCATCAAATATTCCCCAGACTTTACTTTTTATTTATCACATATTACCTCAAATCACCATGGACATGTCACCCGAAATCTACTGAACAGATTTTATAATTTCGTTTAATTTTACCACTACTGAGCCAATTTAACAATGAAGATCATCAACTCAGCGAACAGGTAATTTAGAGTTCATCCAGTCTGCACAATTTGCTTTTTCTTTGAACAGGCTTGTGCTTACCTTTAAATCGTTTTAGACCGTTCTCCTATTTGCCTCATTTCCGATCGCACCTTAAGCCGAATTTGTCCTCCCAGCCGCAAAAGAATCCGGGTCACTGGCAGCAATCATTAAATTCCATTCTTTTGAATTCTTTTGGCGACAGAGTGGTCAAGTTCAAAAATCATCTTTATTGTACATTTCCAGAAATGGAGAACTGCAGACACGAGCACGTACCCCCAGTTCTAAAAGCATTGCCAGGCAAAATACGTATATATAGCTCTGCTATACGTCACCCAGACACACACAGTTTCGATCAAAACAACTCCTTCTGGTCTGACTAATGTGTGTGTGTGTTACTTAATTCTGCTTTTTCTGCCTGGTTTCCTGTGTTTTATTAATATGCCTCTGCAGCTCTGCACTTAACTTCCTGTTTCTTAACTTCCCCTTACTAAAGCCTCTGTTGCTAGGCGACCTGTCACCCACTGACACTGCTGAGCGCACCATCCGCTCCGAGCTCCCTGACCTGCCCTCAATCTACAGCAGGCGGTGGCGGACCAAGGCCAGGAAGATCGTGAAGGACCTCAGCCATCCCAACAACAGACTGTTCTCTCTGCTGAGGTCAGGAAAGCGATTCCGCTCCCTGAAGACCAACACAGAGAGACTGAGGAGGAGCTTCTTCCCGCAGGCGATACGGTCTCTCAATCACACCACCACACAGTACTGACCCACACATATGGTTCTTACACACACACTGGACTTTCTGGACATTGTTTTTGCACACATTGTTTTTTTGCACAACACTGGTCACTATATTCTTCATTTCCGGTTAATACTTGTACAGCTGCTGTTATTGTGTATATATTTATTTATATTTAGATTTCTTCATACATTCTTATATAGTTCTATATTGTATATTTTGTTGTACAGTTATTTTATTTTCAACTTTAATTTATATATTTTATCTTATTCCTTCCCAGTTAAATTTACCCTTCATTCTAATTTGTGTTGTACAGTTATTTCATTTGTAACCTTAATTTATATTTTATTCCTTCTTAGTTAAATTTACCCTTTTTAATTTTTCATATTTATTTCCTATCTTATTCATAGCCTTTTCCTTTTTTGTTTTCTTTAGGTCACGAGCAGTTGTCCAAGCATTTCACTACATATCGTACTGTGTATGACTGTGTACGTGACAAATAAAATTTGAATTTGAATTTGAAATTTGAATTTGACCTAGTTTTTTCTCACATCTGGGCTTGGTTTATAAAGGCCTTTATAATCAGAAAAGAAGCACTAAGAATATATATTTCTCTTGTAACAATCTCCAACCAACATCCACTGACACTGTACTTAAGGGAAGTTAAAGACTTTCTTCTGTACTTACATTTGGATCACGTCAATCCGTGATAGTCATTCAGGCAGTAATGCCCGGACTGGAAATAAGCCATCCTTAAAATATTACAACTTTCCAGCTCCTGTGTTAGAATGAAAAACAAATGTGTTGTTTAAATTAGAGACTGCACCTGTGACAGAACAATAAATGTATTTTATTTTGATTATATAAGTAATGGAAGTACAAAACAACAAACTTGTGGTAGGCCTAAACTTATTTTCAGAATAATTCAATCTGCGACTTTGTTTCATTGCGAGATTATAACAGTGATGGTAATATAATTGTTTGTTGTTCAAGAGAACAGTGTCCAGTATGTTGGCTGTTATACTTTTTTGCATTTGAAAATAAAAGTTGGACTGATTTTAACATCATTACAAAAAGTGTTGTTAATTATTTTTAATCATATTCAAGTTGCTTTTTTCATTTAGTTGAACTTGAAATGTTTGTCAGTAGGTAAACAATTAGTATTGTACAGTCAGAAATATCAAGTTATTCTTAGTACTGCATACTTGAAATGAATATGTTGTCCTAACTGTCATCTTAAGTAAGCTTTACTTAGTTTTTAAGGCAACAAGTTTGCATTTTTTTTTTTGAGTTCTGGAAACTAAATAGGTTTTTACCCTGTACTCAAGGTGAATAAGTTGCCTTAACTTAGTCATCTTAAGTAAACTTTACTCAATTTTTTCGAGGCAACGAGTTTGCTCAGTTTTTTTTAGTTCTTTGAACTAATTAGATTTGCCCGCAAAAGAAGGATGGATTGGAATAGAAAAAAAAATACATATCCTAACCTTAGTTACTGGGGGAGAAAATGACTGATGCTCAGAGTGAGTAAAAAGTAAACTGAGTGCATTTTCTGAACAGAGATTCACTTTTAATGCACTCTAAAAAGTCATTCAGAGGCTTAGTAAATATCACTATAAATATAAGTTAGATGAGCCTGATAAAATCTATGAATATCCTTTTAGTAATTAATTAGGTTTGATAAATTTAAATAAATGTTTAAAATTTTAACTTATGTGTTTGTGTTAAATTAAGTTATTTATTTACATTTTCCTCAGACAAATAATTCAGTATGTGGTTCACAGAATACCTTCTTTGCATGTACTTAATATTTTTGTTTAAAATAGAATCAAAATATTTGAGAAATATGTATCTACACTCATCAGTATCTGGTACGAAAATCATTATGCAAATCAATATTATTTATTGTCAGCAACAACAACTGAAAAGTGTAAGTAAAACACGATAACGTAGAGTAATTGAGTATTAGTGTGCGACAAGAACGCATAACCTCAAGGGAAATTTTCCATGTCATCACAACGGCGGTCAACAGACACAAACTCACGGGGGAGCACCTGGAAAATTTGCCGGTAAGTGGCCTGAGCGCAAACTGTTAATGTAACGTTAAGGCTGTTTTACTGTAACCTTCTCAAGAACTGACGTGATAATATAACTTGCAGTTAATACTTTGTCCTATTAGATTTGTAATGAGCATATTTTTCCTCAGTAGTGTGTATGCTGGAGAATGTTTGTGTATGTTGAGCCTTTTTTTCTGTTTATATGTTTTGTCACCACGGAAAAACTTGTTTGGTGGAGACAATGGTGCTTTTACCTATCCTATCCAATCCTATCCTATCCTTATCCTATCCTATCAGTACAAATGATAAAAAGGTTGTTCCATGTTGCATGAGTTAAATCCGTTAACACATGTCACTGGCACATGAGCTGATGCTGCTCAGCCGCATCCCTATTGCTTCATATTGGCATCAGTGTGGGCGGTGTGTCCAGATTTCTAATGTTCTCTGAAGTAAAACACCCATGCCGTTAAAGCTTAGCATCCAGCAACAGTTAGTGTGCAAAATACATGTTTTACTTTACTTTCTACAGGTTTTCGGTTTATTATTTGAATTGTTGTCTAATACCAATTTAAACCATGTTGTAAATATTTTTGTATAGCCAATTGCAAAAAGTTACTCTCAACCAGAGAACAGATGCTCCATATACAGTGGGGCAAAAAAGTATTTAGTCAGCCACCGATTGTGCAAGTTCCCCCACTTAAAATGATGACAGAGGTCAGTAATTTGCACCAGAGGTACACTTCAACTGTGAGAGACAGAATGTGAAAAAAAAATCCATGAATTCACATGGTAGGATTTGTAAAGAATTTATTCGTAAATTAGGGTGGAAAATAAGTATTTGGTCACCTCAAACAAGGAAAATCTCTGGCTCTCACAGACGTGTAACGTCTTCTGTAAGAAACTTTTCTGTCCCCCACTCATTACCTGTATGAATGGCACCTGTTTGAACTATCATCTGTATAAAAGACACCTGTCCACAGCCTCAAACAGTCAGACTCCAAACTCCGCCATGACCAAGACCAAAGAGCTTTCGAAGGACACCAGGAAAAGTATTGTAGACCTGCACCAGACTGGAAGAGTGAATCTACAATAGGCAAGCAGCTTGGTGTGAAAAAATCAACTGTGGGAGCAATCATCAGAAAATGGAAGACATACAAGACCACTGATAATCTCCCTCGATCTGGGGCTCCACGCAAGATCTCATCCTGTGGGGTCAAAATGATCATGAGAACGGTGAGCAAAGATCCCAGAACCACACGGGGGGACCTGGTGAATGACCTGCAGAGAGCTGGGACCAAAGTAACAAAGGTCACCATCAGTAACCCACTACAACGGCAGGGAATCAAATCCCGCAGTGCCAGACGTGTTCCGCTGCTGAAGCCAGTGCATGTCCAGGCCCGTCTGAAGTTTGCCAGAGAGCACATGGATGATACAGCAGAGGATTGGGAGAATGTCATGTGGTCAGATGAAACCAAAGTAGAACTTTTTGGTATAAACTCAACTCGTCGTGTTTGGAGGAAGAAGAATACTGAGTTGCATCCCAAGAACACCATATCTACTGTGAAGCATGGGGGTGGAAACATCATGCTATGGGGCTGTTTTTCTGCCAAGGGGACAGGACGACTGATCCGTGTTAAGGACAGAATGAATGGGGCCATGTATCGTGAGATTTTGAGCCAAAACCTCCTTCCATCAGTGAGAACTTTGAAGATGAAACGAGGCTGGGTCTTCCAACATGACAATGATCCAAAACACACCGCCCGGGCAACAAAGGAGTGGCTCCATAAGAAGCATTTGAAAGTCCTGGAGTGGCCTAGCCAGTCTCCAGACCTCAACCCCATAGAAAATCTGTGGCGGGAGTTGAAAGTCCGTGTTGCTCGGCGACAGCCCCAAAACATCACTGCTCTCGAGAAGATCTGCATGGAGGAATGGGCCAAAATACCAGCTACTGTGTGTGCAAACCTGGTAAAGACCTATAGTAAACGTTTGACCTCTGTTATTGCCAACAAAGGTTATGTTACAAAGTATTGAGTTGTATTTTTGTTATTGACCAAATACTTATTTTCCACCCTGATTTACGAATAAATTCTTTACAAATCCTACCATGTGGATTCATGGATTTTTTTTTTCACATTCTGTCTCTCACAGTTGAAGTGTACCTCTGGTGCAAATTACTGACCTCTGTCATCATTTTAGGTGGGGGAACTTGCACAATCAGTGGCTGACTAAATACTTTTTTGCCCCACTGTATATATATATGCGTGTGTGTATAATAATCCAAAGATCAGTCGGTCTGACACATTGAATAATGGACAAAAAGACAGTGTTATTGCACGAGCAATCTCCATATTGCTTTAGACTTGCCCATCAATGTTGTGGATATATTTAAAGACATGACAGAGATGAAAATATCATAACTGCAGCATTAACATGTTGTAGTAGGTTTGAGTGAAGGAAACTGGACTCAGGATTGGCAAAGCTCCTCACATGAGAAGCGAAACATCTTCAAGGAATTAAAGAAGTCTAGTTTCCTTCACTCAAACTACTAGGATTACCATGAACTGGATGACTGAAACCCTTCACCAGCTATTACGGAAACATTAAGTAACTTTTTGTATCATGCTGTGTGTCACTGCTGGACATCCCCCATTTATTCCAGAAGAACCACTCCCCCGATATTATATCACACAGAGTGACCACTTATCCAGCAGAAAAACTAAAGCTATGAAGTATATCAGAGAACAGCATTTACTTCAAATTGCTTAAAATTTGATCTCAGTGTTCAAATTAGTAGTTTCAGATTTCATGTGAAAACAGCCTTTTTGTGTCCATGTCTTAAAACAGCGGTCCCCAACCCCCGGGCCTCGGACAGCTACCGGTCCGTGAGTTGTTTGGTACCGGGCCACGAGAGTTGAGGCTCAGGTGTGAAATGTATGGTTTTCAGGGTTTTTATCGGTTTTCAGCGTTATTTTGTTATCGTTTTTATCATTAACTCGGTTTTCCTGGGTCTTTTCACGTGTGTTATGAATAAATCTTCCTTTTTTCGGTACCGGTATTAGTTTTATTTTGTTGTATTTATCCACGACACCTTAAAGGCCGGTCCATGAAAATAATGTCGGGCATAAACCGGTCCGTGGCGCAAAAAAGTTTGGGGACCGCTGTCTTAAAATATGTGGAATAAAAGTGAGCTTACTCTAGTTCCTTATGTCTACAGGAGGATGCTGATGATGTCTGTGTTGAAGAGGCTTTGGCTGAGGAGGCGATGAAGATTTACATGCTGGAAAACCAAGATTGGTCACTCAAACCGTGTGATGTAGGGATCGTTATTAAGGGCATAACTGTCCTCTGTAATCTTTGGGATCTCAGCAGAGCCTGTTGCTATCTGTTGGGACTAGCCTATGCTGTGGATCTGAAATACCCCAAGAATCTCAAATATTGCTTTGAGGTATTTCAAAAAGTGTTCCTGTAGCTGGATCCTGCAAACCTTTAAGCCAAGTTTCAGAGACTGAAGAATCACCTCTGTGCATTGTAGATGACTACATTTCACAAAATGGAACTTTTTGAATGGATATCCATCAAAAGGTTAATGCATTGCCTTGATGTGATGTCTTTTCCATTGTAACGAAAGCATTTTTGGACTATCAAATATGTCAAAAAAGCAAAGGGAATTGTTCTAAAAAAAAAAAAACAATAACCTGAAAGATGTTTTTCATACAGGCCAGCAGCCTGAGGGAGGGTCTAAGCTTGTTCTTGTGTTATCACAGTTCTTCTGTAATTTACTAGGGGATGGAACATAAACCATGAGCCTTTTTCATTGTTTTCTTCATTTTGTTTTTTAAATAATTTGAGCTTTTGTGTTTGCTTTCCTGGTGTGCCATTTATGTATGGCTTTGAGCTAAAAGGAAAAAGGCTCTTGTCTTTTCAGTGCTTGTTTATTTTGAGTTATTGCCATGTTTATGAAAAGAAATTTTTCATTTGGAAAAATGTTAACACGTGGTCATTTTATTTACATGTATTATGAAACACACAACTACATATTAGTTTGTTTGGTTTTTTAGACTTAGACTACCAGTGAAATACAATAACATTCATGTTTGAATGCTAGGGGGCGATCGTGGCTCAAGAGTTGGCAGTTTGTCTTGTAATCAGAAGGTTGCCGGTTCGAGCCCCGGCTCCGACAGTCTTGGTTGTTGTGTCCTTGGGCAAGACACCTCACCCGTTGCCTACTGGTGGTGGTCAGAGGGCCCAGTGGTGCCATTGTCCAGCAGCCTCACCTCTGTCAGTGCTCCCCAGCGTAGCTGTGGCTTCAATGAATCTTGCCATCACCAGTGTGTGTGAATGGGTGGATGACTGAATGTAGTGTAAAGTGCTTTGGGGACCATAGGGACTAACTATACAAATACAGGCCATTTAACTTTAAGTACAATTTTGATTACGTTCAGTTTACAAACTTAAGTAAATGGAACAAAATTTTGGATTAACTGATCTATATTTCAGTTACATTGACCAAGCATGTCATTGTTATTTACTCAACTTTTTGTGTGGTTTTCACTTAACCTTACATTTGTTTTTAACTCCTGATTTCTGTTATATTTACAAAATTCTTTCATGTTTGTGTAAAAACTACAATTATTCATTTCAACTTAATTTGTTTAAGCTTTAGTTATACAATTGATCAAGTATATTGAACAGATTTGACTGGTTACCAATTTACTCAATATTTTTAAGTGTGAAGGTGTTGCCTCAAAAATTTTAAGTAAATGTCAGTTTTAGTTTTTAGAGTGCAGTGAAGCTGGAGGATGAATGCTAAGTTTTTTCCACTCGATAAAAGTTATCGTGAGGGTTCCCAATGGTTAGGGACAAATGCAATTGCATGGCAGGATGCTGTAAATTATGGAACGCCAGGACTGCCATAATGAATTAATTAAATACACCATTAAATAATTAATTAAATGTGGCAATAATTAATTATTGACACATTTAATTAATTAATGACACATTTAATTAATTATTTCTTTATTTCACATTTTAATTAATTATTGACACATTTAATTAATTATTTCTTTATTTCACATTTTAATTAATTATTGCACAGTTGACTCCTTCAGGTCTCACCATGAAATAATTTTATCTGTCAACCTCACCCATCAAACTCAGGGGGCGGGGCTAATGCTGATAGAGTCAAAACCATTGCTTTGGCCCTGTGGTCATTGGTTTTAGCACACAACAACCGGCATGTGGAAACTAACAGAACTGAACTTTGAAAAACCCTGTTTGTGTGTCACCAAATACCGTTTTAATATTTTTTTTAGCCGAGAATGTAGTGGTTTAATCTTCATGTGTCTGGTCGGTTTGTCAAGATACAGCCTCTTAGCAAAAGTGCTTCGATGATTTCGGAGATGTTTGCCCAGTCTCACGGCAAAGCGTGGATAGACCCGTTCGCCTCGCAAGCAATCGAGCTGTTATTACCACCGACAAAGCTCAGGCCCCGGTACACAGCTGTAATAACCCCCACTGACACTGACTTATTTTACTGAGGTTATATTTATCGTGGTTTTATTTCCTGATGTTCGTATGTGTCCTACGTGTTTCAGTCGCCAATTCTGAATTATAACTAACATTAAAAACATGTTTGAGGAGAGAAAGCAAATAAATTTGTTTAACATCTGATCTTTGGGTTTTTGTTCCGTAATCAGCGTGACCTGTGTATGAACGCATAAAAGAAATAACGTTGGTGTTTCCGTCATGTAGTAACTGCTGGCTTTAACTGTACAAAGGTTGTTCGACACTATGAAACACATACAGACTTCATTATGTTTGGCTAATATTTTTATTGTGAATATTAATCATGAGGGTAAACGGACATGTACACCACGGAACGAGGTCAGCATATCCACGATATCTTCAGCTCTATGAGTTAACACAGAGTTTCCCAGCTGACTAATCTAACGTTCATCTGCGAATATGTCACGGGTCATATCAATATGATTTTACAGAAAATCATCCTTATTACTGCCAAGTATTCCAGAGACGTGAAAATCTACAGCATAAAGAACAAAACATCCAGAAGACTGCACGATGTGTTTCATAGTTTGTAACAAGCCTTTGACAGTTAAACATAACATGACCGAAAAAGAAAAAAAAGAGAAAAAAAAATCACAAATTATATGTTAACTTCATTTATTTTTATTTAAATAAACTCTAAATATTCTAACAGACAGCTGGTGCTTAGAATACAGTTGATTAACTATTAAAAAACAGATGATATAATATTTCTGTCCAGGTTGCAGTCTTCATGATGAACACGCTGTTGCAAACTCCTCTCTGTGGAAATGTGCCTTCTCTTCTCTTTCTTTAAAACATTTTAAAAGTCAGTTTACTCTCAAGATTCACTGTTAAATCCAAAACACACCAGATAAAGAACAGCGAATAGTTCAGTCTAACACATGTGCCAGTGAACCATTAAAGGTCTGTAAAACTGCAGTTATGAAACGTAAGTTTAACCTCAGCCAAACCGATTCGCTCAGTTGTAAATAAAACAGCGAAGTAAACGTGACCCGACAGACAAAACCTGAGTGTATTAAGTCCAGCGTTTAACCACTGGGAGCTAAAACTCAGGCGAGGTTTCAAAGCTGTGTCCGGGTGATTGGACATCAGCCGCCGATGAAGCTGGTTTGCCTATAAAGTGCTCTGTAAGGAAACAACCTCCAGCAGCTCTGCGCTCGGGAAAAATACTATATTTCCTTATCTTGTGCAGAAAAATGCGCTGACATTGCATTATATCGAGAACCGGCTGCCCAGTTAAACTGTGACTATCACCAGGTAACGTAGGCGAATTAGCAGCAGGTGTTAAACAGCTGACAGATGAGGAGGAGGATGCATGCAGGTAAACTGAGGGTCTGTTGAGCTGATCGCTGGTTTCGTGAGAAAAATGTCAGCTCGTTCTTTATGTTACAGAAGCACAGAGACACAAGACCAGGTGGAAAGAGACGATCGTTCGGTGAAAATGAGAATCTGCAAATGCAACATGTGGAACACGGAGAGTGGAATATGTAAACAACGTAACGTAACCCCCTCGGTGCACTCTGCATGCTGACTGTTAGCAGAGCTAGTGAGATCTCTGAAAACATCTGAGCACTTTTGCAAACATGTTCTATGTTGACAACCTGACCAGACATGTGAAGATTACGGCGCAACATTCGCGGCTAAAACACTGTTAAAAGTGCAGTTGGTGACAGAAAAACAGGGTATTTTAAAACTACAGCACCACCATTGCTGCCTGTGATTTGATCTGCATTCTGGGATACCTGGCTGCCCCAAGTCTACACAAGAATAGAATAGAATAGAATAGAATTCAACTTTATTGTCATTGCACAGGTACAGGGCAACGAAATGCAGTTTGCATCCATCCAGAAGTGCTTTAGTGATATAAGCAATCGATTATCTAGGATCGACCTGTTTTGACTTACTTTGCACGGCAACCAATCAAATGTTAGAGAAGCTGCATGTGCAGCATTAACTCCGCCCCCTGAGTTTGATGGGTGAGGCTGACAGATCAAATTAATTCAAGATGAGAGCCAGGCGCCAGGACTGCCAAAATGAAATAAATACATATATCATTAAATAATTAATTGTGTCAATAATTATTTAAATGTGTCAATAATTAATTAATTAAATGTGTCAATAATTAATTAATTAAATGTGTCATAACTATTTATTTAATTAATTAATTCCAATTTTAATTAATTATTGCCACATTTAATTTATTATTTAATGGTGTATTTAATTAATTCGTTATGGCAGTCCTGGCGTTCCATAGTAAATGGACCAAACCGCAGTCAAGAGAACAACTGAGATAATCCATCCACAATACAAGGTTAGTCATTAATATACTGCTGCATGGGCTGGGCTGTAATAATATCGTAAGATTTTGTAAATTGAGCTTTAAAATGAATAGTGATGATAAAAAACGACTGACTTTTTTAGGGGCTTGTTCCGATTGAATAGAACAAGATACAAAACATTAAAACTGTCATGATCATGGGCCATGTTGGCCCAGCATTCTAAGTTTCATGTATTTTTGTATTTTGTTCCTTATTTGACTTCCCCTTGTGACTTTTACCCCCTGTGTGCCCCTCTGCGTATCTGTGAGCCCTCGTTTCCCCTCGTGTTTTATTCCATGTTTTCCCCAGCCCGTTATGTCTGTGCTCTCCCCGTGCTCCCTCTCTCCTCCTGTGTGCGCCTCTGTGTACTTCCTGTTTTACTTTGACAGTCTCCCGTCAGTATGCGTCATGTTGTGTTGCTCCTGCCCTGTCTCGTTATGATTATCTGTGTCAGCTGTGTTCCCCATGTGGTCCCACCTCCCTCGTTAAACCTCTGTGTATTTATGTCCGCGTCTCCCTCTGTGCAGTGTCGCATTCTCCCTCATTCATGGCCGTGTGTTTCTCTGTGTGCTAGTGTATTGCTTCCCAGTGTAGTTTCTTATCAGTTTGTTTCGCCGTTTCCCTCCAGCAATAAAACTGTGTTTTGAGTTCATTCCTGCCTATGTGAGCTTGCGTTTGGGTCCACTTCCTGCCTGCCACACAGCCGAATCATGTCAAAAACATGTTAAAAACACAACAGTCCTAATAAAAACAGAGTAGATTGGACCTGGAAGCAGGGTTCATACATCATCACTTAAAGATTGGATATCCCACCTGCTGTGAATGTTTTAATGCAGTACAGTTGTTATGATTATTACTTGTCACATCCTGTTTACAACAGTTAAAAATAATCACATTCATATAAGAAATAAAATTGTCTCGTGTAAACTGTATATGGTGTTAAATAGGCCTATACTACTGTACTTCAATGTTGGTCACAAGGGTGGTACTTCAAGAGCCATATATGTTATGAGGTGTTTCTGTTTCTGTTTTATTTGTCATATGCAAAAAGGTGGTACTCATTGTGAGAAGTTTGAGAACCACTGATTGAGTACATAATGAAAGGTCACAGAGGAACATAATATTGGCTAGTAGCAATGAAATTTAACTCAGAAATGGTTCACACCCCACAATGTATTAAAATGAATGGAGTAAGATTCTCCTACCAGCAAGTGAATAGGAAGAAAGGTTTCATATGTTAGGAATTGTTTTCTATCAGCCTGTTAATTGTTTCAACGGTTTTCAAAGTCATTTCATCTCTTTTTCTTCATCTTAACTCACAGCAGAGCTAAAATGCACTGATAAGATCTCCATCCCTTCAAAACCACAAGTCTGAAGATAGTTTAGGACTAAGTCCAACAGACATGAAGTGACTGGTCCAAGCTGAGCTTAGCTTCATAGAAACGCAACATACTGATATTCACTGTGAAACCTTGAGTGGAAAAAGACAGAAAAACAACTGATTCAATCCATGAATCTGAAAATGCTTTTCTAAGTGAAAGAGACAGACATGTACAGATTGAACTATCTGTTCAACATTCGGAGTTTTTTTCTAACAGGAGGAAACTCTTTACACTCAACTCAGCACAGACACACTCTGGAACCAGGAGACCAGACTGTAAACCCAAAATAAAGAGTATGAGTGAATGTGGTGTTGAAGGTATGGAGGTGGATCAGAGTGTCAGACGAGACTCTGTAGAAGGACAGAGTGCCATCAGGACAGTCCACATATACTGCTACTCTGTTAGAGACAGAGGAGGAGGAGGAGGAGATGGATGTTGGTTTCTTATTGTGCCAGACAGAACGAGGACCATCATCAGAGCAGTACAGACTCCAGGAATGATCATTCCATCCAAACACATAATCATCACCGTCTCCTTTCCTTCTGATTCTTCTGTAACTCACTGATATATCAACCTTTCCTCTCCACTCGACCTCCCAGTAACAGCGACCAGTCAGACCATTTCCACACAGCAGCTGAGGACAACCAACAAATCTGTCTGGATGATCAGGATATGACTGAACCTTCCACACATGTGTCACCTTCGTGTTGTTGTCAGACAGTTTAAGCCATTTGTTTACTGTGTTTGTGTCGATTGTGAGTTGACAGGAATCTGATGGAAAGAACAAACACAATCCAGCTGCAGTTATTGATCCATCATCTCTTCATTGATTGACAATTTGATAATTAACTCCTGACATCAGACATGTGAATGAGTGATGTGACAGTTGGAGATGGTTGAATGTGTGTTGCTTTGTTTTCATGAATCACATTAAAAACACACTTACTATTCCTCAGACCTGGTCTCAACCATCGGACTTCAGCAGGCTCCACCCTGAAAGGTGGAGGGGGGTCAGACCAGCACACTCTCTGTGGCTCTCATACACATACTGTTAGACACTGATAAAGGAACAGTCCAACATTTCCACAAATACACTTCAATCTATACCTAGATCAAACTGCTGATGATTTGGACTGATCTTGGATCTGCTTCTTTGAATTACTTTGTGTTGCAGCAATCAAGTCAAAGCATGTCTCCACTGTTTTAATGATCAGTGTATTAGATTTTAGAAAAGCACTTGAGTTTCAGAGAATATTAAGTCACAGTTCCTTAGTATACCCCAATTTCTTTCTTCCAGAGAGGTGCCACTTCGCTATATTAAGGAGACAATTAACATATCTCATTTATTTTGGGAAATTGGAGAAAACAAATTTGTTAGTTTTGGAGATTATTTATTAATTTTTCTTTGGGAGATAGCAGTCTGAATAGAAACGTTAAAAAATAAACATTGATTCAAGAAACATCAACAATTTTTTTTAAAGTTGTTCTTTTTTTAATGCAGACATCGAGACTTGGTGACATGTTGAGAAAAAATTTTTGTAAGGAAAAAAGAATGTAAAATAAGTGACACTGACTTTTTAGATCAGGAAATATCAGAGGCTTAACTGATAATGAGTTTTCATAGTAAACATTGGGCATTAACTAAGTTAAACCTATTCAAGCACTATATAAATCACCAAGGGCAAGAATTAAAGTTAACAGGGTGCTTTCTAATGTTTTTAATTTACAGAGAGGGACACGTCAGGGTTGCCCTTTAAGTCCCTCACTCTTTGCTCTTTTCATAGAGGCCCTGAGTCAAAGTGTTATACAAAGCAATAATATTACTGGAGTCAAGATCATGGGTTGAGAGCATAAGATTTCCTTGTTTGCTGCTGATATTTTGATTTACTTGACAAATCCAAAAATTACTTTCCCCAAGCTGTTATCACTTCTGGAGACCTTTAGCTCACTATCAGGTTATAAACTAAATATATCGAAGACTCAGATATTAACTTTTAATTATAAGCCAAATCAGGAAATTAAGTCTAAAGTCAATTTGAACTGGGAGTCGGAGCAGATGAAGTATCTTGGAGTAAATATTACTAAAGATCTCTCTAACATATATAATGCAAATTTTAATCTTTTCTGTTATAAAATAAATGAGGATATTAAAAGATGGAACTTATTACCATTTTAAAAATTTGGATCACGTATTGATACAGTTAAAATGAATATCTTGCCCAGGATGCTTTATTTGTTCCAAACACTCCCAGTTGAAATAACTGATAAACAATTTCAGGAATGGGACAAAATAATCTCTAGGTTCATATGGCAGGGGAAAAAACCACGGATTAAGTACCAAACTATCCAGTTGGCTAAAGACAAAGGGGGTTGGGGTTCCCATGTTTGAAAGATTATTATATTTCAGCTCAATTGAGGATATTAGTGTGTTGGTGTAATGTAGACTACCAAGCGAGATGGAAAGAAATAGGAACAGAAACAGTGACCTTAAGAGGTTTTCCAATTCAGGCAAGCTTAGGGGATGTGACACTCATTAAAAAACAAATTAATCAAGGAAACCAATGGATTAACTTGCCTTTAAAACTTTGGTTATGTAGAATATTTAGCTGATTTAGAGTTTAGAAATGTGTTAAAATATAATGTAGAACTGTTGTAGAGACACTGACACTGCCCTCACTATAATAAAGGTTGATTGTAGGAGTAGATTGTAGACCTCCCCCACTGAGTGGAAATTCCCCAGAGGATGCTTTAGGGTGGGGGTCTCAACATTTGTAACTGTGGTCTGGAAGTGAGAGGAGTTTTATGACCTCTAGGGAGTCACCTACACCCACAGTGTTTTAACTGTCACGCACACTCACTCATGTGCACACACATACACACAGGTATGCGCACACACGCACACACGAGCACTCACATAGACACAGACACCGAGTTTGCAGCACCCCGTAGGGGGTTTTATGATGGGGTCACCTCTATAAAGCTGGCTGTAACTAACAAAGGGGTGAAGATTTTGGCAGAGGGACACCGGCCTCATCTTCCCTTCTAGAAGTGCATGCTTAAATGAAGATGAATGAAGATGAATAAAGATGAATAAAAGATTTTGTGAAAATGACTACTGAGTCCGGTGCCATCTCTGGACGCTCGAGGAATGAAAAGAACCGGGGTAAAACTGATTTCGTAACAGTTACAATTTCTTAATAAGAATAATTGGAATGAAGAAGCCAGGATTTTAAGATGGTGCGCTTTTGATTTTGATTTTTTACCCAATAAGTTAGATGTAAGATATAAAAAATGGGCAGGACAAGGCTTAATGGCATATTGTATGTTTTACGATAAGGGAATTCTTAGGGACTTCCAATCAGTAAAAGATCAATACCAGTTAAGCAAAACGGATTTTTTTAGGTTTCTTCAAATTAGGCATCACCTACATAACTTTATACCTAAGAGAACAGATCTTTTCTCTCTACCTGTTTTGAATATATTTGTCAAGGCTTACCAGGCAGATCCCGGCCTCAAGGTGATTTCTAGATTGTATAAGGGTATACAAGAGGTTAAGAAGCGGAATACTACCTACATTTAAAAAAATGGGAAAGGGAAACAAATACAGCAATTTCAAATGACATTTGGTATCAGCAGTGTGCTTTTCAGTGGAGAATTTCTAGTTCTAATAACCCTGTTTTGGTTGGAAGAGTCTCTGTGGGTTTTTTATTACTCCTGCACAAAGTAAACATTATTCTAATCACTCTAGCTGCTGGAGAAACTGTGGGGCCCAAGGAATAAAACACTTCCACTTGTTTTGGTCCTGCCCATTGATCAACACTTTTTGGGTATCGATTCATTCTGAGTTACAGATCATTTTTAGTATGCAACTTCCCTTTAATTGGGATGAACTTTTGTTTGGATATTTATACTCAGTGAATGTAGATAAAACGTCCAAGCTGTTGTATGGTATTCTGAGTCTGGCTGCCCGTAAGACTATTACCAAGAAATGGCTTAGTGTGAAAATTCCATCACTAAAAGACTGGTATGAGATTGTTTATGGGATGTTTAAAATGGAAAGAATTACCTTCATTAATAGACTCCAATATGACATATTTAGTGATATTTGGGTTAAATGGAAACATTACATTTTGTCAAGGAGACCCGATTTTGTTTGAATCTCTGTAATTATGTATGCCACATTTCTGAATTGTTATGTGTATATATGTATATGTCAGTATATATGAGGGTATAGGCGAATATATATGTATGTAGGTATGTATATGTATGTCTAAGTATATGGGTGTGTATGTGTGTGTGTGTGTGTGTGTGTGTGTGTATATACACACTAGATGGTACACCCGTTTGTTTATTTTTGATTATTTGTTTATTTTGGTTTATTCGTGTTCTTATAGGTTGTTTATTAAAAAAATAAAATTAAAAAAAAAAAAAAAAAAAGTTAAACCTGTAGTAGAAGTCTCCTCTTGATTTTTTCAGTGAGCAAATTTGAAATCCCACCACAATCTAAAAGAAGATATGTTTTACCACAAATCATCATACAGTGACAGGTTTAGAGTAACTAATGGCACACACCCCCGTTCTCTGCTAGCCATCGGGGCGGGGGGGCTGGGAGGAGATGTTGGCTGTCCGATTGGCCTCCCTGCTGCTGCGGAGCCTGGGACGGTCTGCTTGCCTCCACCCCGGGGGGAAGGGTAACATCTCTTGGGTCTGGGTTCTGTTTCCCCCTCTGGGGGCGAGGGTACCTGGACCCGGGGTATAGAGTATGTTTGAGGAGTGTGATTGTGTGTACATGTCCATTTATGTCAATCCTTATGTTGGGTGAGTGCTGAGTGTTTGTATATGTGTGCATGAGGGTGGGAATGCATGTTTGTGTCTGTGTGTGCCTGTTTGTCTGTGTCTATATGTCAGGTCGGGTCTTAGACTCCACCTCTCTGGGAACTCCCAGGCCCTCCAAGGCCTATCTCCCCTCACCACACTCCCTGCCGGTGACTGATGCCCTCAGGGGTCGGTGCATTGGTGGTTCTTGGTGTCCGGGGCTGGGCACTCGGGTATGTACTGGCTCACTACCGGTGGCTACCTGGCGGGGCCTGGCGCCTGTTGCTCGGTCAGGCCTCCTCCGGGGTGCGGGGGGCCCTCGGGCCTCCGGCCTCTGGGCCTGCGGCTCGGTTCACTCTGGCACAGCTGGCTGCCGGCACAGCTGGCGGGCACGCCGGTGCAGCCCCCTCTAGCTTCTGCTCGGTGGCTACTGGGTGACGCCTCGTCTGGGGATCCTCAGCCCTTGCCATGAGGGTAGCACGGATGCCCCTCCGGTGGTCCTCCTTGGGCTCTCGCACTCTGGGGCCTCTGGATGTCTGGGGCCTGGATCTCCTCCATGCCTGCTTCATGCCCTGGGGGACGGGGCTATGGCTCTCTACATCCTCTTGCAGACCATTACATGTGGAAACCATTTGAATACAAGCGCGCTGATCCACACAGGTGTGCACATGGGTGTTCACTGTTCGTAGACTTAGATTACACCTTTCTTGGCTGCTACTTCAAAGCACATTGTGCGCTGTCTGTCCTGCGTGCTGCACAACAACATTGAATATTTAGTATTTACTGCTGTTTACACTTAGCTAGATTAATGCGATGGTGTTGTGTTTAGTATGTTGCTTTGGTTTTTTTTGCTTGTTTTCTATTCTTTTTCTCTCAACAGGTGATCCAGGAGATTTTTTTTCTCCCCCTGTTCAGACTGTTCAAGGTCAGAGGCAATTTTGAGGGTTTTAACTTTCACTTTAAATATTGCATATTCACTAACTGCTCGGTCTGTCAAAATCAGTTTTTATATACTTTTAAATACTTTTTTTTCTTGAGAGTGCCGTGTAAGTGGCAGGTTGTTACTGTAGCTCCATTTCTTTTCTATGATTTTTTTCAAGTTTTCTTTTGGAATATCTTTGGGACCTGGTTAATTGACCAAGTGTTATCAGTTTTGGACTTTGTCAGTGTTTATTTTCCACGTGTTTCCTCTTTTCTAAAGGGAGTTTTTAGGACATCCTGATAATAATGAATTACAGTAGTCTAGCCTAGAAGTAATACATTTATGAACTAGTTTTTCAGCATCACTCTGAGACAGGATATTTATAATTTTTGAGATATTGCACAAAAGGAAGAGAGCAGTCCTCCATATTTGTTTAATATTAGCATTGAAGGAAATATCCTGGTCAAAAATAAAGTGAATCCAAAAGTAAATCCAAGATGGCGCTGGTGTGTATGGCTGCTTGTCTGTCACTCCCAAGTTTGTTTCTGTTTAAGTTATTTCTGACTTGTGTCATCCACAAAACAAAGTCTCTGCTGAGTTATGATTGCCAGGAACTACTGGACCTCCAACCTGTGGTCTAAAATTTTGTGGTATTTGGAGCTGGTGGGCAGCAACCCTTGCCCCCTGAATCCTGGGTTACCTGTACTGGTTTTCCACACTACCTTCCCGGTGAAAGCGTCATCATCACTGGGGTAAATGAAGCGATCAGCTGATGAAGCTAAATGTTTCCCTAAGGAATTTTTCTGCTGTTTTTCACCCAGTACATGGATTGTTCCCAAGATTGTTTGTTTCCGCATTTCCTGGATCCTGTTGATGCCTGCTTGGTCGACTTTGATGATCCTCTTCGGCCTCGCTGCCCATGCCAACCCAGGCTAAACCTCTGCCATGAACATTGTTGAAACCTCCGGTCGCTGCATCAGGTTTTTTGAATTACTGAACTCATTGCTCCAACTCCAGCCAGGATTGGCCTGGTGAATGTCACATCACTTTTAAACAAAACTTTTATTCTTAAGGACATTTTCAGTTCCTTGATCTTGATTTTCTGTGTGTGACTGAGACATGGCTCAGTATTGGTGGGTGAGTCCAGTGCTCTATCTGAACTTTTACCAGTTGTAAAGGAGACCAGGGGTTCCTTCATAGTATTTTTATTGATTATTCATTTTATTAATTTGACTGATTAGTATTTAAAAAATATAAAATAAAGAAAAGCACACAGTTTTGGTTAGGGATGCTTTATTAGGTGTATTTGAGTTAGTATTCAAGTGACTGCTTATGAATGGTGAAGAGAAAGCGGGGTAATAATGTGAATTATTGTTTGCAAGGTGATTTGTTCCACAGTGGGTTATGTTGCTGCATAGACGCTATAGAGCATGACACAATTAAGGAGTGTTGGGCCGGAACATTGGTATGTTTGTTATTGTTGTACAGTGGGGCAAAAAAGTATTTAGTTAGCCACCGATTGTGCAAGTTCCCCCACTTAAAATGATGACAGAGGTCAGTAATTTGCACCAGAGGTACACTTCAACTGTGAGAGACAGAATGTGAAAAAAAAATCCATGAATTCACATGGTAGGATTTGTAAAGAATTTATTCGTAAATCAGGGTGGAAAATAAGTATTTGGTCACCTCAAACAAGGAAAATCTCTGGCTCTCACAGACCTGTAACGTCTTCTGTAAGAAGCTTTTCTGTCCCCCACTCGTTACCTGTATGAATGGCACCTGTTTGAACTCATCATCTGTATAAAAGACACCTGTCCACAGCCTCAAACAGTCAGACTCCAAACGCCGCCATGGCCAAGACCAAAGAGCTTTCGAAGGACACCAGGAAAAGTATTGTAGACCTGCACCAGACTGGGAAGAGTGAATCTACAATAGGCAAGCAGCTTGGTGTGAAAAAATCAACTGTGGGAGCAATCATCAGAAAATGGAAGACATACAAGACCACTGATAATCTCCCTCGATCTGGGGCTCCACGCAAGATCTCATCCCGTGGGGTCAAAATGATCATGAGAACGGTGAGCAAAGATCCCAGAACCACACGGGGGGACCTGGTGAATGACCTGCAGAGAGCTGGGACCAAAGTAACAAAGGTCACCATCAGTAACACACTACAACGGCAGGGAATCAAATCCCGCAGTGCCAGACGTGTTCCGCTGCTGAAGCCAGTGCATGTCCAGGCCCGTCTGAAGTTTGCCAGAGAGCACATGGATGATACAGCAGAGGATTGGGAGAATGTCATGTGGTCAGATGAAACCAAAGTAGAACTTTTTGGTATAAACTCAACTCGTCGTGTTTGGAGGAAGAAGAATACTGAGTTGCATCCCAAGAACACCATACCTACTGTGAAGCATGGGGGTGGAAACATCATGCTATGGGGCTGTTTTTCTGCCAAGGGGACAGGACGACTGATCCGTGTTAAGGACAGAATGAATGGGGCCATGTATTGTGAGATTTTGAGCCAAAACCTCCTTCCATCAGTGAGAACTTTGAAGATGAAACGAGGCTGGGTCTTCCAACATGACAATGATCCAAAACACACCGCCCGGGCAACAAAGGAGTGGCTCCGTAAGAAGCATTTGAAAGTCCTGGAGTGGCCTAGCCAGTCTCCAGACCTCAACCCCATAGAAAATCTGTGGCGGGAGTTGAAAGTCCGTGTTGCTCGGCGACAGCCCCAAAACATCACTGCTCTCGAGAAGATCTGCATGGAGGAATGGGCCAAAGTACCAGCTACTGTGTGTGCAAACCTGGTAAAGACCTATAGTAAACGTTTGACCTCTGTTATTGCCAACAAAGGTTATGTTACAAAGTATTGAGTTGTATTTTTGTTATTGACCAGATACTTATTTTCCACCCTGATTTACGAATAAATTCTTTACAAATCCTACCATGTGGATTCATGGATTTTTTTTTTCACATTCTGTCTCTCACAGTTGAAGTGTACCTCTGGTGCAAATTACTGACCTCTGTCATCATTTTAGGTGGGGGAACTTGCACAATCGGTGGCTGACTAAATACTTTTTTGCCCCACTGTACATGGCAGAGAGTCAATCTGAGTCACATGACTTGTTAATAAACCTTGTTAATGTGTAGGAAATAGATGTTCTGGAGTCTGTCGTGAATGAGACCAGAATATAACAAGGGGGACTGGCCATCCTACCTGTGTCAGGAAAGGAACCTGAGTTAGAGCCGTTCAAATTTATTTTGTCTGTAACCTAAATTTTTGTATATGTAAAAAGAGAAGTTGTAACTGTACTCACCTTTCCTGGTTTCTTCTTTTGAAGGATGTGGAGCAAAAGAGTAAAAGCGGCTCAATCACCTGCTTATGAGCGAAGGATCCGTGAATGGTAGAGCTGCTGGCAACGGCGAGGGATCTGTGACTGAAGGGGCTGCAAGCAACGGCAAGGGATCCTTTACTGATCGGTTTGCAAGTGATGGCAGGGGAGTTGGGACGGATGGAACTATGGGCTGCACCGTTGTGTTTTTGAAACAAGGCCCAAAAGCAGATGCTGACAGAGGAGTTGAAGGTTTGAACAAAAAGCTAGCCTTTATTATGCCTGATAATGGTAGCAACCATGAAACAATGAAAAAACTTGGAACACTAATAAACCTATGACAGACTTTGAAAACTGTGGAGAGTCTAACAGATGACCTGACAATGACACTCAAAAAACAGAGGACTTAAATACACGGATTGTTAGGGAAAATATTCTAAAACACTTCTTCAGTAAAGACTCAGAGAAGAGAAACACACAGAGTTCGTGCTAGCAAGGGCAGCTCCCTACTGAGAGACTCCGGTGAGGAACTGCCCTGGTCTTTATTTTATACTCCATTGAACGTGTGTGTGTGTGTGTGTGTGTGTGTGTGTGTGTGTGTGTGTGTGTTGCTGATCAAAGGGTCATAAAAGGCACATCCTTGGTCAGGAAGAGGGTAGACCTCCCTCACCCTAGATAACATTGGTGAGGAAGTCAAGCAGTTAAAGCACTTAGACTAAAACAGACGTAACTACGTTAATCCTACCATAAAACAATAAGAGAAGGTATGACCTCTCTCGTGCTCCCAGGATGTGGGTGTGCATTCTAGTGTGGAATACACACCAAGCCTTTGCAGCCTGTTAAAGATCACACACAATTGATTATATGCCTCTAAGTATACATGGTTGAATATTTCCTAATACAAATAACTACATGCAGTATTCTACCATATGCAAACTTATATCACTAAAAGATTATACTGACTACTAAATACAATTTTCCATTAACACGGATGATCTGATATCATCGTGTTGGTGTTGTTCCCAGACCATCATGAAAATGTTGTTCCAGGTTCAACATTGCAAGTGACCAATCACATTGTTGTGACGTTATTCTTTTGCCCGCCAAGCCATTCGTGCATTTATCAAATTCCAATGTTGCAAGGACAATATCAATTCTGCTTACTGTTTATTAAAGGGTTACGTTTAGGGTTAGGGTTAGGGTCAGGGTCTGTTGATCGGCAGACAGAGGCGGTTTCACGCAGCTTAAGTACAGTTTTTTGTTTTACGCCGGTTTTTCCCGAAGTCGCAAAAGTATGACATCACAACATTCTGATTGGTCACTTGCAATGTTGATCCTGGAACAACATTTTCATGATGGTCTGGGAACAACACCAACACGAGGATATCAGATCAACCTTAAATACACACAGGAGGTGATCAGGGGAAGTGGGAACACATGGGGAAACAGCTGACAGAAATAAACATTATGACGGGATGGAGGAAGTGAAACTAGATACAATGAACAAAGAACAAAAGACAGAACAAAATAAAATGGGAATAACAGGAAACATGAAACTTGGAGACACAGACATGACAACACAAGAATCACAACCTAGCATGAGAGGCTCAAAAACACAGAATAAACTCAAAAACGTTGGGTGCAAGACCCAGCCCATGACAAAGTCGTCCAGTTTGTGGATAAAATTATTCCAGCCTCGTGCCAATTTTTTTGGAAGTGACCCATGACTGCCAGACAAAACTGACAACAGCGGATTGTTGCTATTTTAACTCACCACGGATGTCAGGCGGAGGTGGAGGCACAGCAACTATTTGCAAAACGGATTACAATTTAAAGCAGTGTTTTCTACAGCCTTCAGTCTCCAGCTTTGGACTTCCCTCGTTTGAGGTGAGTCGCACAAACCTGTTTTTTTGCATTGTCATCTATCACCCCCAAAGTACAATAAGAACCTCATAAACAACTTCTCTGATTTTTTTTAGCTGAGATTATTCCCCACTATGTTATTCAATGTTGGTTTTACACATACTGCAGTTAAATCCAATGCAGATTAGCAGCTCCCACTTAACAGCCGTGAAACAACAGTGTTGCATCTCTGCTGGTGAGTACCTCTATTATAGCTGTAATGGGCATGCCGTCGCCACTAGCCTGTCACAAGCAAAAGGTCGTGCCCACCAGTAACACTAGGAGTAGAAGGTTCCGCATCTTCTGGGCAAGGACAGAGAGACTCAAGAGGAGCTTCTATCCCCAAGCCATCCGTGCCCTAAACACACACACCCGCCCTCTCACATCATCTATAATTGACTGAGACAGGACTCTTCCAGACACTAAACCAAGGCACAATGTACATTTCAATTCCTTTGTTTATATTGTCTATCCTGTAAAATAGTCAGATGTCTATTCATATTAATGTACAGAATTCACCTGCTTGCTGCTACTACTGCACATTCACCCAATGTACTGAAATTGTCGGGCTATAAGCCGCTACTTTTTGCACAAGCTTTGAACCCTGCGGCTTTTAGTCAGGTTTTCTATGGATTGTCCATGATTTTTGTCATATCGTAAGACGATTTTTTTCGTTTGTTCCGCTGTTGTACGGGACTACGTTGCCTGGCGGAAGGATCGGGGTTCAAGAGTGGTATGTTGGTCACATGTCCATCCACCAGGCAACATAGTGCCGTACAAGTAGCGCGAAAAACAAACTTCAAAGTAGCGCTACGCGTTCAGCGGGAGTCGTGGATGACCAGCGGCGATAAACTTGTGAAAAGCAAGTTATGCTCAACTCCACCGGTGGATTCTGACAGCGTGGAAAAGTGTGAAAACATCCAGGATCACCAACGGATTTCGAAGGGCTGGACTGCTGCATGATGAAGAGGAGGACACCGCCACGGCCCTTCAGAGGGTGTTCGACTCTGACACTGACAATGAGGATTTCTTTGGTTTTGAAAGTGACAACGAAGGAAAGAAGCTGAGAGTGGATGACGAAGCCATCCTGAGCCTGTTCGTCTCCGACACTGGAGAAGAGGACTTTGGTGGTTTTAGTGCGCAGGAAGAAGAGAAAGATGGTGGTGAATGACTGACTTTTCTTCTTGTTAAAGCCGTGTCACTGCACCTGAGCCTAAAAGGTAGTCCGAATCTATTTTTCTGGTGTGCTGTAGGTTATTGTTATGTACTACATTTGTTACTCATTTATGAAGCACAGCACATGTGCAAATATGTACCCATAACTTGTTTTTCAAAATATTAATAAAAGGGGTGTGTCTCCAAACAGCCATCTCTTTCCTGACAATTCGCTTTGTGCATATTCTCTTACATATGATAAGTCAACATTGAAACACCTGCGGCTTTTGGTCAGGTGCGGCTAATGTATGTACAAAACAGGATTTTCCCCTGATTTTAGCTTGTGCGGCTAATATTCAGGTGCGCTTTGTAGTCCGGGAAATACGGTATATACTACATATATATATATATATAATGTTCTTCCTCTACACACCCCCCCCCCCCCCCCCCCCAATTTTTTTGCACATGTCGAGGAGCGTGTCAGGCTACATTTCACTGTGTTATACTTGTATAACTATGCATGTGACAAATAAAGAACCTTGAACCTTGAACCTTGAGTACTGGTGGGTGATCTAAGCCAAGACAAATCTCCTCCACACCTAATACTACCGGCCAAAGTTATGATCCGCACTGAGTCTCACTCCCTCGCTTTTTTACCACATGCTCTGCGTGTTTCCACTTTAGCAGGGCAGCGCCATCCAGACATCACACACGATACTGAGCCTATAACTCTCACGCTGTCCGGCAATCATTTTGAAGAGATCAGTTTTTTTGTCTTCAAAGCCACTCAAACGCCACTAATTCTCAGGCATCCCTAGCTACAACAAAATATGGCGCACATCAATTGGCAAAAGGGATGAATTTCTGGATGGGGGGAGGAGTGTCATATTACCTGTCTTGAGTCCGCCTCACCACCCAACACATCTGTCTGTTCCGCTGAGCCATCCAAGCCCCCCAACTTGTCTAAAATGCCTTCTGTTTATCACAATCTTGTGGAGCTGTTTTGGAAGGACAAGACGCAGTCATTACCCCCACATCGGCTGTATGACCGCTCCATTGACCTGCTCCCAGGAGCTCCATTGCCCACAAGCTGTCTCTGTAGTCTCTTACAGCCTGCGGCTGTTTGTGCCCAGAACCGTCCGTTCCCAGGTTTTGCACTGGGGACACAGCCCGCTTCACTTGTTTACCATGGAATACACCGAACCATCAGATTTTTCCAGTGCTATATCTGGTGGCCCTCTCTGACCCGGGATGCTTGCAAGTACGTCTCTACCTGTGTGCCCAGAATAAGCCTTTGAGTCAACCACCTGCAGGACAACTCCATCCTCTGCCCACGCCCTCCACACTGTGGTCCCATAGACAGACAGACTGGACTGGACTCATAACTCAGACGCCCTCTACAGGAAAGGGCAGAGCAGGCTGTACCTGCTGCGGAGACTCAGGTCATTTGGAGTGGAGGGCCCACTCCTGAAGACCTTCTATGACTCTGTTGTGGCTTCTGCTATCTTTTATGGTGTGGTCTGCTGGGGCGGCAGCATCTCTGCTGGGGACAGGAAGAGACTGAACAGGGTGATCCGAAGGGCCAGCTCTGTCCTAGGATGCCCTCTGGACCCAGTGGAGGTGGTGAGTGACAGGCGAATGGTGGCTAAGCTGTCATCCCTGTTGGACAACATCTCCCACCCCATGCAGCAGACTGTGACAGCACTGAGCAGCTCCTTCAGTGGGAGAATGCGGCACCCACGGTGTGGGACGGAGAGATTTCGCAGGTCTTTCCTCCCCACTGCTGTCAGACTCCATAATAAAAACTTTAACTGATCAAACACACACATCCATACATATGCAATAATACTAAGTGCAATAATCCTTTCTGTCATCGTTGTATTTTTACTCAGTTGTATATAGCATTTGTATTTGTATTCTATTTTTATCTTATTGTATATTTATTATATTTTATTCTACTGTATATAGTATTTTATTTATTCTATTCTGTACAGTTGTGTACTGTATTTATTCTTATTGTATCCTAATTTTTGCCTCATAACTTTTGCACTGTCCACTTCCTGCTGTGACAAAACAAATTTCCCACGTGTGGGACTAATAAAGGTTATCTTATCTTATCTTATCTCTTATCTTATATTGCTTTGGACTTTGTGACCGGGTTACCCCCTCTGCAGGGGAGCCATAATTGACCGTTTTTCAAAAGCAGCTCACTTTGTGGTTCTGCCTAAACTTCCCACAGTTCTGGATACAGCTGCTCATTTACCACATCTTCCGCCTGCGCAGTATTCTGGAGGACATAGTGTCAGACCGTTGACCTCAATTCCTTCCTGCATATGGAAGGAGTTCTGCACCTCTTTAGTAGGGGTGCAACAATACTCGTATCGATATTGAACCTTTCGATACGGTGCTTTCGGTTCGGTACGCATATGTATCGAAAAATACAAAATTTTTAATTTATTTTATCAACTTTCCTTCTGACGATGCTGTCTGTGTTGAGCGCTCAGTGGATCTGCGGCAAAACGCAGATTCACTGAGCGCAGGGCAAGCTAGCAAGACAGAAGTTAAGCTGTCTTGCAACATGGCAAATTGAACCTCCCCCACCCTAATTCAGATCTGGCGTTTGGAACTATTTTGGTTTTCATGTGACGTATGACCCTGAAGGTAAGCGCGTCATGGACAAAAGTAAAACAGTATGTTGGATGTGCCAGGCAATGCTCAATTACATTGGTAGGAACTAGTGCGTTAGCGCATTTAGCTTGTTAACGTGTTGACGCCGTCCAGCCCCACGCATGGGGCGATCCGCGGTAGCTCGTTAACGGAGATTTGCCGTGTTGTGGCGTTAACGTCATTTCAGATTAACGCTGACAGCACTAGCGGGAACAAAATGAATATGACTGCACATTTACTCCGACATCATCCTAGTGCAAAGACAAGTGGAAGCAGACAAAAACAACAAGCACGCATTCTACAAACTTTACCCAAGTCATTTAGACAGCCGTTAGCACACATGTGTCAAAGTCAAGGCCTGCGGGCCACATCTGGCCCGGCGTACATTTATATCCGGCCCGCAAGATCATTTTATACAGAGTTATTATTATTGTTATGCATGGCCCGGCGATATGAGGCGCTAATGATCAGTGTTGGGTAAGTTACTTTAAAACAGTAACTTAGTTACATTACTAGTTACTTCTCTCAAAAGTAACTCAGTTACTTCAAGTTACTCGTTACTTTCAAAGTAACTAGTTACTAGGGAAAGTAACTTTGGTTTTACTCAGAATTCTCTTGTTAATGTGTTGCTTCCATAACTTTGCCAGTCTTCTAGCTTGCTTACTTGCCACAAGTGCACTGTGCCACCTACCAATAGAAAGGAAAAGATAATGTGCATATTTCCACGAGAGAAATCCCACGCCTGGACCGTCATTGACTGCTGCCATGATTCTAGCCTACGTCACAGCGTCATGTGCGCCTTTTACATCCAACACAAAAACTGCAGTCGCGGTGCTTTCGATTGTACTCAGAACTCAGAAATTCTGCCTTCTGAATAGGAAGATGTAGGTAACATCAGGCTGCAGATGAGCTGCATACAGGGCTGGACTGGGACAGAAAATTGGCCCGGACATTTTGACTAGAGACGGGCCCACCATTATAGGAAAAATCATAAAGCCTTTGAATGAAAATTAACACTGTTGTGACAGTGATGTACACTGTTCTGATGGTATATATGCATCAATCTATCAATCGTTTGTTGTAAGATTCAGATAATTATTTTTTTAAAAGCTAGACATTTTAAATGAGAATAAGAAAGAAAAGTATTTCTTTGTGCCCCCCTCTCCCTGTTAATGCCCTACCTGGCCCCCTGGCAACACTTTGCTAGATCCGCCCCTGCACAGTTACCAGCTGTCAGCTACCTAAAAAAGGATCCTGGGGTTATTTGTCTCTCAGAAACAGTTCATAACTTCCCTTCAACTCATTCATGTCACCTAAAAGGTAAACCTGTTTCTCCATCACAGCTCTGATGATTCAGTAAGGACATCTCCTGGTTTCATCTTCATGTTTCCTCTCACCAGATATACAAACCGACATCCTGACCAGCAGCTTTTTTACAGCTGTGGCTCCAGCAAACATCAGCTGATACTAGAAATTAATATTAAATAAATTCTAACAACAGCTGATCAAGCTTAAACGTGCTGCTGTTGTTTAACGCGACATCCGCTGGTTTCCTCTTTCTGGCGCAAAGTGGGGAATAAACAAATAAGAGAGCCGATCAGCTGATCATTGATCAGTTTCATGATTGAAGTAGAAACGGGAGAGGGAGGGGGGAGAATGAGAGAAGAAGAAGCAGCTGTGCAGCGTAAAGACACAGAATAACTCCAGCTTTGTGTCTTTTTCATTGTAGCTGAATTACGGGACAAACTGTTCCTTTTCACCTCAATAAGAAACACGTAATATTTTCTCTGAATACCAGACGGGACGGTTGGCAACTCTAATAACTTATGAACAAAATAAAGTTCAACATCAGTAACATAGCACCACCCAGCTGTATAGAAACTCCGTCATGCTAGCTAGCACGCAGTACGGAAAAAGTCAGCATAACGAAAATAAACTCCACCTAAACTTGGTTTATATCTGACCCAGAGAGACTGCAGGTCATAACTTCTTACCTGAAGTTCAGTTCACACTTGGACTGGCGGCCGCGTCGGGTCTCTTTTCCTTCTGCGTCCCCTTTTCCTTCATCCACCTGCTGGCCTCCACCACTTGCTAATGTTACTGAATCTGTGGAAGCTCCGCGATAGCCACCACACGAAGTAACGAGTAACGACCCTATCTAAATCCCAGTAACGAGTAACGCGTTCCTGATTTTGGCATAATAACTAGTTACCGTGCTCGTTACCACAATAATAACGTAGTTACTGTAACGCGTTACTTAATAACGCGTTAGTCCCAACACTGCTAATGATATACAAACTACAGATCCCATAATGCAGCGCTACAGCCTCCTTGGCTAGGCTAACTGGGAACATTCCCGCATCAATCAAGTCAAACTTCTGTTATTGCGAAGCTAGCCGCTCACAATGGTGGAGAGAAAAGTTCATTCTGAAAACAGAGCCTTTCAGCACCAGTGGGAGACTGAATATATGTTTACAGACATTGCTGGTAAACCCGTGTGTCTTATTAGTGGAGCTAATGTGGCTGTAAAAGGAATTTAATTTTAGACAGCACTACAAGACAAAACGTAAGGTTAAGCTAAAAAACCTAAACGCAGAGCAGAAACTACAGGAAGTAGAAGAGCTAAAGAAGAATCTGACATTTCAGCAGACTTTTTTCACCAGAGCAAAATTACAAAGTGAAGCTGCTGTGAAAGCAAATTTTATTGTAGCAGAGGAGCCAAATCAGCCTGGTACCACTCTGAAGAGCTGCATGATGAAGCTGTGTGACATTTTGTGTCCAGACAAAATGCAGAGTTTGGCAAATGTGAGCCTGAGCAGAAATACAATTGCTGATCGGGTTTGTGAGATGGCCACTGATTTAAGAACACAGTTGTGTGAAAGAAGCAAAAACTTTATTGCATACTCGGCTGTGGATGAAAGTACAGACATGATGGACATTGCACAGCTGACCAGCTTCATCCGTGGAGAGGAAATATTGAACATTAAATTGATGCACAGGACAACGACAGGAAAAGACATTTTTTAAAATGTATGTCAAAGTGTAACTGACATGAAACTACCCTGGGACAAACTTGTTGGACTTACAACAGATGGAGCGCCGGTGCTGTGCGGTGAAAAAAGCGGACTAGTCAGCAGGATGCGAGTAAAGATGCAGGAGGAGAACTGTACCGGTGAGTTAACAGCATATCACTGCATCACACATCAGGAAAGGCTGTGTGGTAAAGTCCTAAAAATGGAGCATGTAATGATCACCATAACGCAGACCGTACATTTTATCTGAGCTAAAAGTTTAAATCACCGTCAATTTCAGTCTTTTATGTGGTAAATAGATTCAGAGGTCCGTTGGCTGAGATGGGATAAAAATTCACAATAGAGTTTTTGAGCTCAGCAAGGAAATCTGTCAGTTCATGGACATGACATGTATAATGCGGTGAATGCATTTCAAGTGAATCTGTCACAAATGCACCAGTGCAACCTGCCTCACTTTTCCTGTTGCCAGTAATGTTGAACCAAGTCAGCGGACTTTGCTGAACTGCACCTGTGCAGATTCAGATGGAGCTGCAGTGTAATGATACACCCAAGGCAAAGTACGACACTGAATGGCCCACACAGTTTATTAGCTCCATTCCTGAAGCAATGCCCAGCTCCATCTACATGCAGCTCCAACCTTGTGTATGCTTTCATTTATTTTTTCTGGGGTTTTTGGCAGCATGTTCATATTTCTAACTTGCATAATTTTGACAGGATATTTAAAGTTAAAGGGTTTTTTTTTAAGTTTATTTAATCTGGAATAATATTCCTGTCCGTTTTTATTCATATTTATGTTTAAAAATCATGTTTTAGTGTGATCAATAAATGTTTATCTTGTTTGGCCTGCGACCTAAAGTGTGCCTTGTTAGGATGCCTGGGTCGTCGACCCAGGGTTTTTGAGTTTTTGATATTATTTATACTTCCTAGTTTTTGGTTTCTTTGAGTTCTGTCTTATGGCTTATGTCTCTGTCTTCTTTAGTTGCTCTGTCTCCCCTATCACCTGCATCCCCTTGTCTAGTTCGCGTCTATGTGTATCCTAAGTTCCTATATCCCCGTGTTCAGTCAGTGTTTGTGTCTGCCCTGTTCCCACGTCTCTGTTCCCTTTGTAGTGCCTGCATATGAGTCTGTGTCTTTGTTCAGTCTGTGTTATGTGTTTCCTGTTTTACTTTGAAAGTCCATGTCTGATGTTAATGTGTCTGGTTTTGCTTCCTCTTGTCTCGTTAGGCCTGATTTGCCCCAGCTGTGTTTCCCTCCTGTTGCCCATTCCCTGATTGCTCCCTCTGTGTATTTAAGCCCAGTGTTTCTCTGTGTCTGTGTCGTGATCTACCGTTTTCTTAGCTGTGTGGTCTGTCATTTCGGTAGTTTAAGTTTGTTTTGAGTTTTTTTTTAGTTTTGTTATATTTTGAGTATTAAATTAAAGCCTTTTTTGAGTTCACGTCTGTCTCCGGAGTCTGCACCTTGGGTCCTATTCCTGCCTGCACACAGCCACACCTAACAGAAGATCGCGACCAGAACATGGACCCTGCAGGCTCCTTTTTCTTTGAGTTCAACGGCGAGATGGAGCGGCTGGTGCGCCTGCTCGACCGCATCGCCCAGTCCCCGGATTTAAGGACCATGGCAGTGGGGCTGAGCGCGGTGGAGGCCATCATTCGGCATAATCCCCGGCTTAGCCAGTTTGCTAGAGACACTGAGTTGGGGATCACCATTACTGCCTGGAGAGAGCAAGTCAGGGCTAGTGAGCTTGCTCTCTCCCTCACTACATCTTCCCCACCGCTGCCGCAGGACAACGCACACTCTGCTTCATCGCCACTGCAGGCTTCCTCCCCTTCCTCACGCCAGCTGGGACCTTGTTCGCCTGTCCGTTCGCCTGCCTTATTCCTGGCGGCTGTGTGGTCGGAGGATGAGGAGGAGGTCTCCGTTTCTCCACTGGTTCCTGTTCCCTCGTCTAAAAGGAAGCGACGCCACCGTCGCTCCTCTCCTCGGTCATCCGTTCAGCCACCTGTCTCCGCTGGAGGGTCCAAGGAACCGCTTCAGCCACCTGTCTCCGCTGGAGGGTCCGAGGAACCGCTTCAGCCACCTGTCTCCGCTGGAGGGTCCGAGGAACCGCTTCAGCCACCTGTCTCCGCTGGAGGGTCCGAGGAACCGCTTCAGCCACCTGTCTCCGCTGGAGGGTCCGAGGAATCGCTTCAGCCTTCTCTTCCTGCTGGAGGGTCCGAGGGGCCCGTTCAGCCTCCTGTCTCTGCTGGAGGGTCCGAGGGGCCCGTTCAGCCTCCTGTCTCTGCTGGAGGGTCCGAGGAATCGCTTCAGCCACCTGTCTCCGCTGGCGGGTCCGAGGAATCGCTTCAGCCACCTGTCTCCGCTGGCGGGTCCGAGGAACCGCTTCAGCCTCCTGTCTCTGCTGGAGGGTCCGAGGGGCCCGTTCAGCCTCCTGTCTCTGCTGGAGGGTCCGAGGGGCCCGTTCAGCCTCCTGTCTCTGCTGGAGGGTCCGAGGAACCGCTTCAGCCACCTGTCTCCGCTGGAGGGTCCGAGGAACCGCTTCAGCCGTCTCTTCCATCTGGAGGGCCCGAGGAGCCTGTTCAGCCTCATGCCACGTCAGCTGGAGGGCCCGAGGAGCCTGTTCAGCCTTCTGCCACGTCAGCTGGAGGGCCCGAGGAGCCTGTTCAGCCTTCTGCTACGTCAGCTGGAGGGCCCGAGGAGCCTGTTCAGCCTTCTGCTACGTCAGCTGGAGGGCCCGAGGAGCCTGTTCAGCCTCACGCCACGTCAGCTGGAGGGCCCAAGGAGCCTGTTCAGCCTTCTGCCACGTCAGCTGGAGGGCCCGAGGAGCCTGTTCAGCCTTCTGCCACGTCAGCTGGAGGGCCCGAGGAGCCTGTTCAGCCTTCTGCTACGTCAGCTGGAGGGCCCGAGGAGCCTGTTCAGCCTTCTGCTACGTCAGCTGGAGGGCCCGAGGAGCCTGTTCAGCCTCACGCCACGTCAGCTGGAGGGCCCGAGGAGCCTGTTCAGCCTTCTGCCACGTCAGCTGGAGGGCCCGAGGAGCCTGTTCAGCCTTCTGCCACGTCAGCTGGAGGGCCCGAGGAGCCCGTCCAGCTGCCACTAGCCTTTGCCTCTGCTACGCCTGGTCCAGCCTCTGCCTCTGCTACGCCTGGTCCAGCTTCGGCCTCTGCAGCTCCGCCTGGTCCAGTCTCCGAGTGTTCAGCTTCGTCTGCTCCTGAGGTCTCCATGCTGTCTGTTCCTGCACGGCCTGCACGTCCTGCTCGGCCTGCACGTCCTGCTCGTCCTGCACGTCCTGCACATCTTGTCCGGCCTGCTCGTCCTGCACGTCCTGCTCGTCCTATCCGGCCTGCTCGTCCTGCACGTCCTGTCCGGCCGATGACTGGACGTCATTGCCGTCATGGACAGCCCCCTGAACTACGCCGCCGTCGCTGCCTCCCGCCCGGCCGGCCTCCTGACCTGCTCCGCCGCCGTCGGTGCCTCCCGCCCGACCGGCCTCCTGAACTGTTTTCTGGGCTCTTGGACCATCAGCCTCCGGGCCGGCCCCCTGAACTTTTTTGAGGCTATTGCCTGGGCCTCTGCGCCTTTCGTGAGCTCTTTTGTTTGTTTGCTTTTGGACTTTGCCTGGGCCTTGGTGCTGTTGTTTTGGACTTCGTTTCTGTGTTTTGTTCTGTTGCTTTCCGGGCTCCAGTGTTTGCACTTTTTTTTTGTTTTGTTGTTTCTGGCTCCTTGTTTTGTTTCGAGCCCTCCATCCTGTTTCCCCCGCCGCCCACCCTGGTTGGGTTGTTTTTGTTTTTTTTGGTTTTGATGTTTTGGTTTGGGCTGTCTGGAAGCCAGCCCTTAAGGGGGGGGGGGGGGGTACTGTTAGGATGCCTGGGTCGTCGACCCAGGGTTTTTGAGTTTTTGATATTATTTATACTTCCTAGTTTTTGGTTTCTTTGAGTTCTGTCTTATGGCTTATGTCTCTGTCTTCTTTAGTTGCTCTGTCTCCCCTATCACCTGCATCCCCTTGTCTAGTTCGCGTCTATGTGTATCCTAAGTTCCTATATCCCCGTGTTCAGTCAGTGTTTGTGTCTGCCCTGTTCCCACGTCTCTGTTCCCTTTGTAGTGCCTGCATATGAGTCTGTGTCTTTGTTCAGTCTGTGTTATGTGTTTCCTGTTTTACTTTGAAAGTCCATGTCTGATGTTAATGTGTCTGGTTTTGCTTCCTCTTGTCTCGTTAGGCCTGATTTGCCCCAGCTGTGTTTCCCTCCTGTTGCCCATTCCCTGATTGCTCCCTCTGTGTATTTAAGCCCAGTGTTTCTCTGTGTCTGTGTCGCGATCTACCGTTTTCTTAGCTGTGTGTTCTGTCATTTCGGTAGTTTAAGTTTGTTTTGAGTTTTTTTTTAGTTTTGTTATATTTTGAGTATTAAATTAAAGCCTTTTTTGAGTTCACGTCTGTCTCCGGAGTCTGCACCTTGGGTCCTATTCCTGCCTGCACACGGCCACACCTAACATGCCTTGAGTTTTGGCCCCCTGTGCAATTGAGTTTGACACCCCTGCGTTAGCACAGGATTCTCCTTATGGGGACCTGATATGTTTAATATGCTGCTGAGAATATAGCCCAGAAGAAGCGCATAGTATAGCTTTTATTTTGGAAAGAGCCATTTCTCTGTAATAAACTCTCTTTTCCAAAGATGAGTGATTTCTCAATGAGATTTATTATTTCATTACTTTGTTGTTTCAGCAACATTCAATTTAAAAGCTGTACTTTTGACTTAAAATATATATTTATAATTTTAATAAATGACAAATTAAAAAGGCATGAACATTTTTTTTTGTATCGAAAAAATATCGAACCGTGACACCAAAGTATCGAACCGAACCGTGAATGTTTGGTATCGTTGCACCCCTACTCTTTAGGGGCCAACTTTAATCTGTCTTCCGGTTATAACCTCAGAGGAACGGTAAAACAGAACAGGCTAACCAGGAGTTGGAGGCCACTCTTTGTTGCATCGCCTCCTCAAACCAAGCCACCTGTAGAGAGGAACTGCCATGGGTCGAATATACCCACAAATGCTTAACTGCCTATGCCATCGGTCCCCTTTCGAGCCCCCCCTAGGTTTTCAGCCACTTCTGTTTCCCTCCGTCAAAGGGCAGCACTCATTCCATCCGTCCAGGGCCATCTGCGCAGGTGACGTCCGGTGTGGAGGGCTATCTCGTCAGCCTTGTTACACACTAATGAACACTACAAGCGCATCACGGACCGCTCACGGATTTTGTTCCTTCCATTAAGGGTGAAGGGGGGGGTGTGGTGGTGCTGTCATGGTCCCCGTGCCTAGCCGGTTGGCCCCATGTTAGGCAATATGTTTTTTTTGTGTGTGCGCTCTCTCTCTCTCTCTTTCTGTGTAAATTGATCTACCCCAGACCTGTGCCCGTAAACCTGAGTGTCCTGTGAGCGAAGAGTGGTGAAGTGTGTGGAAGCTTGAGCATTCACAGAGGTGAGTGGAGTTGAATATTAGGAACAGAGACATATGTGGACATTTCCCTTCTCCCCATGGACCTTTGAACCCCGGACCCCTTCCTGCACATTGCATATATCAGCGTTTGGCGTTACCACTGTAAATAAAATAAATCACTGTTTAGTCTGCAAAGGATCCCTAGTCTGTGCCTGAGTCCATTTGAGAAACCTGACATTAATTCCTGGTTTTATTCTTGCTGTCAAACCATCTTGGATTCTGTGGCTCCATTAAAAACCAAGCAGCCCAAGGCCAAGCCTGAGTCTTGGTTTAATGACAGAACACTTGCATTTAAGAGGGAATGTCACTGTTGAATTCTAAAAGACTGCTGGCGTCGATACCAGAACACTGTCAAAGAGGCAAAAAATGTGTGTGGTTCAAATTTCAAACATACAGTAGTGCAGCCACTGCTTAAGAAACCTGGCATTGATCACACAGTTTTAGCTAATTATAGGCCTATTACCAAGCTTCCTTTACTTTCCAAGGTTTTAAAGAAAATTGTTTTTCGTCAACAGAAATGTTTTCTAGACAATAATGGCATTCTTGAGGTTTTTCAGTCAAGTTCAAGGTTCAAGGTTCAAGGTTCTTTATTATTTGTCACATGCATAGTTATACAAGTATAACACACAGTGAAATGTAGCCTGACACGCTCCTCGACATGTGCAAAAATTGGGGGGGGGTGTAGAGGAAGAACATTATATATATATATATATATATATATATATATATATATATATATATATATAGTATATACACTGGGTGAATGTGCAGTAGTAGCAGCAAGCAGGTGAATTCTGTACATTAATATGAATAGATATCTGACTATTTTACAGGATAGACAATATAAACATATTTAAAATTAAAGGAATTGAAATGTACATTGTGCCTTGGTTTAGTGTCTGGAAGAGTCCTGTCTCAGTCAATTATAGATGATGTGAGAGGGCGGGTGTGTGTGTTTAGGGCACGGATGGCTTGGGGATAGAAGCTCCTCTTGAGTCTCTCTGTCCTTGCCCGGAAGATGCGGAACCTTCTACCAGATTGCAGAAGTTGGAACAGTTTGTTGCCAGGATGGGACGGGTCCTTCAGTATCTGCGCTGCTCTAGTCCGGCATCTCCTGGTGTAGGTGTCCTGAAGCGGGGGGAGAGCAATCCTGCAGCAGCGTTCTGCTGTACGGATCACTCTCTGGAGAGCTTTTTGGTCCTTCACACAGCTGTTCCCGAACCACGATGTCATGTTCTGTGTGAGGATGCTCTCCACAGCGCCTGTATAGAAAATCCTGAGGATCTTTGGAGAGACCCTGAACTTCCTCAGTTGTCGTAGGTGATACAGGCGCTGCCTAGCCTTTTTGGTCTGGACCTGAATGTGGGCAGCCCATGTCAGGTCTGAGGAGATGTGGACACTAAGATACTTGAAGGACTGCACCCTCTCCACTGGAGCTCCATTGATGATAATGGGCTTGTAGTCTCTGTGCTGACCCCTTCTGAAGTCCACCACCAGCTCCTTGGTCTTGCTGACGTTCAGCTGGAGGTGGTTGTCCTGGCACCACGATGCCAGATTCTTCACTTCATCCATGTAGGCCGCCTCATCGTTGTTGGAGATGGCACCCAACACCACTGTGTCGTCAGCAAACTTCACAATGGTGTTGGAGCCATGGGTGGCCACACAGTCTGAAGTGTAGAGGGAGTAGAGCAGTGGCGAGAGGACACATCCCTGAGGTGCTCCTGTGTTGATGGTGATGCTGTTGGAGAAGCACCTGCCCACCCTCACCACCTGAGTTCTGCCAGTGAGGAAGTCCAACACCCATGCACACAGACTGCTGTTAAGTCCCAGATCCCTCAGCTTTGTGAACAGTCTGCAGGGCACTATTGTGTTAAACACTGAACTGTAATCAACAAACAGCATTCGCACATACTTACCCTGTTTCTTGTCCACGTGGCTGAGAGTGGTGTGTAGGACGTGGGCGATGGCATCCTCTGTGGATCTGTTGGATCTGTAGGCGAACTGCAGCGGATCTGTGGTGTCTGGGATGGAGGAGGAGATGATGTTCTTCAGCAGCCTCTCAAACACCTTCATTACTACCGAGGTCAGTGCAACTGGCCGGTAATCGTTCAGGGATGAGGGTTTGCTGTTCTTGGGCACAGGGATGATGGTGGATCTTTTGAAGCATGTGGGGACCACAGACTTCGCCAGGGACTCGTTGAAGATGTAAGTGAACACACCTGCTAGCTGGTCAGCACAGCAGCGCAGCAGACGGCCGGTGATGCCGTCTGGCCCCGCCGCTTTCCTTGTGTTCACTCTCCTCAGTGCCGATCGGACGTCATGCTCCGCGATGCTGGTCACCGGTCTCTCGCTGATGACGTCACTGTCCTCGGTAGTCAGGCGGTAGATAGCATTAGCCGCCTGGCTAACCTCGAAACGGGCGTAGAACCGATTCAGCTCGTTGGTGAATGCAGAGTCGGCGTTGATCGGCGCAGTGTCCCTGGCTTTGTAGTCCGTAATGGTGCGTAGTCCGTGCCACATACTCCGTGTGTCGCCCTGTAGGAGGCGGTCCTGGCGTTTATTGCAGTGCGGATCGATCTGTCCATCCACGGTTTCTGGTTTGGGAATGTGGTGACTCTCGCAGTGGGGATAATCTCCTCCGCTAGCATATTGACGAAGCATACTGCTACTTCCGTAAACGCGTTGATGTCGACTGCGCATGCTCTGAACATGTCCCAGTCTACGTCGTTGAGTGCGTCCTGTAGCGTAGCTTCTGATTGGGCAGTCCACCGTTTTACTTCCTTCGTGGTCACGTCTTCCCTCCGTATGCTTTGTTTATACTGGGGAATGAGGAAGATGGCGTTGTGGTCAGACTTCCCAAAAGCCGGGTGTGAGACAGCTTTGTAGCCCTGCTTGTATGGCGTGTAGCAGTGATCCAAAATCCGATCCCCTCTCGTTGGACACGAGACATGCTGGTAAAAGTTTGGCATGACTTGTCTGAGGTTCGCTTTGTTAAAGTCTCCTGCTACAATGAGGGCTGCGCCCGGGTCCTTGTTTTGAAGCGAGCTCAGCACATCATGTAATTCGGACAAAGCCATACCTGTGTCCGCTTGGGGTGGGATGTAGACCGCCGTGGCGATGACTGAGGTGAACTCACGGGGCAGATAGAAAGGACGGCACTTAATGCTCAGGAACTCCAGATGTGGCGAGCAGCCGCTGGAGAGAGTAGAAATGCTCCTGGCATCACACCACTTTCTGTTTACCATGAAACACACTCCTCCACCTTTGGTTTTGTTCGACTCTGCCGTTCTGTCCGCGCGGAGCACAAAGAATGAATCCGACGGAGTTACGGCCTGGTCCGGCACGGTGGGGGACAGCCATGTCTCCGTGAAGCACAGAATGTTGCAGTCCCTCATGTCACGTTGGAAGGTGACCCTTGCTCTTAGGCCATCGAGCTTGTTCTCCATGGATTGTACATTGGCCAGTAGGATACTGGGCAGTGGTGCGCGATGCGCCTGCTGTCTCAGTCTGTTCCTAATACCAGCGCGTTTTCCCCGGCGCTTCTTTGTCCTTTGTTGTTCTCCGCGCCGCGTAGAATCTCTGGCGGCCAGGAAGGGTCAGGTTTAAAAGTGTCCAAGATTAGATGTGCAACCTTGGCACCGAAGTTTTAAACCCCTTCATAGTACAGAATCTGCGTTATTAAAGGTTTTTAATGACATCCTTCTGGCATGCGATAAGTTAAGGACTGTTACGGATCACAACCCCTGCTGGCCTTTAGGAAATCAGACCGTGCCACCATTTTGCTTATGCCTGTTTACAAACAAAGGCTTAAATAGGAAGTACTACTTACAAGGGAGATTGCATGCTGGATGGACCAATTAGTGACCGCACTGCAAGACACGCTTGATGACACAGACTGGGACATGTTTCAGTGCAGCTCTGATGACATCGACATGTTTACGGAAGAGGTTGTGGGATTCCTCGGGAAACTAGCGGATGATATGTTTCTGAATCAGAGTGGGTGGACAAAAAATACTTGAGGCTCTGAGGCTGTGCGCCACCGCCTACAACATGGACCAATACCTGTTCTGAAGAAACAACAGCCCACTTTTCTCAGTGATTACCACCCTGTAGCACTGACTTCAGTTTTGATGAAGTGTTTTGAAAAACTGGTCAAAGACTTTATCACTTCTTCACCTCCTGCCACCACTGAGCCACTACAATTTGCATACTGTACTGTCAAAGGAAAATTGTATATAATGTTATCAGCTACATGAAATGTGCTTTTTTATTGGTCACTAAGCAATCCACATGTCTACGTGACTTTTCACATAAACTCTTGTGTGATAAACTTATGTAGCAACTAACCGCTTCCTGTTTTCTGAGAACATACAGATGTAGAAAAGCGAAAGCACAGCTCTTTTCCGAGAAAATACAGATGTAGAAAAGGGGAAACCTCAGCTCTGAGTTCTCGGAATAACTTTGTTATCTTTGTACACACATGTAACAAGCTTGTATAAATAAAGAACGCAGACAGTGACAGAGCGCGAGTCCGTGAGTGCCTCTTGCGAGTACGAGCGCTCTGTGACTGCCCTCGCGAGTAAAGACAACTGCAGTGTTTGTGTTTTCTAACTCAGGTGTCTCAGCTGAAGAACTGTGGGGCGATTCTTAGAAATCCCCTGTCATGTACCAACCGTTCCATGGACAACGCCATATCACACCTGCTACACACAAACCTGTACCATTTGGACTCTGGCAGGGGATACTATGGTAGGATGGTCTTGATGCAAAAATGAAAACCTGTAGTGATCCCGTATGTGTCAGGAGTATCAGAACAGTTGAGACGCATTTTTTCTAAACACTGTGTCTCGGTGGCTTTTAAACCCCAAAACACGCTGCGTCAAAAATTGGTCCACCCCAAGGATCGGATCCCCCGACACAAACAGAGTAACATAGTGTACGCTGTTAAGTGCCAGGAGGATTGCCAGTGCATATTGTTACTTTTTTTAAAATATAGTTTAAAAGGGCCAGCTCTGAGTAGAGTCTGAGCCAAAAAGTACTGACAGGAAACTGCATGTTTTTGCAGACTATGAGCTCCAGACAGAGTGAAACTAAGTTCAGACAGAAGGGTGACAGGTTGCCCTGGCAACAGACTTTAGAAAGAGGAAGTTATTGCAAGCTGCACAGGAAGTAATACAAAAAGAGAAGACGTGCTGCAAAATATAGTGAGACTGGCTGCAGTTTTTTTTTTCAGACTTTGGCTGGTGTGTCTGTGTGCCTGCTCAGTCTCCATATTCCGGAATATGTAAAATTAAAGATCATTTTTTGAGCTTTGACCACATTGAGCCATGTCTTTCTTGGCCGTTAAAGAATACAAAGAACTGGATTTAATATTTCGTGCCGTGACCCGGATTCTTTTGCGGCTGAGGGGACTAATTTGGAGCTGAAGGTACGATCTGACATGAGGCGGACAACAGACCGGTCTAAAAGATTTAAAGGTAAGCACAAGCCTGTTGAAAATTTGTGCATATTGGATGAATTCTAAATTATTTTTCCGCTGAGTTGAGGATCGTGACCGTCAAATTGGCTCAGTAGTGGGGAAATTAAACTAAATTATAAAATCTGTTAAGTAGATTTCAGGTGACATGTCCATGATAATTTTGGGTAATTGTTAGGGTCCCTGGGTCGTTGACCCAGTGTTTTATGTTTTTGGTTCTTTGATTTTGTTATTTCATTATATTCTAGCTTTGCTTTACGGGTTTTAGGATTATTCTTAGATAAGGTTCTCTGGGTGGGGTTTGGTTAGAGTTTTAGTGTTTTGGTTTTCTGTCTGTGTTCCATAGTTGCTGTCTCCCCTGTTTGCTGTATTCCCACGTTCAGTCAGTGTCTGTGTCTGCCCTGGTCCCACGTCTCTGTTCCCTTTGTTAGTGCCTGCCTGTGAGTCTGTGTTATGTTTCCTGTTTTACTTTGAAAGTCCATGTCTGATGTTAATGTGTCTGGTTTTGCTTCCCTTTTGTCTTGTTAGGCCTGATTTGCCCCAGCTGTGTTTCCCTCCTGTTACCCATTCCCTGATTGCTCCCTCTATGTATTTAAGCCCTGTGTTTCTTTGTGTCTGTGTTGTGATCTACTCTCATGCATGCTGTGTGTTCCGTCTGCCTGTTCATGTAAGTTTATTTGGGTTTTTGTTACGTTTGCCACTTTCTGCCATCCAGCAATAAAAGCTGAGTTTTGAGTTACTTTCCGCCTCCGAGTGTCTGCACATTGGGTCCTTCTACTTCCACTCCTGCCTGCACACAGCCTTAACCTGACAGTAATTTGGGATAAATAAAAGTAAAGTTTGGGGCTTTTAAAATGATTTCAATTACTTAGGACGAGAACGGCGATTCCTAGGAGCGTGGTTGCTCAGCGTGTGGCAGCGACTGGTGATCGTGGACGCACAGTCACCCCTGGCGGCGTCCAGTTAGCCCGGGTTGGTACCCACAGGACTTCAGGAACCCATTAACCTCTGGGTGGTCTTGGGTCGATTTGTGCCATTTTTCATTGTTCGTATACACGCCATTTGCACTGTGTTGAATGGAATATAGCGAAAGTCTGCAAAAGAAAGTTTGGTCACATTTACTGTTAAAATTTCAGTATGACTTCCGGAAATTAGCTTCAGTGGCTAAGCTACAGACAAACTTACACTATTGGTCTTAGTGGTCGATTTGTGCCCCATTGAAACCCATTATAAACGCTATTTTTCACTGCAGATTAATTACGGTTAAAGGGATCGTGATCGTTCCACCTTCAGTCTTTGTGGAGAGCTTGCCAGCAGCTGGCCGCCTGGAGGGCTTTTTATGCTCCTGCGAAAAAAAAAAAAAAGTGGATCGAAATACATGTTGGTGCTGACCCTAACCCTAACCCTTAAAACAACGAAACTATAATTAAAACTTTGTATGAATATTTCAGGGAGAAGTAGTTTTAATAGACTGGCTAATTTAAAGTGGAAAGAAATATTAATATATAATCTTTTTATAGCACTTTTTATGGCGTGGTCGATTTGTGGCTCTAAGACCAATAGTGTATGCATTTTTCTAGGACCTCCCAGAGGTTAAAAACCAAGTGGTCATTGACCACTTCCTTACCGCGCTTTTTGACCGACAGGGGCGGTCAAAAAGTTTATACGCCGATAAGTGGGGCTTCCTGTCGAGCTGCGGGAAATGCTTATAAATTAACATAGAGCTTAGAAATCGGGTCGCTGTCCCGGACAGATAACGACTATAATTGACCAGCAAGGTGGGTGAACCTGGGTTTAGAGGCTTTTAAAATAGTCGAAAGGTGTACCGGTACTAAGGTTTTGAAGATGTGATATGGTAACGGAAATCATTTATCTTGGCAGTCAGTGTCTTTTGATATATATATATATATATATATATATATATATATATATATATATATATATATATATATATATATATATATATATATATATATATATATATATGTGTGTGAATGTATAAATGATGTGTAAAATTGTTGTTTGGATGAATGATTGAAGGTGCACATTGTTTCGAGAGCTCATGACAGTATTGTGTGAATGAGACTACAAAGCTGAGCTAAAAGAATGCTGATGTGTGTGGGGAAAAAAAAGTGGTCCTGAGGTCTGAAAGAGCTCTGTTAAGCACGCTGAAGATTTTGATGCGAAAGCTTGCAAATGCAAAGAGCTTAGTATATTTAAGTGTGTGTGTGCGCATGTACTGAGAGTACATTCTTTTTAGATCAACAACTAGCAGAGTTACAGAGGGTTTAGACTGTAAACACAAAATAAGAGTTAGATTAGGCTTTAGAAACAGATGAAAGTGTGTGTGTGTGTGTGTGTGTGTGTGTGTGTGTCTGGCAGGAAGTGAAGCAGGAAACTGTGAGCTTGTGACGTTCCAACATGAAAACAGAGGAATTAGAGACTGAATGTATTAAGACATAGCAATGAAGATGATATTAATTAAATGTTTTAGTGTGTCAATACAGGTGGACTCTTCTCAACCTGAAAACATGAGTACAGCGGCAAAATGATAAATTAACAGAATTGGGATGAAAACAGGCCAGGTTTTGGCTTAAAATTTGACAGCTTCACTTTTCATCTGGCCTTATCCTGAGAAGAAGCTTAAAGGACAGTTAATCTCCTGATGAAGACAGAAGACAGACAGAACACCGTGTACTTGAAGAATGAACAGCAGGCAAAAAGACAGTGCAACTGAACTATAACACTGAAGACTCCAGTAGCAGCATGTAAGAAAACCCTGGATGGAACATGCACTCTGAATTACAAGCTGGGAAGTTGAACAGTGCGATAGACAATTGTTTGAAAGCACTGGACAGCACTGGACACTGAGTTTCATATTTGCCATGCTGGGAGTAAACCTCAAAAGAAAAGACTGAAAAGATCTAGAGAGAAGCAATGGAGAGAGGAAACCGCTGATTTGGGCCTGTGTTGATCTGCGGGGCCACACAGCTGATTGAGAACAGGGACGAGGATGATTGGAAGGTGAATCTGGGGTAGTATAGTGAAAGCATATGGGAAAATTGGATTGAAAATTGAGACTGAACTCATGGAGATTTAGGACTGTCCACCACATCACAACAAAGAGGTAAAAATAAATAAATAAATAAAATAAATAAATAAAAATAAATAATAAAGAGATAAAAAACCTACAACTAACAATTACATTAATGAATAGAAAACACACATATACAAATTGTTACATGTGAAATTATTTTTTGGAGAGAATCAGAAGTGAGACAGTTTGAATCCAGAGCTCAGTGCAAAGATGCATGAATTAAACCTGATTATAAAACCACATATGCAATGAAGAATCAGCTTACACTCAATATTAATATGAACACACAAAAAACATGCAACGAAGACATGCTTACATTTATGAATGTG